>NC_077234.1:225617780-226221280 GCF_027887165.1 Monodelphis domestica
ACAAAATTAACTCACTATTTTTCTTATCTGGGGTTTAGAAGTTTTTAATTCAAAATCTTTCAGCTATCAAAGATTAGACTAGATGACCATTCAGATCTGCCCCAGATCCAAATTTATGATTTAACACAATATGGAAATAGATCTGAGATTTTAATTTTATAGAGAACACTTGAATCAAGTCTCTCTTCCTAAGCAGTTTGGTACCTTCTCTGCTTTTTAGCATCTTAGAAAGTTTCTGAGATCATTGAGAGATTACAGGGCCTATCCAGAGCCACACTGTCAGTATGTGTTAAAGTTCATGTTTGGACCTAGATCTTCTTAACTACAAATCAGGCATTCTCCCTTACTCAATGCTACCTCTAATATTAGATGTGTATACATATGAGTGGGATGAGGTTACAAACAGTGGACCCCACCACTGCAATAAGTTCATAAACATGGATTGAGAGGTCAAAGTATAATACAGCAGTTTATTCTTTAATAAAAGGGACATTCCTCACTTTGGATACTTGGGGAATGTCAAAGTATTGAGTTCCAAAGACCCAATTCATAAGGTCTTCTAATCATTGAAACTCCCTTTCCCCACCTCCCTTCCTTCATTCTGGCCATAAGCCCATCATAACAGGAATCTTCTTTAACATCTTTAATTACTCCATCCTTCAAGGCCTTTGAAATCTGAAGTGGACAGGTCAAGGGTTTTGTTTTTAGAGAAGTGGTGCTGTTCTAAAAGGAAGGAAAAACACTAACTCCTCTCTAGGTTCTTGAAAATATTGGGGTTAAATAATTCTTAGTAGAAAGACACAGATTATATCCCACTCACATATATTACAAATATATCACCTATTAAAATTCATTTCCTTTTTAAGTCCTCTATTGATTATCTCATGTGCCTATGGGGTGCCTCTTCAAATATTTCATCCCTTTTTGCTTGATCCCTCTTTTTCACTTATCATATCCAAGCATATCATATAGTTATTTACTTTCAGGTCTTATCATTCTACTATTCTATAAGCTTCTTAAGGACCGGAAGTTAGTATCTTTCATTTTATCTCTCTAGACCTGCCGTAGTATCTTGCATACTTAATGATTTGGGAATTGTACCCCCAGAAACTCAGGCAAACTATTATTGGGGAAATTCCTTTGCTTCTTTACATCCTTGTGACTCCTAATCCCAAACATCTAATAACCCCTATAAAACTCCTAGAGGATTTTTCACCTTTGATCCTGCTTTTAGATTTAAGATGGACAGAGAGATGCATCTCCAGGCTATACCTCAATACTGTTGGGCTGTATCTTAGGCATCTACCTGTTCCCTAAAACTAAAGAATCTTTTAAGAGGGTCATTCCCTATGTCTCCAGGCAGACCCAAGTCAGATGCCCAAATCCCTGACTGAATGCTTGATGGTTTACCACTCTAGAGTCATGTCCACACCACGACACAGCATCTGTTGTAAAGAGTATAAAATCCCCAGAATTGATGTCATCTGGGGGACAACTTTTCCATCCATGCTATCCTCCCAGGAGAACAGCTTTTCCATCCATGCTGTCCTCCCCAGGAATGGCTCCCCATCTTGCTGTTCCACCTTGCTATCCTCCTGGCCATTCTCAACATTACTTTCTAAATTAATAAATTTTTCTTTGTATTTTAAGCTATGTTTTGGAGTCTTGCATTCTTGCAGAAAGGTATCCTTCCCAAGCCCAAGGGGTGCACCTCTTCACCCCCATAACACTTAATAATGATATTTATATAACAAAAATGAATATGAGAATAAAACCCATATTTAGCAGCTTCTACCTCAGGAGATAAACTTATCCAAATACTTCTTTACATAGAGTAACATAAGTGCAAAGGTATTTGGAAGTAGTCATGTTCATGAAAGGATAGTCTCCAAAAGGTTGTAACAGAGACTTTCAAGTGATAGAAAAAATGCTGATTAACCCATGCTTGATAACTATGAGGCAGAAAATGTACTGACATCTCAACTTGACATTTGTTTGGCAATTTGGTTTCTTATTCTTTCCTTAAAACATGTAAATGAAGGATGAATCTGTCACCAGATTCCTATTCAGCAGAAATATGTAGAGAATTTTCAATGGCAATAACCAATGTATGTTTAAAGCCTCAAGTTGTCACTTGAGAGGAACAGAAAGCAGCCATTTAGTGAATGAAATGTGAGCAGGCAGTTAACTTGAAAATACTCTGGCTCTGTAAAGGTAACTTCATTCTTGAGAACAGTTAGGCAGGAAACTGTGTTCAGATAGTGTTAATATAATAAAACAAGAGAACAATAAGAAACCAATGAGAGGATACAAATATATAATACAATATAAATAATTGTATTAGAATACATAACAACAATAACCCCCAAATACTCATTAATGATTATTTTAGATCAACAACTAATCTATGATAAAGAAGCATACCTAGGGCACTAAAAGTTTGATGGCCATGCATGCATATCCAATTTTTGACAGTGGAAGATTTCTCATTAGGTCTTCCAGATTCTAAGGCTAGATCTCTAAGCACTAAGCCTATTGCCTTTCTTCTCATTGATACAAATTATAAAGTTGCAAAATAGTTAAAATTATTTTATGACATCAACCTAAAATCTCTGATATTTTAAATATCACATGATTCATTTTATAGAAATAACTAAAATGGGAATCAAGAGCTTAGATGTCAACTAATATATCTAAACTCCCATTTTAAAGATGATCAAACAAACAAACAAGCAAAAAAGAGGATGAAACTAATGCCCAGTAAAATTAAGTGACCCAAGTTCTTATAGGAAAGAAGTGGAAGAGCCAGAATCTGAATCTAGATCTTTTGATTCCAAATATAGCAATTCTTTCCATATAATTAGGGTTAGTTCTTTATAATAGCAAAAATGGTAATGAATGCCTGGGAATAAGTTTATAAATTTCATAACCATTTACTTGGTAAAGATATTATATCTTTAATGCAAAGCTTAGAAATGAACTCTCATATAATAGTATCTGATTTATTTTTTAAAAAGCTTAGCCCACAAAGGGAACTCTTGTAAAAGAAGTCAGAAATTTCCAAATTCACAACTTGCTCAGGTCAATTGTTACTTGTGTGACATTAGATAAATCACTTAACCCATTTCAGCTTCAGGTTCTTTCTGAAATCCTCCTGGTCTTGTATTTTAACTTATTTGAGCTTCAGTTTACTCTAAATAATATGGTGGACAGTCCAAGATTATCTCACTCTTCATATATTGACATATGAATTCATACATATATTTGTATATGTATATATAAATTACATATGATGTATGTGTATGTGTGTATTGGAAGGTGCCTTAAAGGTAATTTAGGTTCAATACCCTAATATTATTGATGAAGAATCTGAGGTATATGGTGTGACCTGTCCAAGGTAATAGAGACATTTAGCAGTAAAGCTGAGATTCAAACCCAGGCCATCTGTCTCCAAATCCAGTATTTTTCCATCATACCTAGATGCCCCTCTATTATCCTCTATCTGTTTTTTTTTAAAATAGTATTTAGATAGCCAATTCAAAATAGAATTGTTTCCCTAAAAAGGTAGGGAGCACCAGAGCTCTCAAACTCATAGCTTGTTTAGCTGCTTCAAAATAAAGTCTAAGAACATGGGCACAAGGTTTGTGCTTATCCCCATTCCTAGAGGGATTATAGGGATTATAGCTGAACAATAATGACTATCATGAAGGTGTTAAGATAGGGACTAGATTAAATGTTACAGGCAACTGCCCAGTAAAGGGAAATCTACCAAAATTAGTCAGTAACTTCCTAGAAACTGAACAGTCTTAGGGAGTTTTCTAGAGCCATATGTGGGACTCAAATATAAACAAGGATACTAGATGGATCCCTATATGTGCATATTGACTCAGAAAACCACATCTTAATATTATCTATATTCTGTTTTATTTTTATTTACTTTTTGTTCAATATTTTCCCATTTTTATATGGCTGCCAAAGCATTCAGGAGTTTTGGGAAGCAGGCCTATTGTTTGACACCTCTGGTCTAGAGCACTAATTGAATGCTGCATAATTAATAACAGAATTTGAACCCAGGTTTTCCTGGCTCTGAGGTTAGCTCTATATCCATTCCACCATAGTGCCCCCCATTTACAATATGCCTTATGTTTGAAGATTTGGTCCAGTGAGACAATGAGTATGCATGCTAAGCCCCCCTTCCATACTGCACCAAAGAAGAGACATTGTTTTTTATTTATTTAAATTAAAGCAGGGATGGTTCCTGAAGTTCAAAGACAGCATGTCAAGGATATTCTTGCATCAAAAGAAAACTTGAATATAAATTTTCTGGCTGATGTTAAAGTTTCTAAGAGACAATTTGAGGTCAAAGGTTTAATCAGCAAATGGGATCATATTTGCATTCATTCTACTTCTCTTCTATGAACTAAAAAGAGGAACAGATGCAAACTCTGTAGGAGCCAGAGAGAGAAGGATCAATGGGGAAATGTAGCATTAGGAGATGCGTAATCCAACCTTGACCTAAATTTATTTAGATACTCAAACTAATAGCTCCCCTGAGCAAAGTCCCTGTGAGACCATGTTTTCCCTTCTTTCCCTTCTTTTGCTGACACTATAAGACTAAATGAAATCATGAAGTAGAAACTTCAAACCTCCTGGCATATGCTGATACAGATGTCACACCCAGCTTCTAATGCAGTTGATTTTCCTTCTCCTGCATCTGTCTAATGCTCCTGGGTGAAATCAGTCTTGTGCTATATTAGGTCAAGGCAACTGCTGAAAAGAAATTAGTTTACCCACTAGGAAAGTGATCCTGTGAATCTCTTAAAATCCTGAAAGCTTTGTGAATATGAATGAAATTACTACCATTGCACATATTGGACAATACCTATTAGTAAATTGAATAAAATTAAATCTTGGGAGACATGAAAAGAACAGGATATATATTTGATGGGGATAAATAGTTCACTTTCTATCTGAAGAAGATAGAAGATAAAAAGGAGAGAAGGTAGTTTATTTCTTTCAAGTCATTATATATATTTGAAATCCTCCCTTCAGTCTAACATAAGTTCAGAATAGGAATTGCTGTATTCTTTGCTTTTGTATCCCCAGAAATGTGCCTGGCACATAGTAGACATTGAATAAATGTGTTCATTCATTGTATTACTTGATTAATTGAATTTAATGTTGACTTATTGACTGCTTATTGGGGATATTATAGAAGAAATTCCTGTTCATATATGAATGCAAGTAAAGTCCCACAGATTCTAGGTAACTTTTGATTCTCATATCCTGTTACAATATTAATGCCACCAATGTTGTACTGCTTTACATGACAGTCAGCATGGAATAGACTAGAAAGCACAAGACTTGGATTCTGGATAAGTCAGACTAAAATCTAAAAAATTGATGTATATTAGTTGTATGACCATGAACAAGACACTTAAATTTCTCCATTTTTAAAATGGTGAAAATGCCAATGGTATTTATCACTTAAGGTTGATTATTATATTATAATATCTCTCTCTGCCTCTTAGAGTTATACATAATGTAAATTGTTTAAAACTTAAAGTACTAAAAGAATATATTATTTGATGATATTACAGTATCCTATTTTCAATGATTATTTTAAATGAAGAGAATCAATCAATCAATCAATGGGAGATACAGAAAAGTCAGTTTTGAAAATGTTAAATTTGTTATATACTTAAAAAAAGAATTTCAAGTTATCTATAATTCAGATTCCAAGTTTCATATAAAGTCAATTTTTGTTTTCTGTTTTGTATATGGAAACATTTGTGTTATTTAGAATTAAATTCATAGTTTAAATAATATATCCTTTGTTATTATAATTCAGTATTTGACAGTATTCATCCTCTATTTGATTCTTCAGTGTGAACATGTGAGATGTGGGAAGATATTGTCTTCCTATCTGTTATCCAAAGTTAAATTTTTCCATGGTTTTACAGGAAAACATTATATTTTTCTGGGCTCAGAGAATCGCGTCTTCTGGTGCCTGTAAATGTCTACAAGTGACCATTTATCAAGTACACATCTTCCTGTCCTGTGAGAAGTGAGACTAATAGAATTAGACCAGATTCTTTGGCTATTTAGTCAGAAACAATTCCAAAGCCAAATATTGCCTTGAGCTACTCACATAGACTCCCACTCTTGAAAGAATAAGGATAGAAATGGTCCCTGTTGTATCATGGAAGGGAAAGTAAAATCTGGCCTTCCACTCAGCTTGCTACTTAAAAAATTCCAATCAATGTGCTCACAACCTATTTGGCAAAAAAGATATTTAAATTAGAATTCTTATTAGTGAAGTAGAAACAACAGAGGATTCTGTTGGCCGTTTGATAAGTAAAATTTCGATGGAAGGGGATTCTGTGATTTTTTTCGCCCTCTCAGCTTGAATAAAACAATGAGGTATATAACTAGAACTGTGTTTCTGTAAAGATTTAGGGATATTGGTTTTCTTAAAGGAACCCTGCCGACAATCTGGCATGTTCCCATGAAGATCTTAAAAGAAGGATTAAAGTAAAGAACTTGGTCAGTGTGCACAGAGACCTTATGTTTTTTGGAAACTGTGGAGAAAGAAAAGAAGATTGTACTTGTGACGCTCCTCATGGAGCAAAACCAGCAGGACCTGGTAGGGATGGCTAATTCAGTGCATAAATAAAATAGAAATCACTTACTACCCAGAAATCTCCCTTTCCAACTTTTAAACTGCAGCCCAGGGATACAGAATGATATTGATAACACCAAAGACAACAATGAGCTAAAGTAATCCTCACTAATCAAGGACAGAAAAAAAATAACATGCAAAGAATAGGCCATCACACTCTTTTACTCGTGATTTGTCTGAAACACATGTTCCTCTTCACAGTGAGAGCGTTCTCTGGCCTGGAAAAATCATGCTAGGAAGACAAGCTGCTTTTTTTTTCTTTGTAGTTTCTGATTGAAAATTCAGGTCTCTCTGCTTTCAATGTTCCTCCTACACAAGCATTTTAGGGAATGCAAAGGTTTGACTATTTGTTTCTTTTAGCCTCTAAGCCTCTCTTAACAGAGGTAACAGCTGGTTTAGCTAAAGCCTTTTTTAATTTGCTTCTTCCCCTCCTATCCTTTATTGTTGTTCCTGGTATTGGCATCCTGACATTGTTTACACATGAATGATTTTTTTTTCTTCTTTGGCTTCCAACATAATGAAGCTGCTACCTTAATGATTTAAAAGATCTACCTGGCTGCATGACTTCAGTGTCCAGAGTAACTCTGGAAGGGAGGACTTTGAAAGAAGCACAATCCAGGGCTATTATTCTACCTCCATAATAGGCCCATTTTCTATGAAATAATCATCCCAGGAGGAATTAATATGAGCTCTCCAAAGGACTTCTTGACATGCTGACTCAGGCTTCTGATCTTATTGGCTTGTGTTGATAGTCTGTTTGACCTATTGATGGACTCTGAGAACATCCACTCAACTTTAGATGAAAATGAATAGCTGAGCCTGATCAATAGTGAGGGGTTTTATGTTGCTAGCCTTTGGAAGAAGAACAGGAGACTGCATTAATCCTTCCTGACAGGTTGATGCCACTATTTTAATAGATTTTGAGCCTTTGACACTCATCATAGGAAGGTGAGATGGGTAGCTCCAAAACTCAACATTTTTTCTCTTCATCCTCACATCCAAGAGAAACAAAATTATATGTTTTATACCTAAATATTTTAGTCATTTGCCACCATTAACATAATTTATCAATATTGCAAATATATTAGTCTTTTAAAGAATACTATCAGTAATGCCATACATGGAAACAATTGCTTTTTTCCCCTTTAAATATTCACTGTTCTTAAGGAAGGGGAAAGAGACAAATAAACAAACAAATAAACAAAAGTCACATTACACAATGATGTTTATTTAGTAAGCAGTTTATTTGATAGACAGATGGTCTATGAAGATGTGACAGACTACTGCACTATTTGTACACCCTGCTCTCTAGCTGCAGTCTTGTAAAACTTTCTAATCCTTTGTCACAATCATGTTTTTATAAACATTGTTTGTGTTTATATGCATATGAAAAAATATATACACAGGAAACCAACTATATTGAAATAAAGTTATCGAATTAAATAATGGTAAAGCTATGACATAAGCAAATGTAACATCAGAATATGAAAGTTAACATTTTGTATTTTTTAATTGAAACATTTTATTTAATGAAAGTTAACATTTTTTAAAAATCATATGTTTATATTCACTGGTAATGTCCACTTCCAAGAATGTCACAGAGGCTAATCAACACCTAAATATCAAGGAAGAAAAATCTTAAAATAGTATGACTCTCAGAGCCCATGTAAACTTACTATATGAGGCTATATTTGCAACATGCAGAATTTTCCAGAATTTATAGAACCTCATTATATAATTCGAGCTATATTCAACTTGAAAATAAATGCAAATACCTACTCTTACTCTCACTTTTAATCACTGTTCACCAAGGACACTTTACAAGGAAATATGTTCTCTTGGTTGTCAGTTTTTGAAGGTTTTCCTATGAGGTCTGAAGGAGGCATGTGCATTCACCAAAATGTAGATAGAGATACACAGGGGCTTCATCTAAAGACAAAGACAAGAATTAGCATCATTAGATTCCCCTCCAATATTTTTCACCAACAATTATAACTAGCATCTTCATATAGTCAATGAGTTTGTTGAAATATCCTACTATTTGATAAATTATTTGAATAGTTCATCAGAGTTTAGCAGAATTAGATATTAACAGAAATCTACCTTCTCTTTATCTTATCAAAATGTTAAAGTTGAAAGAATAAGTTTTTTATTAGATCTTGTAATATTTATTCTTATGCTAAAATTTTAATCTTGGAAAATTGTCACGTTTTTGGGGGGCTGGTACAGAGAAGTTCAGGAATAATGTTATTGATTCTCTGATAAGAAATGAAGCACAAAACCAGGCTAATGTCTGCCACTGTTTTTATTTTTCTATTTGTGATGAAGTAGATCCAACACAGAATCTAAATTGGAAAACAATTCCCTGTGTTTTGTGAGGTGCTTAAAAACACTCCTGGTTGAAGATAGCATTTTGTGGTTTCATCAGTCCCCAGGGCATGACAGAATCTTTTTTTCAGAGTTAATGTAATCACTCAAAGGAACTTAACTTTTATCCAATACATTAAGAAAAAGGAAATAGATGAAGAATCTGCATTGCCCAGACTTTAACATGTAAGGAAAGGAGAGAAGTGATCCAGAGCTGAAAAATTAGCATAATGTCAGAGGGAACAAAGTACAAAGGGAACATATAAAATCATAGATTTAAAGCTAAAATAAGAAAACTGACACCAGAAAAGTAAAAACTCTATCCCAAGGCTGCATAATAGTAAATAAGAGAGTCAAAATTGGAATTAAGGCCCCTGACTCCAAATTTGCCTCATTTTCCATTACACTACATTTTTTATTTTGGCACAAGGGAAGCAGAAGCAAAGGGGGAAGGATTTTTCATCATTGATGAAAGAGTCAGCCTGGCATCAACAAAGCTTTTTTGGAAAAAATATCTATTATGGAATTAGATGACTCCAGTAGCAATTGGGGGAACAACATTGGTTAGTAAGTAAACCATTTTTCTCCAAGTATTTACTAACTGTGTGATAATATGCCCCTGGCACTGGAGCAAATATATAATAAAATCCAATGTTTATAATGCTTCAAGTAAAAATGGTATAAACAGGGATTATAACAAATATTCTTGATTACCAACAGAATTTCTGGCACAGGCACATGCCTATTGAAGTAGATATACCAATAGGTATTATGATACTTTAATGGTCCCAAAAATTGTTTAATAGGTCTGCCTATTTTTCTGCCAAGCTCCCATGGTGTAGGCATGAGAGAACTACAATGGCTGAGCATCACTTGGGCAATTTTTAGTTAAGAATGAACATGAAGGAGCTCATCAGAGAATAACCTTTTGAGTATGGGAGATATTCTATATTAGAAGATGGACAAAGGCTACTGGATATAGGTTTCTTGAATCTATTACTGGTAGATCATTTTGGATAATGTCTAGCAGAGTGAATGAATGGAAAGTCTGTGGTGTGAAGGAAGAACTTTTGAGTTTGTTAATTCTCTGGTTATATACAATATGGTTATCACATTGAGCCTGTTTGTAGATTATGGTGTTCTGGAACATTATTGATGTTGAAGGTGAACCTATTAAAATATGACACACTAAAAAAAGATCTGATATTGGTCAAGTTATTGTAAAGTATTCTAAGTAATTGTAGTTTACATAAACCAAAAGGAGGGTCTTTTTTCTGTCAAGATGGCACCTTCATAAGTTAAAAGGATCATATTCTACAAGGATTTCCTTCTGTATTGTGAAGTGCCATTCTATGACAGTTAATTTGCAGGTGAAGTGTGCACAACCTGGAGTGGATGAAAATGATATGACTTAGGATGAATTAGCTCTTCATGGTGACATTATTTATATCAGTCCGCATAATGAAATATTTCTGTGGATTCACTTAGATGAAGATAAGGGTTGAGGTTAATTGATGTTTAAAATCTTTCAATATCCCTTTGATCCTTCTACTTACTGTACAGGATGAAAATTTGAGGTATCTCAGTACTTTGGGGAGAGACATTGTCAGAGTGAAACATTTCTAAAGCAAAGTCCAATAACAAGCATAGTATTTTGCCCATTCTCATTTCACCACCTATTCATTTTTAAGTGAACTCATATAGACTCCTAATAAGACTATCAAATAGTCCACAATTAGTCAACTTTATTGCTTGAATTAGTATTTTTTCAAATAAGTAAATAATTGATCCTGTCAGAGGCAATGCAAGATAGTCTGCAGTCATTTGTGTAATAGGCAGCAACCTGAGAGTAGGTGTTACTGTGACAGAGACAGATTGGAATAGTGCTTGACTGTCTAAATGAATGGGGTGAGATAAAAGTCAACAGCTCTGTTCCTTCTGATGAGATCACAGACCTTTCTCCCTCATACAGAGCTGCAGTAATTGTCATCTTCCCTGCTTCTATAGTCTGTCCACTGGAACTGACATCTGGCATATTTATATAACCTAAGGTCCTTTGGGCCATCTATCCCATTATTGTACGCTTAGGAATTTTAAGCCTCTCCATCAGTCATGAAGTAGGATATTTTCCTATCTATTGTCTCTCTCAATTATGATGTAAGCTCCTTAAAAACAGGGACTAGTTAGGGTTTTTTTTTCCTATTTGTATTCCCAATGAGGTAGTTTAGTTGATTAATAAGGCATCAATAAAATGGTCTGCACATAATGAACTTTTATTTATTTATTTTTCATTTCAGCCCTATTACTGACTCTGCCAGCTGACCAGGCAAGTCAAATATTTATGTAGGTATCCTAGTCCAGGTGTTCACATTTAGAGTTCTATAATTAATTGGGTAGAATTATTACCTCTGGGTATTTTTCTTTCTTTCTTATTATTTGGTGATATTTAGACTTACTTTTTACACATATTGTTTCTTCCCTACCCACTGATATAGATTATACATATAAATCATGAAAAACATATTTAAATGTTAGCCATATCAGAAAAAGCAAGAAAAATGGTGAAAATATTGTCTCCCATTTTCATCAGATTTCATGATTTCTCTTTCTGTAGATAGATAAGAATTTTCATTATGAATCCATCATGAGGCCAAATTGCTTGGATCATTGTGTTGATCAGAGTAGCTAAGTTTTTCATAGTCATTCAATATTAGGATATTGCTGTTACTATATGCAATGATCTCCTGGTACTGCTCATTTAATTTTGAATTAATTCAGGTAAGTTTTTCCAAGTTTTTCTGAAACCAGTTCCCTCGTCATTTCTTATAGATGTTCTATTGTAATGTGGGTATCCCCAAAATGTCCAAATCTTTGCCATAGCAAAAAATATCTGCTATAGATATTTTGTGCATTTAGGTCCTTTCAATTTTTCTTTGATCTCTCTGCTATACAGATCTAGTAATGATTTTGCTGGGTCAAAATTTTGTGAACCTTTGGGCATAATTCAAAATTATTCTAGTTAAAAATGTTTTAAAAATCTCCCAACTGTTCATTAATCTGCTTATTTTCCAACATTCCTTCCAATATTTGTCCATTTTGGTAATTTTGAGTTTTTGAAAATTTGGATTTCTCCAATCAATGGTGATATAGAACATTTTGTTTCTTATGACTATAGCTTTGATTTCTTCTTTTGAAAACTGCTTGTTCCTCTCATTTTATCAATTGGATCATGGCTCTTATTTTTATAAATTTCTCTCAGTTCTCTACATATTTGAAAAGAGGCTATTATCTGATAATGTGCTATAAATTTTTGCTATTACTTCATTTTATTAAAATATGGTTTCCCTGATTATCTCTCTAAATTAGGACTATTTTTGCTCTAGGGAACCTAGGTGGCAGAGTGAATAGAACATCAGTCCTGGAGTCAAGGAATACTTCTCTTTATGAGTTAAGATCTGACATCAGACACTTACTAGCTGTGTGACCCTGGGCAAGTTCCTTAACCCTTTATGCCTTAGTTTCCTTATCTATAAAATGATCTGTACTAGGAAATGGCAGGCCACTCCAGTTTCTTTGCAAAGAAAACATCAAATGGGGTTATGAAGTCACACATGACTGAAAAAATGACTGGATATCAACATTTTTGCTTTTGCTTTATCTAAGATTATGATTGCTAGCCTTGCCTTTTTTACTTAAACAGAAGCATAATATGCGCTGCTACAGCTCCATATTTTAACTCTTCTGAGATTGTGTTTTATCTTCCTTGCCACCAAAGTGGATTTTTATGTTTAAGTTCTTTATTGTACTCCTTGTTTCCTTATTTTTGCAGACCATTTCTTGACTTTCAATGTTATATTAAAGTTGTGCTCTGAGCACTTGAGAGAGTGAAGATCCCAAGCTTCTGGACTTTTTTTTTTTTTGGTAAGCTCTTCTTTTCTGATTTAGTTTTGAGACTATGAAAATTTTTAGTGCTTCTATGATAGTGTGATCCAGGGAGAGGTATGGACAGTTTTCTTGATCTACACTCCAATATTTACCCAGGAAGGATAACTGTTACCCTGTACCTATAAGTGCTAGTTCTCCTTTTGGCCTCGGAACTGTGTCTAGGTCCTCTACTACCTTTTGACTGAGAAGTGTTCACTTTTATCTGGGAGCTGCAACCTAAAACAGTATGTGGACAATAGAGTTGCTGATCAGTAGTGGATCCTTCACTTAGTCCCATAAAGGGTCTTCCGTATTTTTTTTTTTGCAAATGATACCAGGAATCTCTGGGAAAAGAGTATGGTTGAATAAAACTATGCTTCTGTTACTTTCTCTGAAAATCCTGTGGAATCACAGCTTCTGATATGGTTAAGAACTAGCCAATTTGAATTGATCTTTGAAGAAGTTGGATTTTGAGGAACATATAGATTTTTAGTTCAATTGTAGTAGTAGTCTCTCGGTAACCGAGGATGACGATTGTCTTTGTGTGCTTTCATCTGTGATGTAGATGAGTGTGCACAAAGACACTTGTGGGTGAAGGAGATTTAAGTGGAAAAGTCGTTTCACAGAGACAGTCCCACTCTCTCAGCGTTGGAAGCCTGGGTCCAGTGGCACGAAAAGTCATTACATCTGGAGACTTCCTCAGCTGCATTGGATGGCCGTGTTGTCTTTTGTGCTCCAACACGCCCTAAGCACTCCACAGTGCTTTGCTGCATCGCCATGTCAGCCATTGAACCTTCTTGTTGGTTTCTTCCGCCTGTTCCGCCAAAGCAGTCTTCACATGCTGGGTGAGCAAAGCCCTGGTTCACTAGGGGTCAACGACCTGATGGCTACCCTCACAAGGTTTAGCCAGCCTGTCGAAGCCGTTGTCCAGGGAGTGGCCACTGCCGCATGCTAGCAGCTACTGGAAGCCACAAGTGAGAGCTGGGTGTCAGGTGGGGGTCAGAGGTTGGAGAGCTGCCCTAAGAGGGCATGACAAGCCCTCCATACCAGAGATACTACTCCTCCCTGAACACCCCAAGATTGTTTAACCTAGAACCAGACAGATATTGAGTTTAATAATTATCTTCTTTCTGATGGTCATTTGTTGGCTAGTGCAAGTATAGGTGCCACTTAATGTCACCATGACCTAGAGCAGCTCAGACATAGCATTTCCTGAGCTACATACTCATTCTTCCATCATATACTAAGCTCCTGGAAGATGGGAGAATATTAAATGGACCTCAATTGTGTTGACCATTATTAAATGGTGTAATGAGGAAATACTGGACAGATGGTGTATACTTATGCTCAGGCAAATTAATCATAAATGAGCAAAGCTAACACCTCTAAATTTTATCATAGAATTACTGATTCTTAGAAGTTAGTGGTCATGTAATATAACTCATATGTAACTAAAAATTTCCTTTCTAAGACAGCTAACAAATGATTTTTCATTCCTTTATTGAAGACATCTTGTGAGGCAGTCTATTTCATTTTATAACTGTAATTTTTAGAATGCTATAGAAAGATGATGGACCTAAATATAGTAGCTAGGACCAGCTTATCAATGTCACTTTAAATAGCAATACATACTTCAAACAAAATAAAAAGATAACCACATAAATGAAATAAAAGAAAATATCTTAAAAGAAAAGAAAAACTTTGATTACATCAAATTAAAAAGGTTTTGTACAAACAAAACTAATGCATCCAAAATTAGAAGGGAAGCAACAAATTGGAAAACAATCTTCATTACAAAAACCCCTGACAAAGGTCTAATTACTCAAATTTATAAAGAGCTAAACCAATTGTACAAAAAAATCAAGCCAGTCTCCAATTGATAAATGGGCAAAGGACATGAATAGGCAATTTTCAGTCAAAGAAATCAAAACTATTAATAAGCACATGAAAAAGTGCTCTACATCTCTTATAATCAGAGAGATGCAAATCAAAACAACTTTGAGGTATAACCTCATACTTAGCAGGTTGGCCAACATGACAGGAAAGGAAAGTAATGAATGCTGGAGAGGATGTGACAAAGTCAGGACATTAATGCATTGCTGTGGAGTAGGGAATTGATCCAATCATTCTGGAGGGCAATTTGGAACTATGTCCAAAGGGCACTAAAAGACTGTCTGCCCTTTGATCCAGCCATAGCACTGCTGGGTTTGTACCCCAAAGAGAAAACAAGGAAAAAGACATGTACAAAAATATCCATAGCAGTGCTCTTTGTGGTGGCAGAAAATTGGAAAATTCCCCTTCAATTGGGGAATGGTTGAACAAATTGTGGTATATATTGGTGATGGAATACTATTGTGCTCAAAGGAATAATAAAGTGGAGGAATTCCATGGGGTCTGGAAAGACCTCCAGGAATTGATGGAGAGTGAGAGGAGTAGAACCAGGAAAACATTGTACACAGAGACTGATACATTGTGGTACAATCGAATTTAATGGACTTCTCCATTAGTGGCAATGCAGTGACCATGAACAACTTGGAGGGATCTACAAGAAAAACCACTATCCATATTCAGAGGAAACACTGTGGGAGTAAAAACACAGAAGGAAAACAACTGTTTGAATATATGGATCAAAGGGATATGGTTGGGGATGTAGACTCTAATTGAACATCCCAATGCATACATCAACAACATGGAAAATGGATCTGATCAAGGACATAAATAATACCCAATGAAATTGAGCATTGGCTACAGGAAGGATGGGTGAAGGGGAGGAAGGGAAATAATGTGATTATTGTAATCAAGGAATAATGTTCTGAATTTACTAAATAAACTAATTCAAATGGGAAAAAAAGAAGTTTGAGGAAGGAGAGAACACTAAAATTTGAGGAACAATAGGACATTCTGCCTCCAATTTCCTTCCACCCCTCCAACCCCCATCCTTCATACTGCCAGTAGACTGATTTTTATTATGCACTAATCTGGTCACTTCTGCTCAAAAATCTTCAGTGGTATGTAATTATAATGATGAAGAGATGGAAAAATTCATCCTCCTCCTTTATTCAGAACTGAAGAGGCTAGGGTGGGATTGGGGAGGGGAGAATATGCATGTGGAATATACTGTCAGACAAAACAGTAATGCTTATTGGTCTTATTGATTTTTTTTTCATCTTGTTAAGAATCCTTGTTACAAGGGAAGGCTCCTTGGGTGAGGGGAGGGGAAACATTAAGGAATCAATATTTTATGAAAACAAAATAAATAAAACTTTAAAATAAAATTATATTAAATGTATACTTTAAAAATTAAAAAATAAAAACAAAGCACTTGATTTCTTTAAAAATAAAAAATAGAAAAACTTTTGAAAAACTATGAAAAATATTAAAGAGATTAGTAAATATGAATAAAAACTGAAAACAATGACTATGCATCATGAAATAAAAGACTGCCCAGAGAAATCTCCCCAGCACAATAAATAAAAATTATAATTTCAGAAGAAAGAATTAACATACTACAAGAAAATCTGAATGGTTAGGAATATAAAGATATGACATTCATAGGTACGGTATTTATATTTTTGTGGAGGAAAAATGATACATGAGAACATTTACAGCTTAATAGAGATGGTGCACAGTTGTAATACAGTAGGACCATCTCTGAGTTTAAGAATGGCCTAGGAAAAGTCACAAATGAAGAAAGAAAAGAACAAATAGCAGTGAAATAAACAAAACAAAACACAACACAACTATACAGCTGGAAGAATACCTCAAATTGATGCCAACCAGAGCAACAAAGTTATATATCAGAGCTTGATTATTTAATCTGAGAATGAATATTTATCTTTGAAAGATGCAAAATATCAGACTCAAGTGTCATTTTCCTATTAAATTGTACTGAAACATTTCCAGATATTTTTGAAAGAGAGGGGAGAGAGTAAATTAAAAGTATTCAACTGGCACTGAAAATCTAGGCTTTGTAAAAAATGATACTATACTGGGATATTAGTAATTAATAAGCAAACATAGAAGAGAGAAATGATGAATACAAATTTTATTATATTAATAAGATAAAAATAATAACCAATCAAATAATTATTAATGCAAGTTATAAATATAAATGGAATATTGGAAACCATGTCCTAAATAAAGGTTAAATAAGAAATAACATAAATAATAAATAATTGTGTAGAAAAATAATGAAAGAAATTTACCAAAATTTATGTAGTGTAAGATAGATGAAAAACTATATTTCTCTATGCTTTTTATTAAAAATTATAAAATTTAATGAACTCAGTAATAACACACATAATAATCCAAAACAAGACTGAAGATATGATTTTGAAAATTAAATGCAAGACAAGAAAAACAAAGTAAAATAACTTTAATAATAAAGAATTACTCTTTTGAATTTTGTATATTTGTTATATTGTCTGTTATACTTGCAAATGAATTTAACAACTTTTTATGTTATTCTTTAATTTTTTAATGTACAGAAATAACTTTTTTTATGAAAGTGGGCCACTGAATCTTACTTTCACTTAAATATAAAATGGCCCTGTAGAAGAATAGTCATAACTTACCTTTATTTCCTGTTTCTACTTCTGAGTCTTTTGTGAAAATACCTGAATGCAGTAAGGTCATATACATTGGGGTATAATTCTATTCTGACCTTGAAAGTAAATAAATGTATTAAGAGCTACTATATTTGGATGAGCATCATTACATGTCTGACTTGAATTCTTAATGCTATACAGGATGAAAGAAGCATAATAGGCCGCAAAAATATAATTTCTGAAAATAATTGAACAATTTACATACAAGCTAATATGAAAACACATAGGCAAATACTATGATAAAAGACTGATATTTTGAAGGAATTACTTATCAAATATACAGGGATATCCTCAAATTGTAACCCAAAGAAATTGAGACTTCTACTGAGTAATCTTGTAAAAAAAGATACAAAAATAGCAAAAACACCAGAAATCTGAAGAGATAAATATAACTTTCTATCTGACTACTTAGTGTAAAAATAATAATAAAATCCTTATATTTTTAAAGTTCTTTGAAATGCAGAAAATGCTTTCCAGTTTGTGAAATAGTTAAGACAATTTTTACTCCCATTTTATAGATGAGGAAACTAGTTTATTGAAATTAAGAAACCTTCCTATGGCCACATACCACATAAAAATAAAAGCCAGATTTTAAATCCAAATGTAGGCTTTTTATACTATATATACATATATGTATAATAATTACTTTCCTCTATTCCAAAGTTTTATTTTGTAGTATTCATCAAAAATTTAAGAGAATAAATGGTACCTTCATTACTTTAAAACATGAATATTTAATAATATATCAATTTTTAAGTTGAATTATTGATTTCTAAAGTTGAGGCTGAGGTCCTGGAGGGTAATGCCTTACTTCAGGTGAACAGAGAACTGGCCTCAGAGGATATGAAATAAACCTCTTGGAGGTCAGGGAGATGGGACATTGTCCATCCTTGTATTGTTGGACAATCTGGAAACGTTTCTCTAACAAAATTATTCCAATCTCTACATTTCTTCTCTTTGTCATTTTCCTCTGCTCCCATTTCTATATCCTTATGAGTCTGCCATAAAGCCTCTCAAAGTTCCCAGGCAAGGAAAAGTACCCCTGGATCTATGCAATAATGACTGTAAGATTGGATTCTATCTTTGAGGACAGTTACCAATGAGTAATCGTCTTTTTCATTTTATGTATAGATAGAATGAATCACACAGGAAGTGTAAATATGGACATATTATGATCTGCATTGCAGGTAGCATTATACTATCTACCCCAAACTCCTTCCCACTATATATATTTTTTCTAAACCTCCTTATTCCTGTCAAGGCATCACCAGCATTCCAGCAACTCTGGCTGTCACAACCCTCATGCCATCTTCCACTCTTCATTTCCAAATAATTATTTCTACTCTTGCATCTTTCCCATTCATCTGCTTCTCTTCACTTACATAACTAAAATTCAACTTCAGACTGCAAGCTCTTGCCTGGGATGTTTCAAAAACCTCTTAATTAACCTCCTGGCTACACAAGGTTTCCTTCTCCAATCCCAATCTATTCTTCATACCAAGGAGGTTTTTTTTTTTTCTTCTGAAACACAAATCTGACCATGTCACACTCCTACATTGATTTCTTAGTGACTCAGATAAAAAACAACATTTTTCTCCTCCTTAAAAAAATCTTTAATAATAATAAGATGCAAAAGTAAGTGAATATAAGTATAACATATTTTTATAAATAAGTAAATACTTATTTTTAAACATAGGGTTATATTTTCTTTTTTTTTTTAACTGAAGGTGGTGCCAACTCTAAAAATCCATATGTAAGCATAATAAAAGCTGAAGAAGAAATAAATAAATAGAATTTGGTGGTCATTTAGGCCTTGTGAAGAAATGCTTATGAGAGTTTCCTGAGCAAATGAAATCTACCATTATCCATATGAAAGAATGCTTTAAATAACAACTAAATGAAGAAATGTAAATGAAAAGAACTCTGAAAATTAATTTCTTACTTTTGAGCTAGTTTAATAATTCAAAGAAAAAAAGGTAAATGGTGGAGTTATGAGAAGATAGGCACACTAATGCATTATTGGTGGACTGAGGATTAGTCTAACATTATGGAAAATAACTAATATTTACACTAAATAATTTGCTACTCCATACATATCCTTTCCATCAACATGCTGTTAAGCATATGAGCCAAGGAAGTCAAAAAAGAGGTAAAGACCTCAATTAAACAAAAATACTTGTAATAATGCTTTTTTGGCATCAAATGACTAGAATTAAGGTTGATATGTATTAATTGGTGAATTACAAGAAGTTATGATATATACATTTAATAGAATATTATTGGATAGTAATAAATGATGGATATTAAATACTGTGGAAAACCTTAAAAATACCAAGTTTCCAGAGTAGCCACTCTGCAACCATCAGATTGTAATTGCTGAAATCTTATTTTCTCTAATTTTTTTCTTATATTAATGGGTTAAAAAGGAGATAGCATCCCTTTTTCTTGCTCGTCCTTATGCTCAATTTATCTGGATCAAGTCCTGCCCTCTCATTTGTCCTCAAAAATTATTAAGCAAGGTTGATTTCCTCTTGTGGTGTGTCCAGCTGCTTACCTGTGGCTCCATGAATCTGTAGCATACTCAGTGGTCATGTCCCAGCAATGCTGTCTTGGAAGTTGGGGCAAACTAGACTGAAGGTAACCAACAGGGCTCAAATCCACTGGTAAATTATGATGTGTCTGCAATTAGGGAGGTGTCTACACCAGACATGTAAAGACTTCCTCTTGTAGAATGGTTGCATAAATACAATTTCCCCCAATGGTCATGAAAGTAAGCAGAAGCAGGCACCGTGAAGCACCTAAAAATTGGCTAGATATTGAGAAAGCCAAAGCCAGCTCATGCCATTGACAGTCAACTTTACTTCTGTCTTGCCATTGGACTTCAACATTTCTGGAAGACAGACATTTAAGTAGTTCAAAAGTAACTTGAGACATCCCCATTTGAAATGCTCATACAAATTATTTGTGCCCAACCTGTGGCAAATTGCACTAATTAGTTTTGAATGCAGCCCTTATTGATCTTATCAGACACAAGCAGATAAATTAAATTATACACTGGCCCCTGACATAGTGATGTTATTTTGTTCCTTTCTGAGTACAAAGGATAACAGCCATTACCAACCATCTAAATTTCATACTCTCAGGCTCTTCACTCTTCTTACATTCACTTTAGGCTCCATTAGTTACAGACCTATCCATATATTTTTTCCTTGAATTCTCTTAATTCAGTAGTGTGCATATGATACGGAATACGATGTCACTGAAACTAGAAAACACTTTATAATTTATGTATAATAAAATTAGAGCTGTGTTTTACTATTTGTTTGAAGAATGTCTTTTTTTAAAATAAGGATGTTTTGGCACATCATAGGATTTTTGGTAGCTAGCCTTTGTAATATGTTTTAGATTTTGGAAAAGTACTTGATTGTGCTAGGTTTGAGAAAAGGGATTCCTTTTTGCCTTTTTTTATCCCTAGGATTTATCATAGTGCATGGCTCATAGAAGGTATTCTTTAAATACTATTTGACTGACTGACATCGATTTTCATAATAAAACTATGAATTAGATTCTATTATTAAACTCATTTTACAGATGACAAAATTAAAGCGGAAGGTTAAATTATTTTCCCTTGGTGACATAGTCGGGTATGCGTCTGAAGTAGGATTTGAATTCAGATCTTTTAAACTCCAATTCAAACAGTGTCTGCTATGTCTTCTAGTTGCCTAATCATAGTCTCAGTCCTTATAAATTGTCTAGTAGAAGCATATTAATTTTATATAAGAAAATTAAGGCCCAGAGAAGTTAAATATAATTTCTAGAGTTACATAAGTGGCATATTAACTTAAGCCCTCTGACTCTAAATTCATGAGTAATAGAAGAGATAATTATTTCCCAAGGCAGCCCATCCCACTTTGAGATCTCTCTGAAGGTTAAGAAGTTTTTTCCCTCAAATCTAGTATAAATCTGTATCTCTACAACCTGCACCTATTGTTCCTACTTGAGATATACAAATTATTTTCAAAGGACTTACTTCATGACTGATTGATGTTAAAGTGCTAAAAGTTAATTCAGTGCTTCAAGGATCCTTGATTACCTCAGGGTGATCATGTCTGTCATTTGTGCAGATTGTAAATGTGTCAAGTGTTATTAGATGCTATATTTATTTAAGCTAGTTCTTAGAGTATAAGATACTGTATGAAGGACTGAATTTTAATTCTTTCTAGGCTGTTAGGATTTGCCTGATATTGTTCAAAGATAGTACATTCTCCTGTTCACAATCTGTTATCTTGTTTTAGAGAGATAACTACACATATATTAAACATGTATGCAAATCATTGTACTACATATCTAGATGATCATATTCTCATAGGTATAATCTCTATACTATGTATATTTTATATGCACATGATCAAATATAAGTAATGTGAGAATAAGAGAATATTTCATTTTTTTCTTGGTATCCACAGCATCCTGAAGATGTCTACTGTATTTTAAGCACTAAATAAATTTTGGATCATATATTGGTTTATTCATATACCTGAGTTACTATGAAAAGAGAGAACAAAGTATCATTGACTGGGAACAATTTTTTTTGGTGGTGAGCCTCTATGAAACTAACTGGGCTAGTTTCAGATAGCAGATATAAAGTTGGTCATTGGTGGGATTAGATCATTCTATCACTCCCAAACACTCATAGTCAATAACTAGATGTTCTAGAACTGGTGGGTATTATAGTTGCTATCATAAATTAAGTCCAGTTGAGCAGAAAAATAGAATTGAAGCAGAGGATGAGAGAAGTAGTAAATAATTTAGTAGTATGTCAGAAATGCAATCTAATAGAATCTGTTTATGATCCATGTGGTCCTGACGTAGCACTGACTCCAAATCTTTCCAGGGTTCTCTCCATATCTGAGCAGAACTTAGCTCACTCATGCCACCTGCATCAAGTTCCATTAATTAAAGTGAGTCTGCAGAAGATAGTCAAATAGATAGTCCTTTGACTATGAGAGTCCTTTCGTTAATCTTTGTCTCTGACTCTTTCTATTGACACGAGGTCTAACTAGCATATTTTTTGTTTATGAATTAGTCACTAATATTGTCTTAAACCAAATTATTTATTGAAAAATATAAAACAATTATGCTATATTAGATAACATCCCACCCACAACTTAATTACATTCTCCCACTAACATATAATATCTATGAGGATCATATGTACTCACCTAAGATCACAGGGTAGTAAATCATTTGTACAGGTAATATATATGACCAGGGGCATTCAGATGTCTGATGTCATAGACTTCATTGTCTTGTCCTTTCTTTTTCTTTTTTTTTTGTCTCAAAAACCATCATCAAAATACCTTGTTGAACATGACTTTTCTGTTGAAACAGTTGTTTCTACCATTATTCTGAGGTAACATTTTTGTACTTGACTAATCCCTTGTCCTACCTACACAAAAAGGAAATTTATCAGCAACTTGAGTCTCATACAGTTCCTTGCTAAAACTTTAAAAAAGATATGTCAAGGGCTTATTGAAACCCAAAGTATTCCAAATGCTAGGGATGATAATGAGCACATGTTTACACAGACATTATCCATATTTCTTGAAAAAGGCACTATCTTCACATAAAAATCCATATAATCTATAGCTATGGCTTGAGACTCTTTACTAGCATATGAAAAATGATAAACATCACAAAGAAGATGAAGGTACTCTGTTGTAGAAGCTGCCATAAGGATATCACTTTCATTATACTGATAAGGTGTCTTACTTCATAAAAGGACCAGAATATCTAAATTAGAAGTATATTTTTGTAATGATGGAAATTAGAAAAATTATATAATGGAAAATGTGTATGAGGCTAAGAGTTTACAAACCAAATGACTGACTGGCATCATCAGCTAGGAAACTAGTAAAATATACTGTTGTTGATACTAGATGCTACTACAAAAATTATGTATATATATATATGTGTATGAATATACATTTATATATAATTATATTAATTTACCTTGGACTTTAGATTATTAGGGCTTCTCAGTATAGTCAAAATATATTAAAATATCCTCAGAAGCAATAAATATATCACATTCCTGAGCTTAAGAACTTCTGCCAATATATACCCTATGAGAGTGAAAAATGAAAATGATTGTTTTTCTTTCTATACCATGGTCTCTGGATAAGGGGAGAATAAATTTGATTAAAGAAAGTCCTCTAATCTTAATCCCTTTCAAGTGTACATCTCACTGATTTTACCCAGATAGATGATCTAAGTGTATCTGAAGTGAACACATGTGGGGAATGTTCTTAATCCATAACCCCACTAGAAACCTGAATTGTATTGCTTTAAACCCTGAAAATTGTCTCATTGACATTTTTATTTTTAGTATTATGAATAAATAAAAGTGGGGCACTATGCACTATATCACCTTTATATGAAGCAATATGAAATCAATTAGAAATTATAGCAAATAAGCTGGCAAACCTATGTCAGCAAGCAAATAAATAATCAAATACACTTGCATTTTTCATTAATCATATATTGCTTTGAATATATTATGGTTTCACAAAGTAATAAGGAAAAATAAAGCAAAAAGACACTTTCCAGCTCCATGTAGCTCTTTTTTTTTTCTTTAGGCACAGGCAGTCTTTATTTCTTGGCTTCATTTTCTGGATAGATTATACAAAGCTGTCACCTCTTTTTAAGAGAGCTGAATAGAAAGTGGGAACTCAGTGAAGAGTAGGAAAAAATACCATAAAATGTACAAATAGACATTTATTGCTTCAACATTATGGACAATGTTGCTATAAATGGTATAATCTCCACATTCTTTGGGATATTCTCAGACAGATCACTTAACAGTGGCACTTGAACATCTGTGATTAATAGATCTAGCTTTGCTAGGAAGTTTTGATAGAATGAAGCATAGAGATAAAAGACTAAAGGTATATCTGAAAAACTACTTCTCACTGTGAAGTTCTCATTTTGTTTTATTTTTAGGGATTAATTATCTAATTTGTTGATTACACAGATCTTTGATTCTTGTTCTTACCAATGACTTCTGTCCATTAGAATTTGCATCAGAAGATATTTAGTATCAGAGTATATTTCATGTTTAGTGATTACTATTTATTAAGTGAATTCTCTCCAAATATTAAATAGTCATTGTTTCTCAAGATGGTAAGAGTTTGTTAAATTGAATCCAAATTGAAGAAATTATGTGACACTGTATTAGTGAAGTATTATTTATAACACCCTTTATGATATAGGTAGTTGTATGATTATTCCTATTTGGCATATGAAGAAACTGATGCTCAGGAAGTATGACTTATGACAGCCTTGGGACTTGAATCTAGGGGCTTCTAATTTCTCTATCTTGGAGCCTTTTCACCATATACAGTATTAAATGTGAAAATTTCAGATGATTTCTATATTTGCTAGCAATATTCATAAGAGTTTGACAATATGTTTAAACTGGTAGTTCAGAGAAAATTTTAGATTTTCTGTGGATTTAATTTAGGAATGTTATTTTTGTTGTTGTACAATCATTTAAGTCATATCTAAAAAAGAGTGACATTTGAGGTTTTCTTGGAAGAGATCCTCAAAGCGGTTTGCCTTTTCCTTGTTAATCACATTTTACAAATGAGGGAACTGGGGCAAATAATTTTAAGTAACTTACCCAGTTAACTTATAATAAACTTAAACTTAAGTAAGTTAAAGTAACTTACCCACCATAGGAAATGGTGAAGGGAATGTAGTAGATATGATTATAAAGTAGAACAATCTATTAAACAAACTTGCAAATGTAGTTTTATGTGTATGTATAAATGTGTTTAGGAAAAACATATGTCAGAGTAGAAGCCTATCTAAAATTCAAATTCTCTGTACAACAAAACAAAAAAACTGCTTAATATCCCTTATCAATGCAGAACTAGAACTTCTCTGAGGCAATGTAAGATTAAGATATTCACCAGAGACACAGAGATAGTCTATATCAGGGTTGATATTTGAGCGCATATCTTCTATTCAATTTTACCATAATATCCATTTTGGAATCTACATATATGAACATTTATATTGATAACATTTAAAGTATCAATGCCAATAGATTTTATATAATATCAATATGGATTTCTCAGTGTTAGAAATTTATATCATTTGATCTCATTCTCTCTTGATATATCAATACTAATGAACATACAAATATGTACATATATTTAAGTGTACTCATATAGATGCACATGTGCACATATTTACACACATGTGTGTATATTCTGCATTGACTTTCTACACCAACATTATGGGATAGTAGAAAGAACTCTGAAAGATGGAAAAGAGAATTGACTTTGAATGATAGTGCTAATCCTTATGTACAGTGAAATTTAACCCTAACCCTGTATCTTTTTTTCTAAAATCAAGACAACAAAGCTTTTCCTAGAGACCATTTCTTTCTTCTTTGTAGAGGGACTTTATTTTAATTTTCTGAACTTCTGGGCAATTCTTTTATTTCACATTTGGTATTATGATATTCAAGATTTTTGATGCCTTATTTTTCAATAAGTTTTATAACTCTTAAATTGTCTTTATGCAAGCTATCTATGATATTAATATTATTAATTATATGGAATCCTGGATTTCTTTTAATGCTATTGCTTTTTGCTTTTCTTCTTCTTGATTGTCTTTCATGTCTATGTATTTGCATTCCAACTAAATCTTTCTTTTACTTTTTTACCCTTTGATGGTATTTGCCACTGCAGGTTAAGTATTTTTTTACCTCTATTCTGTCAATAAATACTGTTGTGTAAGAGATAAATCCTGCTTTTGCAATTCTTATTTATAGTTTATACCACTCAGGAATAGGGTTCTGTGAATCCATGCTGTCTTGTGATACCATGAGATCTTTTCCCCTAAGGAGGTTTTGATTCATTTTCCTTTGTCTTGCAATATTTATTCAGTTATTTATTAAATCTTTTATTTGATCTGATCTTCCTTTTAACTAATAGCATCTTCTCCCTTATTTTATCTTTTCATTATGAAATACTTAAACACAGTTTTTGTTTTTTTTTTCCGCTTGAGGTCTTTGATAGTTTCAGTCTCCATCCCCTGCTATATACTCTATTATGTTCACTTTCTGACTCCCTTTTTCATGGTGATTTCCTTAGGGGTTGTATCTCAAAGTTCTCAGCCTCCTCCCACATTAGGTAATTCATGGTTGAACAGCCACAGTTTCTGCTTTAAGTAATTTCTTTGAAAACTGAACTGGCCCCAGATGCAGGCTGGGCATTTTCCCTCCAGCATAGTGAGGTCTAACACTGCTATCCCTATATCTTATTTCCTTCCAACTGATCCTTCGTTCGTTGGCTGAATTCCAATCATTTCCACTGAGTGTTGCCACTTTGCTAATATATCTTGAACAAATTTTCCCCCTTTTGATCTTGATGGCCCTGGGTGATGTTTTGGGATAAAGTTGTATTCAGCTACTAACATCAGGGCATGTACAACTTTGCTTAATCCTGGTGGGCAGTGGGAAAGGAAATGATGAAAGAGCATGTTGGGCATTAAAGATTCTCTTTTGTTAGTTCATCAAATTTTTACCTGATTTCTTTTCTTCTTATCCTACAGTGTATAGACAGCTGAAATTATTCTATCCCCCATTCATGATTCCTGTTTTGGAAAAATTTAAAGAGGTTGTGAAGAGCAGAGAAAAAGTTCTCTATCACATGACTGAGAAGAAAGAAAATATTTCTTATCTTTTTAAGATTTGTGAAAACTACTTATATATTTCAAATATATGTGATTTCTTAAATGTGGAGTCCTATTAGCATCAACATGAACTTTTTATAACTTTTGGTGTGGCTGGATACAATACATACATGTAAACATGCATTTCAAAATATGAGTCTATGCATATATATATATATTTATGTAATGCAACACTTGACTACATCTTCAAAGGCTTTAATAGTGAATACCATTTGAATAGAGGTTAGGAAACTTAGTACATGAATACAATTAAGCATCATTGTATCATAGTGAATGTTGAATATAAAGAATCACAAAAACATAGGAAAATTTTTATGAATTTATTCAGTAAGAAGAAATTAAAGCTCCTCAAAGCAATAGGTATTATGACTACACCATTATAAAATATAAATCAAATACAATAATGGAGATTGATTCCACATCATTGAAGTTTAAATATACATCTTTCTTTCCTATTAAGACATACTTAGTATGAAACAAATACAATCCTGACATAAAACAGGAAGAGCAAAAATGGAGAAAGAAAATTATAGTTGAATTTCATTAATGACTATGAAAGCAATAATCCCAAGTAAAATACTATCTAGGTGACTACACAATATATTACAAAAATTGGTTTAACTTAAGTAAAATTAACAATGTAATTGATACCAGTAAAAGAAAGCATTAAAATTTTAAAAATCAAAAAAGAAACAAAAATCATGATTAACAGATCAGAATCTATATAATTTGAATCAATTGAAATCACAATCAATTTAAAAGCATAGGTGTAAATGTATTTTTTCTTAGAATGATAAGAAATAACACAAGATATAAATAATTTAAATGAACAATCTCATAAAAATATGAAGAAGCCATTAATATGCTCCACAAGAGAACAAAAGAAAAAGATGAATTAACAAGTGAATTTCAACATTAAAGTATAATTATTTCAATATTATATACATACTTTGCAAAAAGTTGGAAAAGGAGAAATCCTATAAAATTTGTCCTGAACTACAAATATGGTCTTTACTCTAAATCAGGGAGGAAAAAAAAAAACAGAAAAATAACTAAGTCAACTTTCTAATGAATATTAATTCAAATTAAAAAAAATACAATATTTGCATAAACTATAGAAATGTATAAATAGATAGGCAATATACAATAATTAGTTTGGTTTTGTTCTAGGAATAAAGAAATTATTCAATATTAGGAAAATAATAAACATAATAAACTCTTAACAAATAAGATCATGCCTATATACAAAAAGCTTTTTACAAATCCAAGACTACATTTTGTTAAGAAAAAACACTAGAAAGCCTATGAATGAATGAATTTTTGCCTAATGTTATAAAAATATTTTTCTAAAAGCAAAAGCCAGGATTTTGAGTGTTGAACAAATACAAAAAACCATGAGAACATACTAAGCAATGAAATAAATCATCTAATGACACCAAAGGGAAAAACAGAACATTTGTTTTAAATGATCAAAAAAAAAAAAGAAAGCAAAAAAAAATGACAAAGGGATCTTGGTTATTTGTCCATTGTACACAAAGAGGACCAAAATGACAACATTGTTCTGGAGTCAATATACAGTGTGTCCACCTATGACTGTTTGGAGAGCTTTACCACAGTTCAGGAGCAAATAGTCCATATGAACATTTAGGATAGAGGTGTTTTTATGTTGGTGGATCTCAAGGTTCTTTTAAGCTATGGAAATTCTGCATTTCTTATGGAGAACAGCACATTCATTGATGTGGGCATAACATATGAAACAGTTCTCTGCCAGAGTCTCCTATGTCTTACAATCTACACCAAAGTTCTTCAGAGAGACATTGAGAGTGTTTTTGTATCCCTTTCTCTAACTTCCCTATGAGTGATTTCCTTGTGTGAGTCTTCTAGGCAAACATTTACTTGGCTTTTGAACCAAGGCTAGCCCATCAGAATTGAATTCTCTGAAGTAGAATTTGAATGCTAGGCAATTACACTTGAATCAAAAATAGGGAAAAAAATGAGGAATGGGGGAAGAATACATTTAAGATTCTATGGATTCAAATACACATTTCTTTGTAAGTAAATCAATATTGGTGGTGAAGAAGGAAGTAACATAGAAGCAATTTTTAAATGTGAGAAAAGGAGAAGCAACAGTCTGAAGGCAACTGGATTTACACTTCCACATAGCCTAGGTGAAATGAGAGAAGTAATAATTTCCCCCCCTTGTTTCAACATTTACAGAGGGGTTCAAGGGAGTAGCATAAGAGCAGTAGGATTAGGGGTAGTAGTGGCTATTTTTTATCTAGAAGGATAAAGGGAAAAGATTGAAGTATCATGAGTGCATTCCCATGAATGGGAAATGTGATGGAAATTTCCTTTGAGAAAAATGGATGCCTTAGTACAATGATTATTTATATAATGATAAAAGATTAAGCTTCCCAAGACAAAACTAAACTCCAGGGGAGATGACATAGTTTCCCCAGCTGTGAGTAGAAGAAAAAAAAGTTCTATAATTTTATGAGAAATAATATATAAGAAATAAAAATTAAGAGGTCGAAACATTTAAAATCATTTATCAGTAATTGTATAAATTATTTGGCATTGATTAAAAATAGAAAATAAATATTTGACAAAATATTAAATCCTAGGGGAAGGGCTTTTTATTTGACTAAAATCATTTAAGATATAAATTTTAGGGGAAACTATCAACCAAGTAGGGAATAGATGAGTTAATAAAAGATTACACAAGCAATTTCAATTACACATCCTACAGTCAAGCTGGTAATGGTCATCTCCAAGCAAAATTAAGCTTATTCTCAGACCAAAAAGGCAGATTCCAATAGTAGGACCATTCTTGAAGTCCCTCTAGCTTGATAGGACTTAAGACCCCAGGGTCATTGTTTACCTTGATGAAACAATGGAGATTTTTGTTTGTTTGTTTAAATTAAGAAAAGTTAAGATTGCTTTTAATTATAACTTGAACATTAATAATTTAAAAACAAATTGTATACCCAAATTAAGCCTTTTATTGACTTAGGAATCACATCATTTCATTTAGAAATAGTTCAGTTTATGTAAATTTTCAAAATTACTTTCATAATATAAATTTGTACTTGAAAATTTTTTAATTCATCTTCCATCTTAGAATTGGTAGTGTCTATTCATTCCAAGGCAGAAAAGTGATAAGGGCTAAGCAGTGATTTGTCTAAGGTCAGATAGCCAGGAAGCATCTTAGGTCAAATTTGAACTCAGGAACTCCTCTCTCTAGACCTGACTGTGATACACTAAACCACCTAGTTAACCTTTGTACTTGAAATATAAAGTGGGATTATCCCCATGCTCCATATATCAGAAGTCAATATTTTTGTCATCTAAAGATTTCATTAGGACAATATTTAGTCATAATTTGTTTTCTCTGTCATTTTGAGGACATTATTCAATTTGGGATTCAGACTATGAAATGATAAAATTTTCTGCTTATAAAATAGAAACATTTCTTAGTAAAATGTGAAGTCATAATATATATTACATATTTCAAATAAACAATTTTCCTTGGGAAGAATCACAAACCGTGACCTGAGAACACAAAAAGAAAAACAAAAAACAAAAGTGGAAATAAAAAACACAATCAACTCACCTCCTGACATTTAGAGAATCTTATTCCCCTTTTTCCTACCTCTTCATCCCTAAGTGCCAATTGCACAATGATTACTATGTGACTACAGAACCACAGAGGAAACAAGTGTTTACTTTCAATTGTGGATGTTAACTGACAGGTTCTCATTTGTTATAAAATAGTCAACAAATGGTAAGGGAACTGTGATTATATTAAATTCTGGTAATACTATAACTTTACTTTTGCCTTGTAACAGGTCAGGAATTTTCTAGTGTCCACTTGCTAACAATGGAATAATAAAATATGCTCCTCCCCAACTAGAACCAGAGCAGGTTCTTCTCTCATTTGTCCTTGTGAATTTTCCTGCAATGAGTTTGTTCACAGATATCAAAAGTTATCAAACCCGAAGCTGAGACTGAAACATTTGAGAGTACCTGTACTGGAGCATTATTTCAATTTTATTATGTGTAAGCTCCTCCATTAACTCGTTTGTCATTGTGTCAAAGAAAGCAAGAAGAAATGAAGGTATTGACATTTGTTAAATCAATCAATAAGCATTTATTAATTATAATAAATATATATATATGTAATATATATATATTTATTATATATATATTATATATATATAATAAGTATTTATTATGTGCTAGGCACAGTTCTAAGTTCTAGAGATTAAAAAGTCAAAAGAAAATCATAGTACTTTATGTTAATTATTCTCTTTTATTCTGTATATATCTTTCTTTGTATCAATCAATTTGTTTACATGTTTTCTCCCTCATTAGATTGTAATCTCCTTGCTGGTAGAGATTTTCTTTTGTCTTTTTTTAAATCTCTACTATTTAGAACAGTGCCTGACACATAGTAGATTCTTAATAAAATTTTAATGAGAGGTTGATTTAGTAAATGATTAATACAATATTTTCTTCTCTCCCTCCCTCCCTCCTTACATTACTTCCTTCCTTCCTTCAGTCATTTGTTCATTCCTTCGTTCATTCCTTCCTTCCTTCTTTTGTTCCTGCTTTCTTGAAGATTATGCTAAAGTTCCATAAGCTATGGCAGTTTTGATTAGGCTTTGTTTTAAAAAGAATAAAAAAGAAAAAGAGAGGGAAGGGATTGTACCCCTGAGGGGAGGCTTGGGCCCTGAGGTATGGAGAGGGAGAGAGAGGAGAATTCCCTACTCCACAAAATGGGGTACTGGGGAGACAGCAGCTGTAACGAGTTGGCTCAGAGAGAGGAGGGGGGGGGTTAAAGATTTTCCCCCTTCTGCTTTCCCTCCTTAGCTAAAGCTGATCTCCCCAATTCGCTCTTGTCCCTCTTTGTCCCCCTCTCCACTACTTGAGACCAAAAGGTCTCCCCTTGATCCATTCACTCATACTCAGCTTGGGGAATACATAACTTTAATGTTAACTCAATCAGATAATACAAAAGGAATAATGGGCAGGGAAGAATGGGAAAAGGAGAGTGGAGCAAAGGGGGGTCCCTGTCTCTATCTAAACCCTTTTCTTCCCTCCTCAAGTTTGGGGGGGAACTCAGACCTTGGTAGCCTGAGCCCCCTGAGAGAAAGTCAGGTTGACTCACCCCTGGGCAACAGGAGCTGAGGTAAAGTCTGCTCAGGTTTCTCTTCAGAAAGTCCCTTCAGTTGCGAAGTGTTGGGGGGAAGGATTTCCAGTCACCAGCAGGAAAAGTGGGTAACCCTCAGGAGAAAGTCCTTTCCCACCTTCTCTCTTCAACCTCTACAGATGGAGAGCCCCTCACTGCTCTCCAGCCAGAGTCTTCTCTCCTCAGGATTCCACTCCTGGGGCCCCTCCCCCATCAAGGTGATCAATTTCACATACTCTTCAGTCTGGCACTTTTTCTCTAGAGCCAGCCTCTGTCACAACTTTAACTATGGCTTCAGTGATACACTATATCTATTTACTTCTTAAGTATTTTCTAGAAGGGACAAACATGATGATTAATCATCAGCAGACTATCTATATTGGCTATTATTAATTTTTTGGCTATGGTAAATGATGAGATTAAAAAATCATAAAAGGTTTATAAGTTCTGTGAGAAACATGCATACACACATACAAACTTAGACTTTCAGGCCTTCATCACTACAGACCCAGTGTTCTCTCCACTGAACCACAGAAAAAAAAAAGTTAAAGAGCTTTGAAACTGCCTTTGTAAACATGTACTAGATTGTATAGTTGGAAATCCTTGAACCCCTAAAAACTACATTACCCAAAATTCCTTTTTGTATTACCTAGAATCCTTTTCCCTTTTCCTGTGCCCTCTTGTTTATGTTATTGTATTCAAGTTTGTTGTGACTCCTCCTTCACTCTGTTCTTTTTTATGGTCAAGTTAGAAAGTTTGTACTTGGTTTTTTCATTTTAATAAATCATATAAATATAATACTTGAGTCACTGTATATTAATTTTAAAACACACAAGATCTATTTTCCAAGAAGACAGATAGCAGACAGTATCACTAAAAATTAACATGAACTTCTTCTAATTGTTATGGAAGGAGGTAGTAGATTAGGACTGATATCTAAATTAAAACTGAAAATCAGTGAGTAAAGGGAAAAGTGCAATATTCTTGACAAGAAAACTAATAAAGTTATATCATACCAAAAGTTCTCTTTCTTTCTCTCTCTCTCTCTCTCTCTCTCTCTCTCTCTCTCTCTCTCTCTCTTTCTTTCTCTCTCTCTCTCTCTCTCTCTCTCTCTCTCTCTCTCTCTCTCTCTCTATATATATATATATATATATATATATATATAAAACATTTGAAGGAGAACAACAGATTAAAAGATACAAAATACCTGACAAATTTTTATCAGAAACTCTTTTCTTGGTCAGGAAGAAAGAAATTCCCATAAATAGATCCTAGAATCACAATCTTTATCTGTTACATATGGAGGAAAGAAAGGACAACAAAGAACAGTGATGGTGAGAGAAGTTGGTGTAAATATGGAAGACATCCATGCTGATTGTCACATAATTATGAGGATGTTGAAGGACTAAATATCAGGAAAGCTAATGATGGGAATTTTTCTTTGTCAGTTAAGTAATAATTAAAAAATTTTAGAAAGAAAATGGACAGAGTAGAAAATGTGTGTTTGAGCATTTTGACAGAATTGAGTATAATGAAAGGTATTTAATGAATAATCTTTAGAAAAGTAAAAATAATTCTTTATAAAGGGTGAGGTTCTCCTCTTGATTCTCCTGGGGAATCACATTGTGGCTCTTGCATTTCATGCCAGAACACTGAAGGGTCCCCTAAACAAAGGTGCAAATCATCGGTTCAACTTAAATTTTCACACAAGAGAGACACAAATAAAAAAGGGAATGATAATGTCATCTACAATGAGGATGAATGAGAAGCCTTCCCAATAAGATCAGGAGTGAAACAAGGATGCCCATTATCACCTCTATTATTAACATTGTACTAGAAACACTAGCAGTAGCAATAGGAGAAGAAAAAGAAATTGAAGTTATTAAAATTGGCAATGAAGAGACCAAGCTATCACTCTTTGTGGATGATATGGTAGTCTACTTAAAAGATCCTAGAGAATCAACTAAAAAAGCTAGTCAAAATAATCAATAACTTTAGCGAAGTTGCAGTATACAAAATAAACCCACATAAGTCATCAGCATTTCTATATATCTCCAACCCATTTCAGCAGCAAGAATTAGACAATATAAAATATAAACTACTTAGGAATATATCTGCTGAGATAAACACAGGAACTATATGAACACAACTACAAAACACTCTCCACACAATTAAAACTATACCTAAACAAATGGAAAAACATAGATTGCTCATGGGTAGGATGAGCTAACATAATAAAAATGACAATCCTACCCAAATTAATTCATTTATTTAGTGCCATACCCATTGAAATACCAAAAATATTTTTACTGAATTAGGAAAAAACATAACAAAGTTCATTTGGAAAACAAAAAAATGAAAAAAAATGTGAAGAAAGGAGGGCTTGCAGTCCCAGATCTCAAACTATACTATAAAGCAGGGGCCATCAAAACAATATAGTACTGGCTAAGAGACAGAAAGGAGGATCAGTGAAATGGACTTGGGGTAAGTGACCACAGTAAATGATAAGCCCAAAGATCCCAGCTTCAGGGACCAAAATACACTATTTGATAAAAACTGCTGGGAAAATTGGAATACAGTATGGGAGAGATTAGGTTTGGATCAACATCTCACACCCTACACCAAGGTAAACTCAGAATGGGTGTATGACCTGAAAAATATAAAGAAGGAAACTATAAGCAAATTAGGTGAACACAGAATAGTATACTTGTTAGATCTTTGGGAAAGAAAAGACTTTAAAACCAAGCAAGAGCTAGAAAAAAAAAACACAAAATGTAAAATCAATAATTTTGATTACATCAAATTAAAAAGGTTTTGTACAAATAAACCTAATGCTCCCAAAATTAGAAGGAAAGCAACAAACTGGGAAACAATTTTCATAACAAAAACCTCTGACAAAAGTCTAATTAAAAAATCAAGCCATTCTCCAATTGAAAAATGGGCAAGGGACATGAATATGCAATTTTCAGTTAAAGAAATCAAAACTATTAATAAGCAATGAAGAAGTGTTCTAAATCTCTTATAATCAGAGAAATGCAAATCAAAACAACTATGAGGTATCACCTCAAACCTAGCAGATTGGCTAACATGACAGCAAAGGAAAGTAATGAATGCTGGAGGGGATATGACAAAGTTGGGACATTAATGCATTGCTGGTGGAGTTGTGAACTGATCCAACCATTCTGGATGGCAGTTTGGAACTATGCCCAAAGGGAGCTAAAAAACTGTCTGCCCTTTGATCCAGCCATAGCACTGCTGGGTTTGTACCCCAAAGAGATAATAAGGAAAGAGACTTTTACAAGAATATTCATAGCTGCACTCTTTGTAGTGGCCAAAAATTGGAAAATGAGGGGATGCCCTTCAATTGGGGAATGGCTGAAGAAATTGTGGCATATGTTGTTGATGGAATACTATTGTGCTCAAAGGAATGATAAAGTGGAGGAATTCCATGGGGACTGGAACAACCTCCAGGAATTGATGTAGAATGAGAGGAGCAGAACCAGGAAAACATTGTATACAGACTGATACTCTGTGGTACAATTGAATGTAACAGACTTCTCCATTAGTGGCAACGCAATGACCCTGAACAACTTGGAGGAACCTACGAGAAAAACCACTATCCACTTCCAGAGCAAACACTGCAGGAGTAAAAACACCTAAGAAAAATAACTACTTGAACACATGGGTCGAAGAGATATGGTTGGGGATGTAGTCTCTAAATGAATATCCTAGTGTAAACAATAACATGGAAATAGGTTCTGATCAAGGCCACAATTTCAATGAAATTGGGGGTTGGCTTAGGGAAGGCAGGGAAATAATGTGATTATTTTAACCAAGGAATAATGTTCTAAATTGACTAAATAAACTTATTCTAATGGAAAGAAAGAAATCTTGAAAGGAAGTCAATATTTCATCTTATTTGTTGTAAGAGATGAGTAAGGAAAAATTATTCATAATATCAAATATGCTCCATAGAATAGAGAAAACTATTTGAAGAGTTCATAGCCAGCTAAAGATGATGAAATGAATTGAAATTGCATGACTTAAAAAATTAAAAATTTTTATTTAAAAAAATAAATTTAATAAACAATCAAAACAATCAAATTGATATCATTTTGTGTTGTTCTGTCCCTCTGCATATATGCATATATTCTCAAGTTCCTTCTGAAATGAACCCCATCTTTTTTTTTAACATTATGTCCTGTCACAGGATCAATACAGAGTTTCAGTTCTGGGGCAGAAGACTAATAAGGGCTAGACAACTGGGTCTAAGCAACTTTCCCAGAGTGACACAACTAGGAAGTGTCTGAGGCTAGAATGGAAGCTAGGATCAGTCTCCAGGTCTGACTCCCTATCCTCTGAGCCATGCAGCTGCATCAAGACCCAACTTTTTAGCATCGCTATTATTCCTCTAAGCAGTGGTTCTCAACCTTTCTAATGCCATGACCCTGCAATACAGTTCCTCATGTTGCAGTGACCCCAAACCAAAAAATTATTTTGGTGGCTACTTCAAAACTATAGTTTTGCTACAGTTATGATTTGGAATATAAATACCTGATATGTATTATGTATTCTCATTGCTACAAATCAAACATAATTTAAACATTGTGATTAATTACAAAACCAATATTTAATTGTATGTTGAGAAATATTAATCCAGCAGGAGGCAGCCTGAGCGCTGGTGTGGGAGGTAAGTCCTGCCTGGGGAGGGGGTCCGCAGAAGCTGTCTTCTTCCTGTCATCTCCCTCCAGCTTGAGCCAAGGCTTCACTTTGCTGGGGTTACTCCGCTCTGTTATCCACTCCAGGAGTTATCTGCTCCAGGACTCGTTGTTAACCACTCTGGAGCCAGTGCCCAGGTGCTCTCTCTGGGTCTCTGTTTGAGTCCGGTCTCTAGGCAACAGGGTAAATCCATCGCCCCTCATAGGAGGAGGGCTGCTGATAGGTAACTAATATTAGTACAATGTGTAGGCAGCAGGGTCCCCATTCTTTCCGAGATCTTGCTGTAAAGTAGTGGGATTTCTCAGCGGCCAAAGCCATCGGAAATAAGTATTTTCTGATGGCTTTAGGCAACTCCTATGTTTTGGTCATTCAACACCTGCTGGGGTCATGACCCACAGGTTGAGAACTGCTGCTCTAAAGGTATATGGCTTCAAATCAGACAATGCCACTGTCTCCAAATAATTACTGTCATAGACCATTCAATAAACTATTTAGAAACTTATCATGAACTCAAGCAGGTTGAAGCAGATTACTAGTGTGAATTAGTAAATTGAAGAAAACTGCAAATAGAGGCAAAGGATGGAAGTTTGTAGAGATGTCAATCAAAGAGCATTCTGGAAGAAAATGTGACCAGGAGGAGATTGTTAAAAGAAACACCCAAACTGCTGGAAAACTCTCTCTTTGTCCTGACACATGAAGGAGGAAGAACGGAGAAGATCCTTTCCTTGTTGATTTTCTTTCTACTGTATCAAGAAGTGACTCAAAAATCCTCAAACCTCTTATCCATATCCTTCATCCAAGACTCTATAATATTATTCTCAATTTAGGATTATTTGAGAACAGGGAAACTGTAAACCCTCCCTCCTATCCAATTTCTTTTTCCTTCCCCTTCCTTAAATAAACCCCTTGATCCAGCCATTTAAAGTGTGAATTATCTAATACATATATCAAGCAACTTGCTCAGAAATGAATCCCAGTTTGTCACCAACTGAAGAGATTAACTGAAGTGGGAGGGAGAAGGGAGACAGGGAGGAGGGAAGCAGATCTGATTTCTCATTACCATAATCCATAAAGAAACAACCACCTAATACACTAGCAAAAGTGTGTAAAGGATGTGACTGGTGTTTTTGCTATTCAATTGTTCAGTCATGTCTGACTCTTTATGACCTCATCATCATGCCAGCCCCTTCTCCCCTCCACTATCTCTTGAAGTCTGTCCAAGTTAATGTGCAATGTTTTTCTGACACTATCTATCCATCTTATCCTTTGTCCTCTTTTCCTTTGGACCTTGATCTTTCTCAACATTAGTTTCTTTTCCAATAAGTCCTGTCTTCACATTATGTAGCCTAAGTATTTAGGCTTCACATTCATTATTTGACCTTTCAGTGAAATTACTAATTTCACTGAAAAAAATTAATTCATCTGAATTAATTTATTCAAGTATCTCACTTACTTGCTATCCAAAGGATTCTCAAAAGTCTTCTCCAGTCCCACAATCAAAAGTATTTATTTTGTGCTGCTCAGCTTTCCTTAATGGTTCAACTCTCACAACCATATATTATCATTGGAAAAAATGATAGCTTTAACTTTACTAACTATTGTCAGCAAAGTGGTGTCTCTGCTTTTTAGTATGTCATCCAGATTTGCTGTAGCATGTTATCAATAATATATACTAACAAAAGTAAATGAATCAGTCTTATAGCAATAGTAAAGAATCATAAAAGGGAATATTTCACATAATAGATGGGTTTCCACAGAGTGGCAAGAGATATAGAGGAAAGATTCTAAGATATTTTCTTATAATTCCTTCCTGTAGAAGAGATATTGATGAACAAGAACTATAGAATAAGAAGGCTGGGATAAGCTTCGATTTGCACTTTTACATGGACTATATTCCTATTAATGAGATCTGAGATGTATAATGTATCAAAACATAAGTAAATCATGAAATGTTTTTTGAAAAATTGTCATTGCATTTTATTTTTCTTACAATAGTAATGATAATAAGCACTTTACAGATATCATTTAATTTTATCCTAATGATAATTCTGGAGTGAGGTAGGTACTCTTATCTCCCATTTATAGGTGGAGAAACTAAGATAGATAAATGTTAAGTGACTTCCATAAATTAATTGCCCTCATTATTATTAAAGTCATTAAATTATTGCTGATCTTCTTTCTTTCATTGCATACTATATATTATTTTTTCATGTTTATACAGAAGTTTCCATGACATTTAATTTACTGACATTACAGGTAGTGAATGTATGATAATTTATTTTTGTATTTTTTCTGTTCATTGGTTTCTCAAGTTGCTTCATAACTTTTTTTGTGGGGGAAGTGGGAAAGGGGTCTGAGCATGTTCAGGAAGGATGAGGCAGAAGTACAGCTTAGAACTGTGATGGCATAAGTGTAGAGATCTCTCTATGTCAACACTTCTACTGATGTGAATACACAACTCTTCTTGTATTGACCCCTGGGCCACTCTTTCATGGTCACATAGATACCATGATCATGTCTGAAAGGCAGGTCTAGATTCCAAATCTTCTTGACTCCAACTTAGGCTGCCAAATAACTATTTACCATGATGTCTCTTCTTACACACTGGATTTACCTATATAGCAAATTTCTTTGGGTTTATTTATGGGTGAATAATTAAATTGATTAAAGTAAAGAATATATCATAGGTTATAAATCAGACTGAAATTAACAGTAGACCTTTTTAACACAAAGAAAAATATCTATGTTGTGTAAAGACCTCACCTCAGACTTTGCCATTTTTAACAGTTTTTCTTAGACCACTAATTTCTTTTTTTTTGTTTGTTTTTCATAGGTTATTGCCAAGTACTATGAGTTTTATGATAGCAAACCTGGCAATTAAGATATGAGATAATCAATTCAAGATCATGTAAATTATATTGTTCCTCTTTCCAAACAAAACTTAATGTAATCTATAACAGGCAGAGAGCCTTGTGTGTCTGGGATTTAAACCACTTTCCTCTCATAAGAACTGTTTTATATCTGATTTTCATTGTTTGTCAAAATGAAATAGTAAGCTAAAAAAAGAAAAATATGCCTATAATTTTAAAATTCCCATTATTCAGAGATTCAAGCAAGCAGCAGCATGTCTCCCCTCCATGAAATAAATAAAAGACTTTAAAAATATTCATTATGAAATAGAGTCAAGGACTGTCAAGATTTTCTGATAGTACAATAACTGGGAGAACACAAGACTAAAATTATTGCCTTCTAGAAAATCTTTCCTGATTGTTCATAAACATTTCTTCTTTGTTCTTGACCATAACTACTCTGGATTATGATGCTATTTTGGAGGTGAGAACTGAAGTAAAGTGCCACTACCACCATGAATCATTGCCTGAACTTCAGAATTCTTATTACACTTTATTTTGCATCCATTTGATACATTTGCTATAAATCTGTGTGCATTATATTTATAAGATCATGATACTTAATCATTATATTTTCTTTAATATCTATAATAATGTTCTGAAAACAGTAGGTATTTAATGAATGTGGTTGAATGAATGAATGAATATGCAAATTAATGAGATTGGATTTACTTATTTATTCTACTGACTAGGCATAACAGGGTGAGGGATTTCAATTCCTTGAGGAGCCAATAATAAGATCACCTGTCTATGGGGATATATTTGCATAGCCAGCTTCCTTTAAAGAAGTTAATAGAAATTTGAAGTAGAGGAGAAAAGCATTTGTGCTTTTTTCTTTAATATAGCATCTCATGGAATTTCAAACTTGAAAGGTATATGAGAATCCTTCTAGTTAAACTTCATGTCTATGCATGAATAAATTTAATTTAATTCAATTTAAAATTCTTTAATATTTTAATTCTATTCATACTATTGTTCTATGTACTAAGAAGAAAAATGCATTTTCTTCCCTCAAGTATTTCATACTTCTGTAGAAGAAGATTTGTATGCAAATAGTTATAATACAAGCTAGATATTAAGAACATAGAAGAAAAAAAATCACATATCTGTGGAAATCAGGTCCTGGATCCAAACTTGGATCTTGAAAGAGGGAAAATATTTCAATTGATGTAGATTGGTGATAGGGAAAGAAGTGAGGGAAAAAATTCATTCCACATATAGAGAATGGAATGAGCAAATAAATGAGTATTAAAGAAAAGAAAGCCTGAGTATGAGCAAAGAATATAATTCAGTTGGAGAATGGGTTTTGGAAAGAGGAGTACTAAGAAATAAAGTAAGAAAAATAAGATAATTTGAGAGGGCAGAGCAGAATTTACTGGGCTGCAACTAAGACAAAGAATGTAGGAGTAGCAATAATGATCTCAGAAAAAGCTAAAGCAAAAATAGATCTCATTGAAAGAGATAATGAAAATAATTATGTCTTGATGAAAGGCAGTATAAAAAATGAAGAAATATCAATACTCAACATATATGCACTAAATGGTACAGCAGATTTCTAAAGGATAGACTAAAGGAACTTAAGGAGGAAATAGATAGTAAAATCATACTAATGGGGGAACTTAACCTTCCATATCTAGATAAATTGAACCAAAAAATAAATAAGAAAGAAATAAGGAAAGTGAATAAAATGTTAGAAAAATTAGAGTTAATAGATATTTGGAGAAAAATAAATAGGGATAAAAAGGAATATACCTTCTTTTCAGTAGTACATGGCACATATACAAAGATTGACCATGTACTAGACCATAAAAACATTGAAAGCAAATGTAAAAAGGCAGAAATAATGAATGCAATCTTTTCAGACTATAATGAAATAAAAAGCATAATCAATAAGGGCTTGTGAAAAGGGATATTTAAAACTAATTGAAAATGAAATAATCTAATCTTTCAAAACTGGTTGGTCAAACAACAAATCAAAGAAATAATTAGTGATTTCAATGAAGAAAATTACAGGAAACAACTTATCAAAATCTATGGGATGCAGCCAAACCAGTACTCAGGGGAAAATTTATATCCCTGAGTACGTATATCAACAAATTAGAGAGGGAAGAGGTTAATGAATTGGCCATACAAATTAAAGAACTAGAAAGGGAACAAATTAAAATACCTAAATAAATACTAAATTGGAAATCAGAAAAATCAAAGGACTACAGGGCAGCTGGGTAGCTCAGTGGATTGAGAGTCAGGCCTAGAGATGGGAAGTCCTGGGTTCAAATCTGACCTCAGACCCTTCCCAGCTGTGTGACCCTGGGTAAATCACTTAACCCCCATTGCCTAGCCCTTACCACTCTTCTCCCTTTTAACCAGTACCCAGTATTGATTCCAAGATGAAAGGTAAGGGTTTAAAAAAAATTAAAGGACTAATTAATAAAATTGAAAGCAAAAGAACTATTAAATTAATAAATAAGATTAAAAGCTGGTACTTTGAAAAAAGACAAATAAAATAGATAAAGTATTGGTTAATCTAATAAAAAAAGGAATAAGGAAACCAAATTAATAGTATCAAAGATGAAAAGGGCAACTTTACTTCTAATAAAGAGGAAATTAAGGTAATTATTAAGAACTATTTTGCTCTATTATGTGGCAATAAATATGACAATCTAGGTGAAATGGATGAATATTTAGAAAAACAAAAATTGCCAAGATTAACAGAAAAGGAAATAGAATACTTAAACAATCCCCTCCCTGAAAAGGAAATTGAACAAGCCATCAAAGAACTCACTAACAAAAAATCCCCAGGGCCAGATGGCTACAGAAGTGAATTCGATCAAACATTTAAAGAACAACTAATCTCAATACAATACTACTTAACTAAATAAACAAAGAAGTTCTACCAAATTCCTTTTATGAAAAAAATATGGTACTGATTCCATAGCCAAGAAGATCAAAAACAGAAAAAGAAAAGTACAGACTAATCTGTATTAAAATAGTGATTAAAATCACTAAAAATGAACATAGATCCAAAAATCTTAAATAGAATACTAGCAAAAAGACAAGTGATTATGAGAGTTATTCATTATGATCAGGTGAGATTTATGCCAAGAATGCAAGGATGTTTTAATATTAGGAGAGATTAGATTTAGATCAACATCTTACACCCCACAGAAGACAAATTCAGAATGGGTAAATAACCTAAATATGAAGATGGAAACTATAAGTAAATTAGGTGACTACAGAATAGTATACCCATAAGATCTTTGGGAAATGAAAGATTTTAAGACCAAGCAAGAGATAGAGAATGTTACAACATGTAAAATGAATGATTTTGATTGCATTAAATTAAAAAGGTTTTATATAAATGAAACCAATTCAACGAAAATTAGAAGGGAAGCAACAAATTGGGAAAAAACCTTTATAATAAAAACTTCTGACAAAGGTCTAATGACTCAAACTTAGAAGGAGCTAAATCAATTGTCCAAAAATCAAACCATTCCCCAATTGGGCAAAGGACGTGAACTGGCAATTTTCAGAAAAAGAAATCAAAACTATCAATAAGCATATGAAAAAGTGTTCTAAATCTGTTATAATTATAGAAATACAAATCAAAACAATTCTGAGGTACCACCTCACATGTAGTAGATTGCCTAATGTGACAGGAAAGTAATAAATCTTGGAGAGGATGTGGCAAAGTAGGGACACTGGTGCATTGCTGGTGGAGTTGTGAATTGATCCAACCATTTTGGAAGGCAATTTTGAACTATTCCAAAAGAGCTTTAAAAGACTGCCTGCTCTTTTATCCAGCCATAGCACTGCTGAGTTTGTACCCCTAAGACATAATAGGGGAAAATATGTGTACAAAATTATTTAGAGTTGAAATCTTTGTGGTAGTAAAAAATGGAAAAATGTGGGGAATGATTGAGCAAGTTGTGGTATCTGATGGTGATGGAATACTATTGTGCTGAAAGAAATGAACTGGAGGAATTCCATGTGAACTGGAAAGACTTCCAGTAATTGATGCAGAAAGAAAGGAGCAGAACCAGGAGAACATTATACACAGAGACTGATACATACTTGAACATAATGGAATTTTCTACTGGCAGCAATGCAATTTCCAGGGCAATTCATAGGGGCTTATGAGAAAGAATGCTATCCACACTCAGAGAAAGAACTGTGGGAGCAGAAATACAAAAAAAACTGCTTGTTCACATGGTTCAATAGGGAGATGATTGGGGATATAGACTCTAAACAATTATTCTATTGCAAATGTTAATAATATGGAAATAGGTCTTCATCAATGATAAATGTAAAACCCAGTGTAATTGCTCACTGTCTATGGGAGGAGGGGAAGAAGGGGGGGAAAGAACATTATCATGCAACTATTGGAAAATATTCTAAATTAATTAATTAAATAAATAAGCTATTAAAAATAGGTAATTTGAGATAAATTATGGAGGGCCCTGTAGGCCAAACTAAGGAGATTCCATATTCCCAATAGGCAATGGGGAACTATTGAAATTTTTCAAAGTAGAGAGTGATGTGATTATATCTTTTCATTAGGAACATGTGGCAGAGACTTGAAAGAATTAGAAATATCTCTCCCAAGATACTGAAGGCACAGATACCATTAGGAGTCTATTAAAATAGGGCAAAGGAGAGGCTGTGAGAACTTGAACTCAGTAGAGAGAAGTGTGGCTACAAATGGAAATGTGTATTTGAGAGCTACTAAATGAATATAAAATGACATGGAAACTAGATTACAGAGTGCTGAAAAGTTAGCAGGTTGCATGGAACTATAGGCAACAAATCTATATCTGTCTAGAGGAGAACTGAATTGAATTGAATTATGATTTAATTAATCTGTTCTACAATGTTATGTAACAGTTAAAATTTAGGGGAGACTGAGGCAGGTAGAAATTAGTTTCTCTCTGAAAGGAGTATTATAATTTTTAGAGGTTTATTAAAGTTAAGGATTAAAGAAAATACAGGATAAGAAAACACGTGTCCAGGCCACAGAGAGGCCTAGACACAACCTCACCTACATTATGGAAAGAGCCACGACTGCTCCAAAACGGAAGTCCAAAAGAGAGCCGCCTATTGGGAAGAAGCTTTAAATAAAATTTGTTCTTGTCCCAGGTGAGAATTCAGTGAGATTAGAGGGAATTCTGAGAGCTAGCAAGGACTCCTGGGGAATGGAGTCCAGAGTACAAATCTCAATTTTACATTCCCCCTGTTTGATCCTCTGGGAAGAAGTCCTTCCCCAAAGGATCATAAAAACATAACCAATTTAAAGATTACAATAATTTGAGGATAAGAGAAAAAAAAGAACAAAACCAATAATTGCTGGACACATTGACAGAAAGCCAGTTGGGGGCAGTCCCCTTTGGCATGAAAGTATACATACAAATAAATGTTCAATCAACTACACCTAAAGTTCAATTTTTGTGCAGCTGGCTGGTCTGGAGGTTTTTTCATGGTATCTTCTCCAACAGTTCAGTTCTGGATTCAGAGAGGTAGCATCTTCTTTACCTAAAATTCTTCTCAAAAGGAATTTAAACTTTTCAATTTAAATAATGATATTTTTACATTCCCCCATTTAAGAGGGTGATTGACAAATACAGAATCACTTAGGGATGCATGGCTGAGGTATGAGGTATATGAATCAATTGGCAAGAGAAATTAAAAAAAAACATCAGAAAAATCCAAAAGAAAAGAAAAAATTTCTGGATGAAAATATAGACTATCAAAGTCTTATGTGTAAAAATTCCAAGTAAAGAAAAATAAATCTACAACAGGTCCTTGAATCAGGGCCCAATCAAAATGATTGAAGCAATGATGCATTTACCCAATCAGTAGCCAGGACTACAGAAAGGTACCACACTATGAAAGGCAGAAAAGAAAGGGACCAGATTATAGAAGCCTAGTAGGAGCCAAATTTGGGGATACTCATCTGTGAGTATCTTCAGAGTGAGTATGGACATAAGGAAAGCCTATGTCTAACAATGTTAAACACAGTAACCTTGAGTCTTCACACCAGGTTCAAGACCTTTGTATTGGCCTAGAAGTGCATCAATCCATCCTGGATTGGCTTTTTCTTTGGCTCTGTGCAATGGCTCTTGTGTGTATATCTTGTCCTGGAATCAGACAGAATCATTAAGCAAAGTCCCATAATTTATTTAAATGATTAGTGGCATCATTTTTATAGTTTCTAGCTTTTTAGGGCTTGCATTAGCAAATGTATTTCAAACTTGTAGTACTGAAAAATCAAAAAGTTAAAGAAAATCTTAATACTGGTGACATGTGCTTCAAATATAAAAACGAGAGAAAAAAATAAAAAAAAACTGAAAAAGTATATTGTACATGCAAGACAAATATAATAATAAAAGAGCTTTAAAAATTAAAAAATCTAGCTTATAATCATTGACACTCTGTGTCAGCTAAGAAAATATAAAATGCAAGGCTTTCTCACCAAAAATGAGATCCATTTCCTCTTAATATCTGCCCCTGCTCACTGTAAGTAGAAGGCAAATGAATTGAACAAGGTAACAATTTTTTTATTTTTAAAAATACAGTAGTACAAATCAAATATGTAGATATCAATATCCCCAAAATTCTTAATAGCCCAATTAATTACAATAGCAAACAAACACACTTTCACATTTCACATAAGTTGCTGTATGGCATTTTAAAAAACCTATGAATTCGTGGGTATTTTTCCCAAGTTTTTACAATCATAGCAAATCTTTCAACCTTGGTAATAAACACACACACACACACACACACACACACACACACACACACACACACACACACACATATATATATATATATATATATATATTTTTTTTTTTTAAACAAGGTAAAACTCATCTTGGGTTAAGAACATAATCAAGAAACCTATAAATCATTCTGGTGCAAGTAAAGTAGTGAGCTGAAGAGTATAAATAAAGGGGTGCTCCTTTTTTTGGAGGCTTTTTTAGGGATACAAATGCCCTGAGATTAACTGCTCAACTTCCATTCATATATTGAGAAATGCAGGAAGGTTGGGGGTTATAAAATGTATTTCACTTCAGCTACTGTAATGGGCCTTACCTCGTGGTAGGGCAGGCAAAATAACCAGAGATTGTTAAAAAAAAATATAAAAATCATATTTTAAAAACCCTTAAAATCATTTGAGATATTTAGCATATTAAATTTTCCAAAGGTTGTTATAGCAATTGTAACCAGTTCTGATGACAATTTACAAAGGCAAAATAGAAAAACTGTTTTTTTTTAATATGGGCTTAATTACAATAATATTTGTTCAGCACAGTTATAGGGGAAAAACAACAGAATTTTTAAAACTCAGTACATTGAATGAAGAGTATAACAGAATATATGAACTTAAAATCACAAAGTTAAACCTTAAACAAAAAAATCAGGAAAAATGCAATAGAATACAGAGATTTTTATAAACCATTGGAGTCTGAAATGCCTTAAAATATAGCCCTTAGTTTCTTTAAAGTTCCTTAGGTGTGTGTTTATCTATTTAAATGTCTATTGTTGGAAGGCAGAATGGTAAGGGCTAAGCAATGGGGTTTAAGGGCCCCACAGCTGGGGAGTATCTGAGGCCAGATTTTAACCCAGGACCCCATGTCTTCAGGTCTGGCTCCCAGTTCGTTGAGCCACCCATTTGCCCCTTCAAAGTTAAAGTTGAATCTTTGGGCTGAATCTTCTCCCTAACAGGCAGGTGAAGTCAATGAAATTACCAGAACAGTCAAAAGGTATCCTTTTAAACAGCCCATTGCTATTAAGTTTCTGTTTGAAAAGTCTGTTTCTTCTCTCTCCCCTGCTATGAACCCCCTGTGGTCAATACCCCCATCCACGTAGAGGCTTAGCCTAAGGGAAAATTACCCATTCTTTCCCTCTCCTCTCTCCCCTCCACCTATGTGGCCAATACTGTTACCAGCTGGTCGCAAAGAATCCTGAGCGATTTGCTCCAAGGATCTGGGTGATGAGCCAGCTGGGGTCACGTTCGTGGGTCTGGGGCTGGGGTGATGAACCGTCTGGGTGGGAGGCCAGATGGGCGAGAGACAGACCACCGGGGTGGGCAGGGCCGGGAGCCTGAGTGCAGACAAACAGGGCCTGGGACTCCAGGTGAGAGGCCAGGAGCAGAAGCAGGAGCCGGAGAGGACCGCAGGCAGGAGCTGATCAAGATGGTTTTCTAAAAAGCATCTTGGAGAAATGTGGCTTAAAAAGATCATTATCCAGGCTAAAAAAATTGAGAAGTTCTCATCCAATCTAGTGGTTGCCAAAAACTGTAACAGTTAAAATTTAGGGTAGACTGAGGCAGGTAGAAATTAGTTTCTCTCTGAAAGGGGTATTATAATTTTTAGAGGTTTATTAAAGTTAAGGAGTAAAGAAAATACAGGATAAGAAAACATGTGTCCAGGCCACAGAGAGGCCTAGACACAACCTCACCTACATTATGGAAAGAGCCACGTCTTTTCCAAAATGGAAATCCAAAAGAGAGCTGCCTACGGGGAAGACCTTTTAAATAAAATTTTGTTCTCGTCCCAGGTGAGAATTCAGTGAGATTAGAGGGCATTCTGGGAGCTAGCAAGGACTCCTGGGGAATGGAGTCCAGAGTTCAAATCTCAATTTTACAGTTATAAAAGGTTGTTCTTCCAGTCTCTTCTGTAATAGACCCTGAAGTACAGGCAACTCATTCAGCTTCTTTGGGGACAAATTCCATTTTTAAAATATGGCTAATCATAGGGAAGTCATTTCTAACTTAGAGGCAAAATTTAACTCCCTGGAACTCTCAACCAATATCGCTAATTTTTCTTTTAGATCTAGGCAAACTATCCATGTATGAGATTCATTTGTTTCATATCTCTGAACCAGAGAATTAAATGAAAGCAAATTTACATGTATTAGGGGCAGGATTAACATTCATAATAAAAATAATAATAACAATGATTAAATAATGATAGTTACCATTTACGTAACTTTTGCTATGTTACCGTGCTAAGTTCTTTACAAAAATTATCTCATTTGATCACCATAAAAACCTTCGTAGATATATATTATTATCATCCTCATCTTACTGTTGATGAAAATGAATCAGATAGAAGTTAGCTGTTTTGCTTAGTCATACAGCTACTAAGTGTTTAAAGCAAAATTTAAACTTAAATCTTCTAAACTTTAACTTCTATGTTTTATCCACTGTATTATTTAACTACCTCAACATTTGTAACAAGGATCCAGTGATATACTTCTATGGATGTGCCACCCATCCCACCCCACAACATTGTCTCCATATAGAAAAAAATAAAGCTGATAAAGTTTAAGAGGAAATGGCAATTTTTTGTTTTTGTTTTTGTTCTTAAGAAATCTATCAAGTCTCAGTGAGGCCTTGAATTCAAATGAGTGGAACTTTTTTTTTTGCTTTTATATGACCATTAAGTAACATCAAAGGCAGTAGGGGCCAATTAATTCCTATGGACAGCTTTTATATCTTTTCAGGGAAAATTATATCCTATTAAAGGGAAAAGCAGATAGCTCTAACTCTACCATTATAGGTGAGGAGACACTAAAAATGCAAATAATATTTAAAAAACTTCTAAAAATAATCTCTTTTTACTATGGAATCTATCCATACAGGTTAAGTAATGGTGGTACATAAATTGACTGGTAACAATAAACTTAAGTGATGGAATCTAATGGCCTTGAAAACATGTCAATAAAAACTTTTGACTGCATGATTATTTTAATGTGTATGTAGGGTGATAAAAATAAAAACTATATAAATATAAGTGAAAAATTTCAATAGGAAGGTGTTATATAGAAATCACTTTTAAAGACTGATATATATTAATTTAAGGTCACCAAGGAATTCACTTATGAAATTCCAAAATGAAACATTCAAGTCAGAATTGAGTTTTATGGTAATTTAATTACAATGGGAGTAAGAAATTATTAGAGGAAGAGAAAGAGGGAGAGAAGGGAAGAAGGAGAGAAGGAAGAGGTTAACTCAACCTCCTGGCAGAGCCAGGGGGAGTTTTAGGTCTTGGAGGGCCAAGGCAAGGAAGGGAGTCAGTCCTTTCACTCACATGACCAATTTGAAGGAATACTGTCTGCAGGCATCCTCCCAGCTCAAGATCCAGAATCGAACCGAATCTAGCCCCTGTCCACAGGAAGTGAGCGAACTCCAGAGGCTGTTCTCTACCTCACTTCCTGAGCCTCCCACGTGCCAATGGTGGCTCAAGCTTGGATTAGGACAGACCAGGGAGGCAGTTAGTTATTTCTGATTTGCTATTAACTAGCACATGCCCGTGTAGTGTGGGTGTGCATATTCTTGGGTGCTAGACCAAGCAAGATGGAGGAAATTTAAAATTCACAATCCCCCCTGATGATGACTGGGGGACTAGTCTCCCCAATTGAGCACTAAACATAAGCTTCCTGTACCCCCAAAATTCTAACTGCAGATATACAAAATTTTACCTGCTAAGAAGAAAACTACAATAGTTATAGACAAGGGGAAATAGAGGAGAAAGACAGCAAAACCAATGTTTTTGCTGGGCGCATTGACAAAAGCCAATTAGGGGGCAGTCCCCTTTGGCATAAGAGTGTACATTCAAAAAAAATGTTTAATCAACTTCAAGGTTCATTCTGGATCTTCCTGTAGTGTAAGGGTTTAGATATCTTTTTGCAAACAGTTTATTCTCTGTATTCTGTTAGTTAGCAAGCTTCTTCTCTGAAGATATATCTCAAACAAAATTTAAGCCTTGGATTTTATGAAAATAAAATCCCCCTCCCCCCAAGAAAGTGTTGAAAAAACACCAAGTCCAGCTGAGCATGCAAGGTTTAGTTATGGGTATGTGTGAGTTAATTCAAAAGAAAAACAAAAACAAAAATGAAAACAAAATCAAAAACAAAATAAGAAAAGAAGAGAAAAAATTAATGAAAGAAAAATTAAACCCTTTATATATGTATATAATATGTATTTTAAAGAAGAATTCAAAACCAGTATCAAAATATCAAAAATCTATGTATACAAATTTTTGAGAAAGCAATAATACATTTCTCATAGGCCCCTTTATTAGGGTCCAGTGAAGTAATTTCTAATCCCATTGAAGTCTGGGGTTCAAATCTACATTTTTTACAAAGGCTAGATTTATAAGGACAGATGTATTATGTTTGAACTATGCTTGAAGAATGATTAGAAAATACACAATATTTTGGAAGCTTAAAAATAAAAATGCTAGGATTTTTTTCTTTTAGTTTCCTTTGCAAAAAAAGTCATTTCTATTCATCTGCTATCAACCTTTTCTTTGTTTGACTATATCTTCTTTGACAATACTACACATTCTTTTCATCATGTTCCTATTTAATCCTGTCACTTTGTATATGTGAGTTCTTTCTGTGATCATAATTTAAGAGACATTGTTGATTTTATTTCTGAATTTAGAATATATCTTCACTTCATCTCAAGGGAAACAAAATGAATAGAGAATCATAAAGCAGAATATGAATGGGAATATTCAGACGAAACTGTTCCCAGGGACTCTCAAAGTAGTTTTACTTCAGGAACGTCAAACAGGCATGCTGGTAATTGTCAGTACAGACAAATTGAAATAATTTTAGAAAGAATTTTATTAGGTCCTTTTGCAAAGGAGAGAGCCAGAAAAAAAGATGTGGCTCCCTCCTCAAGTCATTGTGAGGTTATATTTTAGAGAGTTCAGGCAAGAGCTTAAGAATATTTCCCTCATGATATGTGTAGGGAATAGGGCAGTCTGGGATGTATATTAGTAGATATGTAGAAATTCAAGTTTGAGGAACCCCAAACACAAGCTTTGGGTAGGACCAAAACAGGATCAGAGTGGAATAAAATTATTCCCTTCAGTTATCCAGCTTTCCCTGACTACCTGACTATCATTGTAAAGCTAGAATCAAACAGTATTAGTAAATAATGGAATATTCTTCCACAGATGGAATATCAATATCAATACATGGTTGCAATATAGCTATAAAATAAACTCAGTAAGTAGAAATATAGGTGATCTAGAAGGTCAAGAACAAAGTAGACTACGGATCGTTTTTATTATTTTCCCTTTATCGCCTGTATTTTTCTTTCGAAATGTACTCCACTTTCCCTAGATGATCAGAGATATTTATTTTAGTTTCTTTTGAATTCAATGTCTTATTAAGTATAAATATATGGATTTCTGGGACAGAAACCTTCTAATTTTCCACAGTTTTACTTTGGAACAACATGGACCCATATCCTGTTCATAATACATTCTTCTTGAAATCCTGACCTTTTACAGAAATCAATAGCTTTTATGAAGTTCCATTTTTATCATTCTCAGTATTAAAATCACTTTACCACATGATTTATTTCTTAAATGTTACAAAATTTTATTACCAGTGATAATATTGATATACTTGAAATGTAGTTATCATTTTTACTCATTTTATTCTAATTATTGGAGCCCAAAATTTACATTTAAGAACTAAAAGGGCAAATATTATAATTAAGTTTCTGTCTTAGATTAACATCTAGATCAATTCATTTAATGACTAAGCTTTTGCATAGAAGTTGTGTAGATTAGAAAGTGGGAGCACTGATATTGAATCTAGATGACCTCAAGTTTGAATTCCACCTCTGACTTTTTCTCAGGTGTGATCCTGAATTTATTGTTGTTGATCTCAGCTCCTTCACTTTTAAAATGAATATAATAACAACTATGTCTTAATCTGAGTGCGTTTATTTCCTTTATCCTTATTTTGGGTAAAGCACTTTGTAAAATATAAAGAATTATGAAAATTGTCTTATTTCCATTAAATCCTTTAGGAAAACAAATCTTCACATATGTATTTCATTCATCTTTGACAATCATTTTTGTTAACCTTCTGCCTTAAAATCAATACTAAGTACTGGGGCAGCAGAGTGGTAAGGGCTAGGCAATTGAGGTTAAGTGACTTGCCCAGGATCATAGAGTTAGGAAGTTTCTAAGTCCAAATTTGAAACCAGTACCTCTGATTTCTAGGCCTGGCTCTCTATCTTTTGAGCCACCTAACTGTCCCCAGGATTTTTTCTTAAAGACTTCATTCCCCTCAAGTATCTTCTTCTAGTATAAGACTATATATTTCTAAGGTCCGTATGATATTTGAAATAAAACATTTATTTTTCTTTCCTCCCCTCAATCTTATTTAAACATTTATCATTTCACTTGATTTGGTGAAACAATTTGATTAGTCCATTTACATATTCTCTGAATAATTAGAGCATATTAGAAAATTGATGTGACTAACAGAAACCTGTTAAAAGCTCTTCACTTATAAAGCCAACCTTCTACTGACATGAACTCAAACTGGAAAAAATTCAAATTTTAGGCTGAAACAATTTCCATGTTTCTTTCCATTTTTCCCCCTTGGCCCAGATGAAAATGACTCTGGAATGAATTCTGCTCTGAGTTGTGGGAATGGGAAAAGTATGTGTAGGGATTTCTGCCTCAATTTTTAAAAGTAAACTTTAAAACCTCAAAAGTTGCCTGAAGCTAGTTGCTGTGTCAGTATTCAAGAAATTTAAGAATAGTTAAATTAGAAGCAAAAGAAACCTAAAAAAAAAAACACCACTTTGTGCCTGAAGACGCTTGACTTCACCCAGAATTCCATGCTTTGATGTTTGGGCTAGGCAGAAAGCACAATGATGGGTAAAGCATATAGAGCAAATACATTCCCACAATATAGACCACTGACACAGGTTGAGATGTCAGACTATGAAGAGTACCAGAATGGCTTCCTTTTATTTTTGATGATAATTAAACCCAGGCATTTGGGATAATATTTAAGGATTTTATTATAGTATGCATTTTTAAAGGCCAATGCAAAAGTCTAATTCTGATGTCTCATCATGGCACTGAGATAACCCTGAATTCTTAGAAGTTATACCAAAAGAAGTTCTGGCAAGTTACACTGAGACGGAAAGGCTTTGAGTGTGGTCCTGTAAGCAAACTGTTGCCTGAGGATAAACCTAATGAAGTGTACATAGTTCATCATGAGACTGTTGGCAACTGGATGATAAATTTTAGGTCATAACAATTCACATCAAAAAGACTATATTTTTGGTTAGCAAATATTTGTATCAGCAAAAACAATAGGCAAAAGATGGATGCTTGAAGTATTTCTAATTTAATCAAGAAATTAGGTAGCTTATGAAGAGAACTAAAATAAATAACTACTCCTTGCTCATTCCCTTATTCTTCATGTTAACAAATATCTCATGTTCTAGTCCACTATTCTGCTCACCCCTAGGGGAAAAACAACCAATAGCCCTTACAAACTGCAAGGGAAGAGAATAAGCATTTATATGGCACCTATTATTTGCTGGGTAGTGCAGGAGCCTTCAGGAAATTGCCACAGATATAAAAGTTCCAGTTCGCTTCTGTGCAGGTCTCAAATCCACTATGACTTAAATTTTGGAATGAGAAAGTTAAAAGAGTGACAGCATGATTCAATAGAATAATATCATAATGAGGTAGGCATGGTAATTGGAAGTGAGAAATGGTAGATAAAATCTGACTTCTTGGGTAACAATCAGCACCACAGTTGTTTGGACAGAGCCCAGACTTTCTTATAGTTTGAAGAGATAGACTCTTCTGGGAATTTTTTTTTTTTAAAGCAGACATCGATATATACAAAACAGATGCAAACTAAATAGTCATGTTAACTAAATGCTGAAGAGTGACTTGCTTTGTCAAACTCAAAGCCTTGGGGACTTCCTGACTGTTCTGAGACTTACCAAATAATGAACGGTGTGTACTTTTCTAAATCCCTATACAATACTGGGGAATTCAATTGACTTGTGTATTTCTGGTGATCATCTCCAGATTTGGGTTTTAAAAGTCTAGGAGTAACATAGTTCTTAGGAACGTGTCTGTGGTCATGAGAAAAAAAAAACTCAATAAGCGTTAGAACATTCTCAAGGGTTCTAGTATTCATTGTATTTTTTTTTTAATGTGCATTCTTTGGGGCTTCAGATTGAGTAATGAGAAAGATATTGAAAGGAAATGAAATATTAAAAAATTTTTCAAACTTATAGCAGGTTTTAAGCTAGAATTTACTATTCCACGTGGCCAGGACCTAAAAGATAATAAGGAATTCAGAGAGGAAATCAAATTAGGAATAAGAAAAAATTAAGGATTCTTAAATTGCATTTAAAAAGTTTCCCACCTAATGATAGAAATTTTTTGCTTAAGGCCTCATTTTAAAAATATTTTCTGAAATTCAAGTTTATGTCTACTCAGCAGAAAAATGAACCATTTGAAAAGACCATCAGTCAATTAACTGCCTATTGTCTTTTTTTAAAAGGTATTATTCCATGCAAATGCCTTGTTAACACTTCACTGCTCTTCTACATTTAAAATTTATTTCCCCTCTCCACTACTGTATTTCTATTGACACATTTTAACTTATTACCTCCCATTAACCTATTTTAAAGTGTGGGGTGGAAGGGCAGGATATTTACAAAATTTTTAGTTTTTCTGAAGTGTCATTGATCTCTGGGACTTCACATGGGCTATTTGACACCCTTTCTATTAATAAACAAATTAATAGATATGTCCAGCAGTTTGAGGTGCTTGAAGACATAACAAATTTCTTGCTTGTGTTGCCATTCATATATGAGATTAATATGTTAAAAATTTTCTGGGTAATTTTATTGTCTATCAATGTGCAGCCTTAATATAAAGCCCTAGATCTTATATTAAGGCATACTACCAGAGCAACATAACATTATTTAAGAAAATGCAACATGAAATCACTACATTTAGAAGAGCAGAAGTAAGCAAAACAGGCTTTAAACAATTGTAGTTTAATGTGTCATTGATCACTGGACTAATAGTCTTTGCCAGTCATTACCTTATAAATCGGGTATACAGAGACAATCTCAATAGTCTCAGAAATATGGATTTATGAGTAAGAGGTGACTAAGAAATGTTCATTCTTAAATAAATGCAAAGAAATTTAGGAAAGGGAATAATAGCTACCTAGAGATTTGGGAAAGGGTTCATTCAGGAAGTGCTTAACCTGACCCTTGAAGGGCTCTAGAGGCTCAATTGAGGCAAACATTCTAGACATAAAGAGTTGCCTATACAAAATCATAAGAGCTGGAAATGGATCACACAAGAGAGGAGACTAAATAGAAGAGTTGAGCTGAAACTTACAGTGTTTGAGTGGAAGTATTATGAAATAAGTCTGGAAATAAAGATTTTAGTCAGATTGTGAAGGGTTTCAAGTGCCAACTGAGGAGTTTAGATTTCATCCTAAAAGGAAGAAGGAGTCCCAGAAGCTTTTTGAGCAACAGATTGACCAGGTCAGGTCTATTTTATAAATATTAATTTGATAAATGTGGAGATAGATTTGAGAGTGGGGAGAAGAGACTCAGAGAGCCAGGTTTCATTGAAAAATTAATATAACTTGGAGTGTGTGACTCTACTCCTTCACCAATTCTATATTTCAGACAAATTTACAAATGTGAAATGAGCTAATGATGTTTGCTATGAGACTGAGAACTGTTAAAAGCATATTCCACAAGAGGGTTTTACACATAGGAGATAATATCAACAATACAGAGAGAAAACATGCTTTTTCCAAGAGGCTGGCAGTATCATTTGAAATTTTATGATGTTTTTAAATATTGCAAATTATCTGGAAACCTAAGATTTTTTTGGCATGCTTTGGCTTTAAGTCTTTTTAAATCAAGTACAGATGCCAGGACTGTGTCACACTGTGATAATCACTCTGTGATACTCTGAGTGACAGATAGCAAATAAGTCAAAGACACTGGTTTTAGAGAAAATTTCTCCATCACTTTCCTAAGTTTAAAAAATATTACTCAGCTTTAGAACATGATTTATTATTTTTCCTTTCAACCTTCTATAGAAATGCCATGGAGCTGCCTTTATTTCTAAAAGAAAGTATAGATATATGCAGATAAGAGACAACCACTGGGTTTTGGTTTGTTTAAATTGAGTACTGACATTTGTATAATGCTTAAAGGAAAGTTGATTATAATTTATTTACTATATTTATAAGTGAGTTTGTCACTGACTTTACAATTGACCTAAAAGGCATGTCAAGTCTGACAACACATTAGGGAGATTCTAAAACTTAATTACAGGATATCTACTTGATCACAATGTTTCCCCAAAATTTTAAGTAGAACAATTAGTAAACAAAGAAAAATATTTCACCATGTGCTTTATAAAGTATATAAAAGTAAATCTATACCATTACAAAACTACTGGTAGGAAGTTTAAAAAAGTATGAACAATGTAAATGCTTTATCACATGAGCTTCATATAATATATATAATAAATATATTCATATTTACTCATCTGAAAATACTACAAGGAAAGTAGTTTCAATTCATGGAGTTTATGATTGACCTGCATTTTCTTAGAACTATATTTCTTAATTCATCTTGACTCTCTTCATTGATTTACTCTTATTTATTCTGGTTAACTATGACAACTCATATAGCCACAAAAAAGTTCAATCCAAGATATCCAAGAATGTACATACTAGTTTTTTCCAAAGAAATAACTGTCATGATGTAGAAGAAACTTGTTTGATTTTCATAAGTCATGCCTTTTATATGTTGTCATAGTTATGTTATGGAATTATCCTTTATGATCTGGTATACTTATTGACCATATCTTATTATATAATATAGAAGGTACCTTAGTCATATCAGATCTTAAACTATACTATAAAACGATAATCATCAAAACATTCTGATATTGGCTAAGAAATAGAATGGTGGATCAATGGAATAGACTAGTTACACGATATATAGTTGTAAATGACCATAGCAATCTACTGTTTGATAAACTCAAAGATGCCAGATTTTGGTATAAGAACTACCTATTTAACAACAACAACAAAATCTGTTGGAAAAACTGGAAAGCACAATGGCAGAAACTAAGTATATCATAATATCTCATACTCTTCAACAAGAAGAGTACCATGCACCATTTGTACCATGCAATGCTTTCATGAATGTTTTCCTGGACACACAGCTTTTTACTCTCTCACTAATGCCCTTAAGGGCCTGATCCTAGGACTGGGTTTTCTAGTTAAATGAACATGAGCAGTTTTATAGCTCTTAATGTATATTTCCAGATTGTTTTCTAAAAAAAATTCATGGCATTCTAGCTATCTAATATTGGGCCTATTTTTCCATGTTCCTATCAGTATTTAATTTAATCACTTTAGCCTGTCTAGTTCTCAGTTAACACTTATTATCAGAACCATATTTTTCTTAGGAAGCAGACACAATTTATTGCCATGACCGTACTTCTTCCAAAATAAGTCTTTCCAGCTTGCTCATATGCAGTGGAACTTTTGTTCCAGTGCCATAAACCCTCAGAAATGTAGGAATACCTTCATTGCTAAATAAGACTTTGATATAATATTTATGATCTCTAACCCATTGTTGTCCCACCAGAAACTCTGTTTTGATTATGTTTATATTCTTACTTATATCTACTACTAACCTCATACAGGTATGTGGGGATTCTCCTTATATCTATCATATTTAAATTATCTAATGTACTATTATTCTCCTTAACTTCTTTCTTTTTTCTCAAGAGGGGAAAATTAAAATCCCTTCCTATTATTATTTCGTTATCTATTTCCATCTGTATCTCAGTGAGTTCTTCCTTTAAAAATCTGGATGCAAGAGAAAGAACTGTGGGAGTAGAAGCACAGAAGAAAAACATTTCCTTGATCACATGGTTTGATGAGGATATGAATGGGGATGTAGACTCTAAATGATCATTGTATGGCAAATATTAATAATATGGAAATAGGTCTTGATCAATGATACATGTAAAACCCAGTTGAATTGTTCATTGGTTATGGGAGGAGGGATGGAGAAGAGGAGTGAAAGAATATGAATCATGTAACCATGGAAAATATTCTAAATTAATTTAATGAATAAATAAAATTTAAAAATCTAGATGCAATAGCACTTGGTGCGTACAGGTACAATATTGATAATGCTTCATTATTCATATTACACCACCAATATAATATGGTTATCCTGTTCATAACTTCTAATTATGTCCATTTTAGACTCAACTCTGTTAGAGATTGTGACTGCTCCCCTTGCCTTCTCTGGATCAGGTGAGGCATAATATATCCTGTTCCAGCACCTCACTTTAACTCTATGTGTATCTCTCATTTTCAGTGGGTTTCTTATAAGTAATGCATTGTCAGGTTCTGATTTTGGAATCTTTCTGATATCTGTTTTCTTCCCATGGGTGAGTTCATTCCATGACTCAGTGTCATAGTTATCAGTTTCCTTTCTGTTCTACCTCACTTTTGGTCCCCTCTTCTTTTTTTTTCTGCACTCTCCCTCCCTAGATGTCCAATTTCCTTTGAATAATACCTCTCCAATTCAAATTCGTTACCAAACAACCTCCTAGTTACTTGGATGCATTGTTTAGTCATATGATCTTTCATTTTCTCATTTAACAAATACTTACAGAGTGCCTACTGTTTTCAGTCTCCTAAGCTAAATGCTGAGGGATATAATTGTTTAGTTAAATCACAATTCCCACTCTCATGGTGTATAGAAGGATAAGACACAGAAGTGGTTGTGGCTATAAGAAGTTAAAGATAGTAAAAATAGACCGCACAGTCAACAACCAGGAATATTGGCTAGGTGTGGTATCAGAAGCAGCAGTAGTCAACAAAAGAGTATTATCACCTTTCCTAGTTGGGTGAGTCTATCATAATAAGAAAATGGCAATCTGTCATGTAGAAGCTTATAAGGGATGTAGTGTTATCAGAAGAAATTTAGATTTTGATTAAAGTATAAAAAAGGAAATAAGGTTTTCTGAAAATTTTGAGTATGTAGGGGAATTTAAGCAGAGTAGAGAACAATAAATCTTTAACAGAAAAGAAATGTAACACTTTCAGAAAATATTTTTCTTAATTTCTACCTCATACACATCAGATTAAAATAACAATCATTAGAGAGATTGTAAAATCTCTAAACCTCTTTTGTGGGAGCTGTAAATTGGTTCAACTCATATGGAGATAATTTGTAATTATCTTTTTTAAAAAACCACTCAACTGCACACTTTCTTTGACCTAGAGAAACTACTGTTAGACACATATATAAATGATTAAGTTTAAAAGAACATGACTAATGTACAATACTATTTTTAATATTAGCACTCATAATAGTATAGAACAAAAAAGCCAAATGTGTCCATCTAATGAGAAATAGATTAATAAAATGTTGTTTATGAATAAAATGGAGTATAATTGTGCACCAAGTAATGATAAACATGAGAAATTTAAAGAACATGGGGAAACTTGTATTAATTGACACAGAATAAAATGCTTAGAGCCAGAGAATAATTTATTCAGTGACAAAAATGGCGATATGAGGATAAACAGCTCTGAACACCTTCAGGTCCCTGAATAAGGTAGTGAACAATCATTTCATCTAAATCTTGATAATAGAACATAGCAAAATGTCAGAAGATGATTATTAGAATTGTATAAATGTAATCTGAAACAATGTAATAAAAAGAAAACATTTGTTATGAAACATTTCTGAGGAGACAGAGATACAGAAATACAAAAACAAAGGTAGAAACAGAGATACAGAAATATATATATATATTTGTATATATTCTCACAGAGATAAAACGTTTATTTCTTTTTTTGTGGATTATACAAAAGTATTACAAGGGAGGGATTCTACTTGAGATGTAGATGGAGGCAGTTGGATAGTGGGTTATTATATAGTGTATCCCCAAAAGACAATCAGAAATTTTTTGCAAATTAGGAGAAGGAAAAAAAAAACCAATGACACCTCATAAGAGATATAAATATCTACTTATTCAAATTTATATTCACATCTAAATTTAAATAAGTATGTAACATATATTTATGCTTTTGGAAAACAAAATAAACCATTTAAACCATTATATATTATATATACAATAAGCCTGTTTAATGGAAGGTCATTATTTCTTACATAAGTAAGCTTTTCTCTTATTTATATTGAAATGTTTGTTAATGATTGTTTTGTTCATAATAAAAAAGAAAATAGAATGCACAAGGAACTGGGCAAGAATCTTGTTGAACCAGGTTGGAGGAGGCTTAGAGAGGACTAGAACTTATTCAAATAGGAATGAACATTCAGAAAGAAATATTATATGTGTGTATGTATGTAGAGGTGAATCCTTACTTAGCCTTAAAAAAACTCCTTTTTTAATAATAATAAGGTTTATTTTAATGAATTTTGATATTTATTTCCATTGACTGTGATTTCATGTTTCATCTGAGGTCATTTCCACACATAAGTCCCCCTCTCTTTTGCTATTCTTGATTCTATCAGATTTCAGCTTGGACCATGAGTACTCCTTCTTTCTTATTTAATTCCCAAGTAAGCCCTTATTGAAACCTTGTATTCATATATAATTTCAGGAGTGGAGATTGGAAAATTTCTTGGTCTGAGATTCTATGTTTTCTTAAACCTCTAAATATCCTTTCCATCTTCCATAGAACAAATAGTCTGGAGAAGTAAAAGACAATAATAACAATGTAATCCTCCTTATTTCAAATGTGTTGCTCCAAATTCCTACTTTTATTGTGTATATATGGCCAAAGAGAAGCCTACCAAATTCTGAAGCTTTTTTAATCTATCTGATCCTTTATTAAAAGAGTAAATACTTTTGCTAGAAAAATACACCTAAATGAAGGGATAAAGTCATATTTTTTCATTTTTTTTTCATGATTATACTTTACTGTGTGAAGAAAAATAAATTTAGGATTTCTACTTCTTAAGGACTGACTGCTTTTTAAAATTGCTTTTTAACTTGTAGCCATAAAGAAAGACTTGGACCATGGATGTAATAGTTTCTATTGCTATGTTTAACTGATTATAGTTGAAAAAAACTTTAATCTCGTCTATTCAGAAAAAATATTAAATGAGGATAATAAAATATTTGGGGAAACAAGAGGTGCAAAGTTAGAAATCATAAAGGAATATAAATTCGGGTTATAAATAAAGATGTTCCAAAAAGAATTATTGATCCTCAGCAACTAAGTTGGGATATAAAGAAAAAAAGTTGAATATTAATGGATAATTGAATACAGTAAACTTAACATGTGTTTTCCAGGATTTAACCTAAAAGTAACAAAGATTTCTTTTAGAAAGAAAATGTATAATTGTGACTCAGAGTATGAAAATCCAGCCTCTTTATGGTCCTTAGTAACCATGTTAAGCTTCCTAAAAGTAAGAGCCTTGATTACAGACTTTATTGAGAATTCTAACTAAAAAGTTTATTGACCTTGGCCAAATTTCTGATTTAAATGTACAGACAGATTCAGGTGTGGAATGACACTTTCCTAAACAAAATAGGAAAAAAAATATGATTCTGGTAAAGGACATATAATACAAAACTTCCTGAAATTTCAACAGAATTGCTAGATTTATCTTTTAGTAAATTCTGCAGACATATCCACATTAATTATTCATTTGCTCTGTTGTTTAGCAGCCCACATACCTTTGGGGTCATTGTTGATCCTCTATTATTGCTAATTAACTCCTCCCAAAAGATACCAACAGAAACATATTTAGAATATTAGACAGTGAAAGGCAACTGACTGTTTTTGATTATAATAATCTATTTCCTGTTGGCCATGATAATACCGTTGAAAATATTGCCCCCAATGAAGAGGATTAGGAGAGTCTTCTGTTTCTTTTAAAATAAGTATTTTTTTTGTTTTATGTGTTTAATTTTTGACATTGGTATATCTTATTTTTAGATGGCATTTTTTTTTGGTGTTTTTTTGTTCTCAGTTTTCCATGGCCCACTGCGTCTCATTTCATTTGTGACATTCAACATTTGTTTTCTTTAGTACACATTGTTTCTTTATATTTTAAACTATTTTAAAAGTCTTTCTAGGAATTTGATGTGTGCAAAATTATTACCATCCTACAGGAAAAGATAGCCATATATCATGAGGGTATCATCACAAGAATAAACTTTAAAAATTATGAAGTAGTGCGAGTACTATTCCTTGCTGCATATACTGGCTCTGAAAACCAGGAAGGGAGATTAATATCTTCCTTTGCTCTTAAATTCTTAGCAGAGACCTCATAGTGTCAGGGAATAGGAAACAGAAGATGAGAGTAGAAAAATTATGATCTGCCTATAGCATTTACTTATGATATCAATACTTAGTTTTATGTAAATCCTATGTCCAAGGACAATTTCCAATGTATTTTGTATGGAAATAAGCCTTCTCAATATTTCTATGCCTTGAGTGAATGCAGAAGAAAGGAAGAAAGGATTGAGAAAAATCTGATCTAATGCTTAAAAATAATACACTTTTTATTCTTTTTCACTATTTTACTCTCATTTGGAGGAGAAAGTAAAGGTCTAAAATGCAAGTGCCCCATTATCAACTGCATTCACTCTTTAAAATCCTATAATATAATTTTCCATATGTGGATAGGACTATTTAAATTCTCCATTATTATAAAAATATATTGGTTTGTTGCATGGCCTATTTTATTCAAATATCAGTTTGATTACAAAATGACTTTGGTATCTCAGGAAAAGGATTTCAATTCCTTGGCTTCTATTTCCCTATTTCTGAAATGAAGAACTTTGCCTTGATCATTTCCAAGATACTTTTCAATTATAATATCTTACTATTCCATAGATTATTTTTTTCAGCAAAAATGATGGTTATGCAATGGCCTAACTTCACAAAAGCTCCTTATTTTAATGGCTTTGCAAAACAACTATGGTGAGAAGTTCAGACTATGAGTTCTTGGGTCCCATTAGCAAAATAAATTAATCAACCAAGCTGCTTACTCACAGGCAATAGGACAAAGGTAGAATTGTCTTTTGATATTTGTATTTTATCCTGCTCTTGTCATTTGGGCAAAGGATATTGAGTGAAGAATTGACTCAGAAAGGAGCATCTTCAGCATATGGTTTTAAAAGTAGAATTAAATAGATTGGTTATGTAAATGTAAAGGAATTTGAGTTTTAAACTATAGAGATAATTTCCAAGTCACAATTATATTAATAAAAAATAAAGTCACAGTTGGAAATCACTAAATTCCATAATGTTTTTCCACCTCAGCAGAAACAGCTGTTTTTCCGATGCCTAACTTGTGTTTGGTGAAAAAACTAGATAAGCAATTCATCATTGAAATCTGCTTAACTTTTGGCTGGAAAGAGAAGTCTGTAAGAGAATAATTCATGAAAATAGACTCAAAATTTTTATTTTAGTGTCAATTTCCTTAAATAATAGTTCCTTGATCATGGACAAGAGATGGCACTCTTAAGGTTCAATTTCCTTATTTAAACAATGGGCAAATTCTATTAAATGCCTCGGATGGTTGCTCTAAAGTGCTTTTTTTTTTTAATATAAGGTGCATAGAGAGTCAGAATGGAAGCATGGCATAGTGAATCAGCTAGCCTTGATGACATCCAGCTGCCTTTGACACATGCCAATTGTGTGACCTTTGACAATTCATTCAACCTCTCTGTGCTCCTGGACACTTTCTAAAACTATGAGTTGCAAAGTACATCCTCTCTGTTGATAGAGAAGATTTCCCCTGTGAATAAAGTCATAAATAAATTGAGAAAAGGAAAATGGAAAAGATATTTAATAACATATCATGATAGACAGTACATCTGTGATTGTCTTGCTATAGGAGACTACAAAATGAAGAACTCTCTTTTTGTACAAGTATGTCCTTTTCCCCATCTCTTCATCTTATTTCCCCTGTTTATCCTTCTCTTTCTTTCCTTTAAACTTTATCTGTACACAAATGTTTTCTGAATCCCCTCTCCCTTTTGTCTTTCCCTGCTTTTTTGTTTCCTCTCCCCTTCTTATTTCACTGTTGGGTAAGATAGATTTCTATAAAAATTGAGTATGAATGTTATTTCTATTTTGTGTCAGTTCTGATGAGAATAAGGTACAACAAGCATTGCCCAATACTCCTAAATCCTCACTTCCACTGTATTGTATCTTATATCTATGTATATATGGATACGTATATGTCACTTATATCCCTCCTTTGGGATAATTTATCACCAACTTTCCTTTTCTCTTTTCACACTGAATTACTCTTTCTTGCTATTTGACTTTTAAAATATGTCTTCCAAAATAATAAATATTCAATTTACTCCCTGTGTTCTGTCTATATGTGCTCCAAATCAATGCCCTAATGGTAATAAGTTCTTAAATATCTTCAGTACTTTAAACATTTGAAGTACTTTATGTATTTTAGGTACTTAAAGTATCAGAAATATCTTAAGCATCTTAATTATCATCTTCTAACTAGTAATGTAATCAGTTTAACCCCATTGTTTCCTCTGATTACCTTAAATTATCTTAAATATATCTTGCATCATAAATATCTTAAATATTTTAGTCATCACTTTCTCATGCAAGGAACATAAACAGTTTAACTGCATTGTTTTCCTTGATTGCTTTAAAAATATTAAATAATTTAGCTATCTCTTAAGCTATTAAAATCTTGAGAATCATATTTACCTCTTTCCCATGCAGGAATGATTAGTTTAAACTTATCATATTCCCTTGGGATTTTTTTCCCTGTTTACCTTTCTATTCCTCTTTTGAGTATCAGATTTGATGACTGAATTTTCTTTTTAGTTTTGGTCATTTCATCAGGAAGGTCTGGAATTTATCTATTTAATTAAATGTTCATTTCTTCCCCTGGAATATTATGCTCAGTTTCACTGGGTACTTCATATTTGGTAGTAGACTTAGATCTTTTGCCTTGTGGAAAATCATATTCCATGCCTTCTGATCTTTTAATGTAGAAGCTGCTAGGTCCTGTGTAATCCTAATTGTGGTTTCATGATATTCAATATTTTTGCCTACTTGTAGTGTTTTCTCCATGACTTGGGATTTCTAATATCTGGCTATAACAGTCCTATGATTTTTAAATTGGGGATTCCTTTCATGAGGTGATTAATGCATTCTTTGATTTTCTGTTTTCTCCCTTTTTTTCAAGCATATCAGGACTATCTTCTCTGATCATTTTTTTCAATATAATGTCCAGGTTCTTTTTTTGATGATTGTTTCCATGCAATTCAATGATTCTTAGATAATGTATCCTGGATTTGTGGTCAGGGTCAGTTTTTTTTTTTTTCAGGGAGAAATTTCAGATTTTCTTTTTTTTAATATTTTTGAAATTTTTAAAAATGTTTCCTGCTGTCTCATCAGGTTGTTAGCATCCATTTGACCAATTTTAATTTTTAGGGAATTTTGAGCCTCTATGTTTCCTTCTTCAGGGAGTTATTTTCCTGTCTGAGCTATTGTATTTCCTTTCTGAGGGAATAGTTTTCCTCAGTTAGTTTTTATTTTTAGCTGTTGATTTTTTTCTATTATTTTATTTTTGAATTTGTCTAAGTTTCTCATTATTTGTTTTCCTATACTTATTGACCCACTTCCAAGAGTTCATTTCAGGCTTCTCATCCTTTCACATTATCTTTTGAGGTTTCACACATTTTCATTTTTGTATTGCTATCCTATTATGAACTTGTATTTTGGTTATCTCATATTTAAATATTTTTCTAATGTCATGATATTTGTTTGTCTTTTGTTTATTTTGAGGTTATGTTTTCCTCAATTTTGCTGAAGCTTATGTCTCTTCCTGGAGATAGTAATGTCCCTCCCTTGTACTATGCCTGGGATCTGCTCAGGTGTCTTAGACTGACCACTCCTTAAGGTGGCTTACTTAATCTATTCTGTGGAGATTTGTAGCTGTTCAGTTCAATTGAGTGGAGTAGGATAATATCCAGTTCTACTGAGATTGGACCTTATTGGTCTCATTTCGTCACAGTGCTGCTTGTGCTGTTTTGCAACTGGACTCTATTCCAGCTGGATTATACAGGATGGTTTACACTCTTTCCCTGCTGAGGCTAGACTGAACCTGCTGTTCTTTTCTTCTTTCTACTCATGTTATATTGTATTAGAGCTCTGCTAAGGCTTGTTTAGTGCTCCCTCCTTGTACCTCAGTGAGATACTTCCTCCTTCATTCTGTTTTGAGCCAGAGTGCTTCTGTTGGTTCTGCTGCTCCAGAATTTGTTGTAAGTTGTTTTTCTTACTTTACCATTTTGGCCTGATCTGCTGCTGCCCCTGTGGTAGGTGCTGCTGAGGTGACTGCCACTCTGTAATTTGATTTAAAAATATTTATGTATTATAATATAATAATTTGATTTAAAAATATTTATGTATTATAATATAATAATTGAATAAAGGAAATTATTTTGTTTCCAGAGTCAGAAGCTTTGAGTTTAAAAAACTCTTGGAGATTACACTGGGCAATTCTAACCTTTATGGCCTCACTTCATTTGTAAAATACCCCAGGAATAAACTAGGTAACCTCTAATATCTCTCCTACATCTTTATCTATGAGCTGTTAGACAACTTGGACTGCTTAATCATAAGTTGTATAATGCTGAATTTAAAATGAAGGTAAATGTTCATTTTTCATAGATATCACTAATCTGTGAACAACATATTGTGAGGGGAAATGGTATGTAAAGGCTATAGTACGAGACTTGGAGTCATGAATCTTACCTCTGATATTTATTAACTATATGACTATGAGCAAGTTGCTTAACCTTTGTGACTATGATCTGCTAAGATATAAATGGGTCATGCACTGAATTAAGGGAAGTAATTCCCATATCAATGAAATAAAATTGATTCATATAATACTTTCAATGAACTATAATCTGCACACCGGGTTTAATATGTAACCATCATTGTTTCACTTCATACAGTTGGCAGAATTTGTATTCTCTTCTATAAAATGAAGTTTGAGTATATACTGAATACATCAATCTTTTAGGGTAGGTAGGTTCTATTGATCTTTGCATTTTCCATAGCTCTTTGTATTATGCCTTATGCCTATTATAGTAAGCACTTAAAATATTAGTTGACTTCTTTAATTATTTAGGCTATTATATTATATGTACATATATATAATGAAAAATAGTGTTATGCTATAGCATATTACATATTACATCATTATATTATATATTATATTTTTATATCACACCATCATATTATTTTATATATTATATTATATAATGTCATATCATATTATACCATATCATTTAATATTGCATCAATTGTATCATATCATACTATATTGTATCATATATTTTCTTCAAATCCATTACATTCTATTAATTTTGCCACTTCTTACACAATCACCATCTTTGGAGATGGAGAAGTTGAGATTAAATCTTGCTTGGGATCCTTATTATCTGTGTCACTTTGGATAAGTCATTCATCTCTCTGGGCCTCCATTCCTCCTTTATAAAATGGGAAACTTAGACTAGATGATCTCTGAAATCCTATCTATTTCTCAACATGTGGTCTAAGGTCCTTGGCCATTGTAAAAGTTGTGTAATGTATTAAAAATAAAATTGGAAATTTATAAAATATCACACTTCTGGAGGGCACAGAAATGATATCGTATCAACTCAGCCTATAAAGGGAGAAATGAAAGTAAAGTCAGAAATAACATTAAGCACCTTTGGTTAAAATATCTTGTTTTCTTATAAATGATTTCTGTAAAATAATGTAAAGCAATAGGCTATTAATTACATATATTTACTTGCATATATTCAACATGACAATGATGGGTTACTAAGAGAAGTGAGGTACTATTATATCAGCATAGAGTAACCAGAACAGTTAAAATCCAAATATTCTAATATGAGTTAGCAAGAATAGAAAAGATGTCATAATTCCCTAGATAAAGCAGATGTTCAAAATAAATTCCTCTTATTTTAAAAAAGCCTAGAAATAGATAAATTGATTCTACTTTGCTATTAAAAATGTGCCAATTTCTTAGTTGTTCAGACAACTGATAATGCATTTGATTCATTATCACTAATTTGCCGAATTAATCATCTGTTCACAGAATAATGAGATTTATTTCTGTACTTAAAAAAAGATGAACCACCTCCCAGACAGAACTACTTTAATACTGTAACCCATATGAATAACATCAGAGCCTAATACAATGTGAGAAGTCATACCAATATACAGAACTGAAATTTGCAAAAAAGGAAGCCCAAAGAAGACATCAGAGTATAGATGTTATTGTTTGAAAAACATATCTTCACACTACCTCATCACATGTCAAAAGTACTTCACACCAGGAAACACACTGGTATAATGAATCAAAATCAAACCAATACCAGGTCAGATAATTGCCACAAAAAAAAAAACTCTAAGCATATGCATATGTGGGATTGTAAAGACATATGGAAAATGTTTGCTTGGTAAGAATAAGTCTTTTTTCTGGTTTAATATTGTAATTACATTTCACATTTTACATTCATGTTATTATTATATTACAAATAGGCCTGTTCAACATATTGTATGCTTTTGTTCGATGAATAAATGCACCAAAATATTTTGGCTACCCAAGCATAGCATATTTTTTCTGAAATGAACTTTTAAAATTCATAATATTTTTCTCCTGACTACATTTATCTAAACTGAGCTACAGAAAATAGCTATGCTCAATGAAGTACAATTTTTAATTATATTGAATTATGGAGGGCAGAAATAATAGAATTGTAATTTGAAGGAAGCTTGATTATCTATTCTGATGTCTTAATTTCATAAATAATGATAGAATCTAGAAAGTTTAAGTGACTTATTTGAGATGACATAGAAAATGCCAGGCTATAGATCTGCCTCCCACTCTACAAATTTTCTTTTGATGGTAGAGCATTGGGAATGGATGTAATCTTGGAATTAAGAAGATCTGAATTCAAATCCTCTCTTAGATATTTACTAGCATCAATATATATATATATATATATATATATATATATATATATATATACTGAAGAATTTATATAAACTTTGAACTCCTGCTTTAAAATGGGAATCATAATAGTACCATGTGTCCTACAAGATAATTCTAATAAATTAGATGTTTGTAAAGTACTTTTTAAATTAAAAAAAAACTCCGCAAACAAATGTATAAATATTATTAAAATACAAATAATGGAAATATTTTGTTTACAAGACATATAAATTTCTAAAAATTTTGTAATTATTTTACTAAAAGTGGCCTAAATGACAATGAAACTGAAAGTAATATATATTAATTGTTTTGTCCAAAACCATATAATTGAAGTCAGGACTAGAATCCATTCTCATAATGCTCATCCATTAGTTTCTAGAAACAAAGAGTCAGTAATATGCCTTATTTTCCCTGTAAAGGGAAAAAGTATATATTACCAGATAAGTTGTGGAAGTTATGCTTAATTATCCTCTGCAATATTCCAAAAAATGGAAAGAAATTACTCCCATCTTAGAAATTTCCAATCCAAAAGTATTTACCTCTAATCTAAAGTGATCCAAGAGGCCATACAAAATCATATAATAAAGTTGATACCAGTTATTTACATAGAACATTAAGCTTTTCAAGATGCTTTTTAAATATTTATTTCATACCTACAATGACTCATGGAAATAGAAAGTATTATTGTCTTCCTATCACAAGAAATTAAGTCTGACAAAAAATGAAGTTGAATTGCCCAAGGTGATACAGTAGGTATTTGAGGCCAGAGTTAAGCTCAGGTTTGTTTGTTTGTTTTTACTCTAAGATGGTACTCTTAAGTACAGCATGGCATATAAAATTAACACACATAAAAAGTTGTAAAGAAGATATTCTCATATGTAATCGAAATCATTTCTCCTGTGTGATGCATAATAATAGAAAGAGATGGTTAGTGATAGTGAAATGCAACAAACAAAAGGTCAATCTAAGTCAGTTAATCAGCATGTATTAAGCACCCACTACTTGTATAGGATGTTTTAAGAGCTAGAAATACAAAAAGAAAATGCCAAAAAACAATTCCCACTCAAGGAATTCAAAGTCTAAAAAGGGACTCAGAATGCAAACAACTATGTACAAGGAAGATATAGACAAAAAACAAAATCAAAGTAGCCATAGAGGAAACATTTTAGAAGAAAGAAGACTAGGGAAGCCTTTATTTATTTATTTAAAGTTGAAACTTTGGCTGATAACTTGAAGGATGGTAGAGAATCCAGGAGGTGAAAATGGAAGTGTTCTAGGTCTGAGGACAACCACTGAAAAGACCTAGAGTCAGTTAATGGAGTATCAGATGCTAAGAACAGTGAGGAAACTAGTGTCATGGGATCTTAGAGTATTTTTAGGGGGATATCCAAATGCTTCCAAATATATAGAGATTATTAAAATACCTGAAAGATTTCTAATTCATTGAAATGGAGTATTTACAGGAGGACCTGAACACAAATCATATAAGACAAAAAGCAGTATCTGGATCCATAAGGAGTCTCAACACCAGTGGGATCCCAGATTTATCAAGATAGTAGTAGTCTCTCGGTAACCGAGGATGACGATTGTCTTTGTTCGTTTTCATCTATGATAGATGAGTGTGCACAAAGACACTTGTGCATGAAGGAGATTTAAGTGGAAGACAGGAGACTAAGGGTTTAGTCTGTTGACTCAAGCCTGGAGGAGCTCCTCAGATGGCTTCCTTGAGACAGTCATGTGGTGAGTGATAAGACTGACTCCCTTTGCTTTCTGGAGAAAAATATGAAAGTTTTGAGAAACCTCTGGGAATATATGTTTTCAAAAAGAATGTGAGAATTCAGTTATCTCTCTAATTGATGCCATTGAGTTTTCAGAGAGCAAATGGATATCTTGAACTAAAAAATAAACAAAAAAATGGTACTAAAATATTAAATTGATTTTTTTCCTAAATCCACATCCTAGTACATGCATCTGGGATAAGAATGAATATTATTAATATTTTAGTAGAATTTTCTAAATTAGTCATCAGTTTATTGAATGGATCCTATTTTCTTTAGTGAGGAAACGAATTCTAGACTTCTAGATTTGTTTTTATCTTTGTGTAATAGTCATTATGGCAAGGTTACACTGATTGCTTCAATGAATTCTGAGTCTCTAAGACTCTGGAAATTATACTGCATCAAAGGCCAAGAAGAGAGTATTTACTTATTATATTATACATATATATATCATATAATATTATTTATTATGAGAGTTTGTTTGGAAAATCTATCTGAGAGATACTGGAAGAGAAGTGGAGAGAAAAGCTAAGTGACACAGTGGATTAAAGTTCATTTTTCTGATTTCAAAGCAAGCTTCATACACTTACTGGCTGCATGACTCTGGATATGTCACTTAACACTGTTCATTTCAGTTTCCTCATGTGTGAAATGAACTGGGGAAGGAAATGTCAAACCATCTCTGCCAAGAAAATCCCAAATAGGTTCATGAAGAGTTAGACTGGACTGATACAAATTAATAACAACTACATTTAATAGCAATGAGTGCTAAATGAGTGACTTCCCAGGAGACTTAGAAATAGTAGTCTGTGTGTTCTGGACCCAGCTCAAGCAATCTGGGAAACTAATTTTTAAATTTACAGTGTGAAATTTATGTATTAGAAACTGGTAGGGGGAAAAAAAGAAACTGGTAGGGGCTACAAACCCGACCTTCAGTTATTGTTCATTTGATTGTCTGGATTTAAGAACATGACGGAGAAATTGTTAATGAAGATTTAAACTTAAAAACATGTCTCCTCCATTATGTAGAGCCTATAATTAAATGCTGATAAATTCATTTCTGTTTAGATTTTTTTTCAGCTGGATATTTACTTTTTAACTTATGAAGGGAATTCAGTGGTGTACCTGAATTCTGGATTGATTTCTTAAATAATGGTGAATACACTACACTCTCCATTCCTTCTCTTTGTTTTATTGTCTGGAGCAGTTAAGTGTCAGGTTAATAACTAGGTTTTATATTTAAATACTCTGCCTACTAGTTATTTTTTTAAATGTCTCAATAAAATTAAGAGCATTTTATTATCCTATGATAATAAAGTTTACCATAAGACTGAAGGAAGGACAAACTGAAGACATTTGACTGTGAAATATATTCCTGTCTAGATCACTATTCTACCTCAGCAATCAATAGATTTCTTGAGGACTTGAAATATCTTTTGAATTCTTTTTATAATTTGTACTTTTTAAGCTAAAAAACAAACAAACAACCCAAACATTTGCAGAACAAGGAATCCATTAGAACTGATGTCTTTTCGCTGGACTAATAATACGCTCAGGAACTATTTCATTATCTACAAACCAACTAGTTCTTTTGTTTCTTTTCCCACCCTTTTTTTCCACTAGAGAGACCTGAAGAAATCACATCTTGAATCATCCATAATTCTTGCTTGGAAACAACTGGAGCGGTAGGAGATGGCAAGAAAGTATAGCTAAAAAACAACAACCACAACAATGACAAAGAATTTTCTGTCATTAAGAAGGAATATGTCCTGGGATTGAATAGAATGTACAGTCTTGTTTTACAACAGTAAGCCCTTTCCTTTTATTGTATTTTATCATTTGGGATACAAGATGTTCAGAGAATACTAGGATTTATGCTAAGAAAGCTTGCTCAGTCCTTTTCAGGGCTATTCATCTTTTGGTGTTCACCTTCTACCCAACTCTCACCTCTTGGTCCAAGAATTTGTAGTATATGCAGTGGTCACACCACAGAAAAACACTCTTGGCAGACAGACTAAAACAAGCTGAGGGTAACCAAAAAAACCTCAAATACATGGGTCCATTAGGGAATGTCTACACCAAGGATATGAAGACTTTCTTGGCAGAATGGGTGGATGAGACAACTAGTTTCCAAGGACCATGAAGGCAACTGAAGCATACACTGTGAAGAACGTATAGCTTGGTTAGACAACAAAGATGCCAAAGTTGTGTGCTGCATCTTCAACCATCACCAGATTTTTTTCCATTTTTTAAAAATTTAGAATACTTTTCTATGATTCCTCCTCCCTCCACCCCCCAATTCCCTACCCTCTACAGGAGCTGACAAGCAATTCCATTGGGTTATGCATGAATCATTGTTCAAAACCTATTTCCTTGTTATTTTTCTGTATTATCCTGGGTCATTGCAATGCTGCTAGTAGAAAAGTCCATTAATTCAAATATTCAATTGTGCCATAATATATCAGTTGCTGTGTAAAATTGTCTCCTGTTTCTGATGTTTTTCAAATTCACATGGAATTCCACCAGTTCATCATTCCTTTCAGCACAACAATATTCCATCACCATCAGATATCACAATTTGTTCAACCATTCCTTAATCAATGGAAACTGCCTCATTTTCCAATTTTTTGCATTATAAAGAGTGAAGCTATGAATATTTTTGTACAAGTCTTTTTCCTTATTATTTCTTTGGGGTACAAACTGAGCAGTAGTATGGCTGGATCAAAGGGTAGGCATTCTTTTAAATCCTTTTGCACATAATTCCAAATTGCCCCCCTCCAGAATAGTTGGACTAATTAACAACTCCATCAGTTGTGTATTAGTGTCCCAATTTTGCCCCACCCCCTCCAACATTTATCATTTTCCTTTATTGCCATATTAGCCAGTGTGATACTAGGAATAAGGTTGTACCTCATAGGTTGTTTTGATTTGCATTTCTCTAATTATGAGAGATTTAGCATACTATTTCATGTGCTTTTTGATACTTTTGATATCTTTATCTGAAAATTTCCTATTCATGTCCCTAGACCATTTGTCAATTGGGGAATGGCTTAATTTTTGAATAAATGACGTAACTCCTTATACAATTGAGAAATGAGACCTTTGTCAGAGGTTTTTGTTATAATTTTCCCCCCAATTTGTTGCTTCCCTTCAATTTTGGTTGCATTGGTTTTGTTTGTACAGAAACTTTTTTTTTTACATTTTATTCTGTTTTCTGTCTCTTGCTTAATATTAAATTCCTTCCTTTCCCATAAATCTCACAAGATATACTATTTTGTGATCACCTAATTTGTTTCCCTCTTTATATTTAAGTCCTCTTCCTACTCTGAGTTAATCTTGGTATAGGGTGTAAAATGTTGATCTAAGTCAGACATAACTAAAGGAATGAATAATAAAATTGAAAAACATAAAAGTTGCAGGGAAGGTGCAGACCTGCATTATTAAAAGAAATTCTTTATCTAAAGCTCTCTAAACTGCTGAAACTGAAGTTTTAATGTAAAAAAAATGTGTAAAAAAAGCTTATTGATTCTGAACCAAAATTCAAATATTTCTAAGAAGTTTCTAGAAGAATAAAAGGACAATAAATTCACAACTTTAAATAGCATTACTTATAAAATAGCAATATTTAGAACAATATGTAGATATATCTCATAGTTCTTCATACCTATTCATCTTATTATTTGTCATATAATTGTAATGCAAACTGAATGAACAGTAATCATGAATCAATTTTCCCTTAAGCTTTGAAGATACTAACAAAAAAGAGTTTTGCCTCTAAAAGGATAGTTTACTTTTCAGCAAGCCTTTTCCTCTATGCTCAGCTGTTTACAAACATTTGTGACATATTATATTAAGAGTTTATATTTATGAATAATCCCACTGGACTTTTGGATTTAGCATAGCAAAAGACCTTAAAGGTTATTTTATATGGAGTCATATGTCAAAGTTACGAAATTTCTATAAAGTATTAATAACAGAAACAATTTTGTTCAACAGCTCTACTTCTGATCATTTTCAATAAGTATGTTATCAAATAAGAAGTAGGGTTAAAAAACATATTCAACTTATTTTCATAAGATGTAAAATGAATTGTCCAAATAGAATAGAGCTCCCCAATTATAAGATAATCCATATATTTCTATTAATGGCATAATACTAGTTTTATGGGGGACCATCTGAGTCTCACCAGAAGTTTTTGCTTCGGGGCACATCCAGTCCAACCCAGCTGAACCTAATCCCATCAGGAGCCCTCAGAGATCAGGGAGGCCAAGACCCCTACCCTCATAGAGTGCAAGGTCTTCTGAAAGGACAGAAAACTCAGGTCCTGCAAAGAGGTTGTTCTGAAGGGCACACCTTGAAAGTAATCTGGACCAGTCTCCGGGCATCCAACAGAGATGGCAGGGAAGCAGCAGAGGGATTTTAGATAATGAGGAAATATCACTAACCAACATGTATGCACCAAATAGTATAGCACCCAAATTTCTAATGGAGAAACTAGGAGAATTGAAGGAGGAAATAGACAGTAAAGCCATATTAGTGGGAGATTTGAACAAACCACTATCAAATTTAGATAAATCAAATCAAAAAGTAAATAAGAAAGAGGTAAAAGAAGTGAATGAAATCTTAGAAAAATTAGAGTTAACAGACATATGGAGAAAAATAAATAGGGATAGAATGGAATATACATTCTTCTCAGGACCACATGGCCCATTCACAAAGATTGACCATACACTAGGTCACAGAAACATGGCATACAAATGCAGAAAAGCAGAAATAATAAATGCAGCCTTTTCAGATAATAAGGCAATAAAAATAATGATCAGTAAGGGTACATGGAGAACCAAAACAAAAATTAAATGGAAATTAAATATTATGATACTCCAAAATCGGTTAGTTAGAGAAGAAATCATAGAAACAATTAATAAGTTCATTGAGGAAAAGGACAATGGTGAGACATCCTTTCAAACCTTATGGGATGCAGCCAAAGCAGCACTCAGAGGAAAATTCATATCCCTGAGTGCATATATTAATAAACTAGTGAGGGCAGAGATCAATGAATTGGAAATGCAAATAAAAAATCTTGAAAGTGAACAAATTAAAAATCCCCAGAAGAAAACCAAACTAGAGATCCTAAAAATTAAGGGAGAAATTAATAAAATCGAAAGTGACAGAACTATTGAGCTAATAAACAAGACTAGAAGCTGGTACTTTGAAAAAACAAACAAAATAGATAAAATACTGGTCAATCTAATTAACAAAAAAGAAAGAAGAAAAGTAAATTAACAGTATCATAGATGAAAAGGGGACCTTATCTCCAATGAAGAGGAAATTAAGGCAATCATTAAAAACTACTTTGTCCAATTATATGGCAATAAATATACCAATTAAGGGGATATGGAAGAATATATACAAAAATACAAACTGCTTAGACTAACAGAAGAAGAAATAGATTTCTTAAATAATCCCATATCAGAACAAGAAATCCAACAAGCCATCAAAGAACTCCCTAAGAAAAAATCCCTAGGGCCTGATGATTTCACAACTGAATTCTATCAAACATTCAAAGAACAGCTAATACCAATACTATACAAACTATTTGACATAATAAGCAAAGAGGGATTTCTACCAAATTCTAACAAGTTCTACCAAATTTTATGACACAAATATGGTACTTATTCCAAAGCTAGGTAGGTCAAAAACAGAGAAAGAAAACTATAGACCAATCTCCTTAATGAATAAAGATGCAAAAATCTTAAATAGGATACTAGCAAAAAGACTCCAGCAAGTTATCAGAAGGGTCATTCATCATGATCAAGTAGAATTTATACCAGGGATCCAGGACTGGTTCAATATTAGGAAAACAATCCACATAATTGACCATATCAACAAGTAAACCAACACAAATCACATGATTGTTTCAATAGATGCAGAAAAAGCCTTTGATAAAATACAACACCCATTCCTATTAAAAACACTAGAAAGCATAGGAATAGAAGGGCCTTTCCTAAAAATAATAAACAGTATATATCTAAAACCACCAGCCAATATCATCTGCAATGGGGATAAACTAGATGCATTCCCAATAAGATCAGGAGTGAAACAAGGATGCCCATTATCAACTCTATTATTTGACATTGTACTAGAAACACTAGCAGTAGCAATTAGAGAAGAAAAAGAAATTGAAGGCATTAAAATAGGCAAGGAGGAGACCAAGTTATCGCTCTTTGCAGATGATATGATGGTCTACTTAAAGAGTCCTAGAGATTCAACCAAAAAGCTAATCTAAATAATCAACAACTTTAGCAAAGTTGAAGGATACAAAATAAACCCGCATAAATGATCAGCATTTCTATATATTTCCAACACAGCTCAGCAGCAAGAACTAGAAAGAGAAATCCCATTCAAAATCACCTTAGACAAAATAAAATACTTGGGAATCTATCTCCTGAGACAAACCCAGGAATATATGAACACAACCACAAAACACTCTCCACACAACTAAAACTAGACTTGAGCAATTGGAAAAACATGAACTGGATAGGACATGGGTAGGACATAGGTAGGACAAGCCAATATAATAAAAATGACCATCCTACCCAAACTTATTTATCTATTTAGTGCCATACCCATTGAACTTCCAAAAATTTCTTTACTGATTTAGAAAAAAAAAGAACAAAGTTCATTTGGTAGTAAAGGATCAAGGATATCCAGGGAAATAATGAAAAAAAAAATACAAAGGAAGGGAGCCTTGCAATTCCAGATCTGAAACTCTATTATAAAGCAGAGGTCATCAGAACAATTTGGTACTGGCTAAGAGACAGAAAGGAGGATCAGTGGAATAGACTCGGGGTAAGTGGCCTCAGCAGGACAGTATACGACAAACCCAAAGATCCCATCTTTGGGGATAAAAATACACTATTTCATAAAAACTGCTGGGAAAAATGGAGGACAGTGTGGAAGAGATTAGGTTTGGATCAACACCTCACACCCTACACCAAGATAAAATCAAAATGGGTGAATGACTTGAACATAAAGAAGGAAACTATAAGAAAATTAGGCAAACCCATAATAGTATAGATGTCAGACCTGTGGGAAGGGAAAGACTTTAAAACCACGCAAGACTTAGAAAGAGTCACAAAATATAAAATAAATAATTTTGACTATATCAAATTAAAAAGCTTTTGTACAAACAAAACCAATGTAACTAAAATCAGAAGGGAAGCAACAAATTGGGAAACAGTCTTCATAAAAACCTCTGACAAAGGTTTAATTACTCAAATTTACAAAGAGCCAAATCAATTGTACAAAAAATCAAGTCATTCTCCAATTGATAAATGGGCAAGGGACATGAACAGACAGTTTTCAGATAAAGAAATCAAAACTATTAATAAGCACATGAAAAAGTGTTCTAAATCTCTGATAATCAGAGAGATGCAAATCAAAACAACTCTGAGGTATCACTTCACACCTAGCAGATTGGCTAATGTAACAGCAAAGGAAAGTAATGAATGCTGGAGGGGATGTGGCAATGTAGGGACATTAATTCATTTCTGGTGGTGTTGTGAATTGATCCAACCATTCTGGAGAGCAGTTTGGAACTATGCCCAAAGGGAGATAAAAGACTGTCTGCCCTTTGATTCAGCCATAGCATGGCTGGGTTTGTACCCCAAAGAGATAATGGAGAAAAAGACTTGTACAAGAATATTCATAGCTGCTCTCTTTGTGGTGGCCAAGAATTGGAAAATGAGGGGATGCCCTTCAATTGGGGAATGGCTGAAGAAATTGTGCTATATGTTGGTGATGGAATACTATTGTGATCAAAGGAATAATAAAGTGGAGGAATTCCATGGAGACTGGAACAATTTCTAGGAAGTGATGCAGAGCGAAAGGAGCAGAACCAGGAAAACATTGTACACAGAGACTGATACACTGTGGTACAATCGAACGTAATGGACTTCTCCATTAGTGGAGGTGTAATGTCCCTGAACAATCTGTAGGGATCTAGGAAAAAAAACACTATCCACAAGCAGAGGACAAACTGTGGGAGTTTGGAAAAGCAACTGCTTAACTACAGGGGTTGAAGGGGTATGACTGAGGAGAGACTCTAAATGAACACTCCAATGCAAATACCAACAACATGGAAATGGGTTCGAATCAATAACACATGTGATACCCAGTGGAGTCGCATGTCGGCTAGGGTTGAGGTGGGGATTGGGGGAAGGAAAAGAAAACGTTCTTTGTTTCCAATGAATAATTTTTGGAAATGACCAAATAAAATAATGTTAAAAAATAAAATTAAAAAAATCAATGCCTGGAAATCTTCTATTTTGTTAAATGCCGATATTTTCCCCTGAAAGTATATAGTCAGTTTTGATGAGTTTGTGATACCTAATTGTAGACCCAATTCTCTTGCCTTCCTGAATATCATATTCCAAACTTTGTGGTCTTTTAGTGTGGAGGCTGACAGATCCTGTGTAATCCTGACTATGGCTCCTTGATATCTGAATTGTCTCTTTCATGCTTCTTGTAATATTTTCCTCTTGACATGGAAGCTCTTGAATTTGGCTATAACATTCCTGGCAATCATCTTTTGGGGATTTAATGTAGGGGCTGATCTATGTATTCTTTCAAAGTTTATTTTGGATGTGTTTGCTTTCTTGTCTCTCTCTGTGGTTGCTTCTATATCTTGTTCTTTTTCTCCATAGAAATTATCTGGGGTCAAGAGTTTTTTTTTGCTGATGCTTGTTCTTTTTGCCACTAGTGGATTGGGGTTCCTACATGTTGATTGCTCTCTTAGCTTCTGTCTTGCAGGGCTTTGCCTTGGTATTATCTTCCCTTTTCAATCAGAAACCCAAGTGAGGGCAGGTAATGTAATGTTGTCCAAAGTGTTTTGCCCCAAGGCTGTCTTTCTAGTCCCTGATTCCTTGGCTGTGTAACCCTTGTTTCTGGTCAAGTTCTGCACTCTGCTGCCCAGGCTTTGTGTTCTTCATTCTTGTGTCTCAAGTCTTTCTTCCAAGGCCTTGCACTGCCTTCAGGGGTAAGTTTATGGTGCTTTCAGCCAACTGCAGAAAGTTTAGAGATTGCTGGGGCCCTTACTCTGACTCTGGAGTGGCAAGTGGTATGGGGGAGGGGTGTGATCCCTTGCCCTTTGATAAGTGTACTTTTGCTCCCTTTTAGTGTGAGAATCCGAAAACATTGCCTACCTTTAAGGGTGTTTCCTATGGGAGAGCCCCTTTACTAGTCCAATTTTGATTTCTGTCCTTTTGAGATTCTTTTTAATGATTGATTGGAAGGAGATTCAGAAGGTTCCTGCAACTAAGCTGCCATCTCAGCTCTGCCTCTCCTCTGTCTAATTTAAATCCAATTCAAGTAGTAAATAGTTGTCAGCTCCCTGTAATGTCATTGGTGCTCTTTGAAAATGAAAAATTGACAACAACATTTTATTCATTGCAGTTAAACTTATGAAGATTATGATGCCATAATGAGAATGAAGGCTATTATGGCTAGTAGACAGAAGTACAAGTGGTTTAATTAGTTGACGTGTATTCATCCCTAGACTGAAATCAGAACAGGCTAATATAGAACAAGGAACAGTTATTGTATGTTTGAAATCCTGAATCCTGTAGGAATTTGACTAAGAGGATCAAATAGGTTTTGTAATATTCAAAGGGTTCTCTAGTTACTAAAGAATGTTCCAGTATTCTTGAGTAATTAAAAAAAATTCTGATTTCTTGATTTGTCCTCACTTTTATGTCATAGCATTTCCTCAAATCATCATTAAAGGGACTTGAATGACTAGGTTACAGATTGACACATGTATCATCTCTGGTTTTTTTTTTATTTTTTTAATAAAATGAAAAGGAAAAAAATCTAGTTAGTATTAGAGCTATAAAGAAAATCTAAGTTCAGTGTTTTCATTATACCTTCCATTGAGACCCAATTCTTCCTTTTGCTATCTCTCATAGTATGGCTCCATCTTGTTTTTCTCACTTTCCTCTTTTACAATTTAAGAGGCTTGAACTAAGATGACCTTTGAGCTACCTTTTAAATTTAAGATAATCAACTTCTTTCTGCTCAATGAAATCTCCCATTACTCTCCATTTGCTCTAGTTAGATCAGTCTTAATTTGATCAATATCCCTTGATTTGTTTCTACCTCCATTCATTTGGAATGTTTTCTCATTTTAAACTAGCCTTTTGCAATCTAACAATACATCATACCAAGTCTCAGAGTACCGGATTTGGAGTCAGAGAAATGAGCTTCATATTTGATTTCGCTACTTACTACTTCTGAGACATAAAGCAAATTACTTCTTTGGTGCCTCAGTTTCTTCAGCTATAAAATCAGAGTATTGAAGTAGATGGCCCTGAAGATCTCTTCTATTTCTAAATCTATTATTCTCAAAGAAGACCTCCTTTGTTACTCTGCTTCCTCTTCAGAGTTCCTCTGACTTGCTGGTTATATCACATATTTAAAAGTTTACTGTCTCTTGTCCTTTAAAAGTTTTATTTCATGTTTTATGTGTCTATACCTCAAGTATTTTATAAACTCCTCAAAGGCAAGGACCTTGCTTTATACCTCTTATTTATAACATTACCAATCATGATTCTAGATAACATGGTAAATTTCATTCTGTAAATAATCATCACATCTATGAAACCTGACTAAATAATATGCCCTTCTTGACAAATATGGACTACTTGTATTATTCAATTCCCTTTATCACATGGAATCATATATTTAAAAATATAATTATAGTGCTGGAATGGGCCAGTGGGGGGCTACTCCCTGGTTCTCCATGTGCACCTAAGGACATTTCTCACATTGCCTACCTCTCTGCCCAGCAGTCCAATAGGAGAACTTCCTCTCTCCACCATCTGGGGCAAAGTGGGGGGCTTCATTCAGCATGAGGGGGTCACAGTGTGGGCACTCAGCTTCTAAAAAGTTTGCTATCACTGCTCTAGTACATTTATTTTTATTTTCTTTAGAACCTGTAGACCAGACAATGATTCTAGGCTTTACTTTTTATTTTTTAAGTTGAGAAGGATTATATTAAGTGTACACATCATCTCAAACACATAGTTGGGAGAAGAAAGATTTGTCTTTACTATACAATTTATAATAGACTTCAAGAAACTGAAAACTATTAAAATTATTTCAGATAAACTTCCTAGATAGTCAGTCATTAGAACTATAAATATATTTCTTCTTTTCAAGAATTTTGTTCATTCTCTTTTTCATAAATTAAATACAAAACTATTTCTAGCTAACTAGAAGCATGTGGACAATTCAGAGAAACTAATTTATTGACTGCATTATTCTGTAATGAAACAATAAAGATAGAGAGATAACGTAGGGTCAACCCTCTATTGAGGGAATACCTGGTAATACAATATTAGGATTAAACTACTTAGAGAAATTATCTTAAGGCAAAAGGTCAATAAGTTAATAGAGTTGAGGGTACTCTGATTGCTATGTGGTCGAGCTTTGTTCTTATTAATATTGGGAAATAAGATCATTGGTGTCTACAACAAAACTGGGAGTGGAGAGAGAAACTACTTCTCCTGTGATTTCACCAATATGCTGACTAGTTATTTCTGATTTTTTTCTTAGTAAAGAATGTTAGTTTATAAATCTATCTGATACAATTTATTTCACATAATAGACTGCATCCATTCTTTTCCATCTACTACTATGAATGGTAGATCTTTCAATGTAATCTGGATTTCATTTTTTTAAAATCTGCAGACCATCCTGTGATAGAGGCTGGCACTAGAGAAAAAGTGCCAGACTGAAGAGTATATGAAATCGATCACCTCGACGGTGGAGATGTCAAAGAGAGAAAGTGGAAAAGGTCAAAATACATGTTATCAGGGAAGTGGAAGATTGTAAGCTTTTATCTGCATCCTGACTCCAATAGCTGCTTCTTTGGCTGTGGATAGCATTTTTCATTTTGAGTCCCTTGTGGATATCTTTGGAACATGTTTGTTTGATAAGTAGTTTAGTCTTTCACAGTTGATCATCATAAAATATTTCTTTCATTGTATACATTGTTCTCTGGTTCTTCTCAACTCACTTTGCTTCAGGTCATATGTCTGTTCAGTATTTTCTGGACTCATTTTGTTCATTATTGTTTAGGATATAGTAACATTCTACTACAAACACATGCCACAACTTGTTCTATCATTCTTCAATTGATAGACATCCCCTTCAGTTTCCAGTTCTTCACCACTACAAAAAAAAGCTGCACTACAAAAAAAGCTGCTCTAAGTATTTTGTTACAGGTAAGCCCTTTTGCCTTATCTCTGATCTCATTGAGATTCAGACACAGTAATGTTCTTGCTTGATCAAAGTATATGCATAATTTTATGGCCTTTTGAGCCTTGTTCTGCATTTCTCTCCAGAACAGCCTCATCACTTCACAGTTCCACCGATAGTGTAATAATGCCCAGTTTTCACACATTCCCTCCAACATTTAATCTTTCTTTCTTCCTCTATTTTTCCAAATAGTTATATAGTATTGGAGTTATTTGTCCTTTCAATGTTTGATAGAATTCACTTGTTAATCCATCTGGCCCAGGGGCCTTTTTGTTAGAGAATCTTTGAATGGTTTGTTCAAATTTTTCCCTTGTTGTATGGTTATTGAAATATTTAGTTAAGTATTTTCATAATCAAAGCAATTAATATTTTGTACATATTCATATATTTCACTTTGATTGTCAGATTTGTCTTTACATACTTGAGCAAAATAATTCTAATGATTGCTTTAATTTCTTATCCCATGGATTGTGTTTTTTTTTCCTACTGACAATGTGGTTTTCTTCTTTTTTAAAATCAAGTTAACTAATAGTTTGTCTATTTTATTTTAATTTTTCATAAAACCAGTTCCTTGTTTTATTTGCTAAAATTTTTTTTCAAGTTCAATAATCTTTTCTTTGATTTTAAGAATTTCAAATTTGGCATTTCATTTGAGATTTCTAATTTGTTCCTTTTTTTAGTGCTTTTAGTTGCATGGCTTTTTTTATTCATCTGCTGTTACTTTTTTTATACTAATGTGAAGATTTAGTGATATAGATTTTCCCCCAAGTACAACTTTACTGTATCCCATAAATTTTGGTATTTTATCTCTTAATTGTAATTTTCTTTAATGAATCATTGATTGTTTCTATGATTTGTTCTTTAACTCATTCATTCATTAGAATGAATATTTAATTTCCAATGAAGTTTTTTAGTCTATTTTCTGCTTCCCTCTGCCAAGTGTAATTTTTATTGCATTATGTTCTGAAAAGGATGCATTTAGCATTTATACTTTTCTACATTTTGTTGTGAGGTATTAATGTTCTATTATGTGATAAAAAATTTTGTAGTGTTGAGACAAAAGGTATATTTTTTTCTATTCTTATTCACTTTTCTCCAGAGGTCTATCATATCAGACCTTTCTAAAGTTCTATTTATGTCCTTAACTTCTCTCTTATTCATTTCTTTAGTTGGTTTTATCTAGTTCTTAGAAGGAAAGGTTGAGGGAGCCAACTAATAATGTTTTACAGTCTCCTATAACTCATGTAACTTCTCTTTTAGGAACCTGGATACAGTGCCATTTGATATATATATATGCTAGTATTGATAAAGTTTCATTGTCTATGGTAGTTTTAACAAGATTTAATTTACTTCCTCATCTATTTTGGTTACATCCATTTTTAACTTTTGCTTTGTCTTCCTTCCTTCCTTTCTTTCTTTTGTTCTTTCTTTTCTTTAGCTAAAGATTTGTGGTTTCTGCTTTAGCCTCTTAACTTTTAATCTCTATTTATGTCTCTCTGCTTTAAATGTGCTTCTTGTACACAACATATTGTGGAATACTGGTTTTTAATCTACTATATTTTCTTTTCCTATATTTCTGTGAAATAATCCCATTCACATTTATAGTTATGATTATTAATTGTGTTCCTCTCTATCTTATTTTCCTTCAATTATCCTTCTCTCTCTCTCTCTCTCTCTCTCTCTCTCTCTCTCTCTCTCTCTCTCTCTCTCTCTCTCTCTCTCTCTCTCTCTCTCTTTTCCTTTCCTTGTTGACGAATGTTATGTTTTCAAATAATGCATCCCCTTTTATCCACTTTTTTGTCTGTCCTGTTCTTTCCTTATTCACCTACTATTTTACTTCCATATAGGTTAAGGTATGTGTATAGTTGATCTAGTTTGAGTATCATTCTAACTCTGAGCTCATTTCAATGAGAGTAGGGTACCAGCATGGTCTGCTGACCCCTTCTTTTCCTCACCTGTATTAACATCTATGTGCCTCTTCATGACATATAATATCAACAGAAAAATATTGATACTAAAATATGGGAGCCTGTTAATATTAAATAGATTTTTTGAGGTCTTTAAAAGCTCTATAAATTTTTCCAGAATTAATTTATCATCCATCTGTAGTATATCTCTAAAATACCAAACAAGCTCTAATGATTCTGAATGCTGGACAATACACATTCTGCTTCTACTGTTTACTTGTGTAGGCTATTAGGCCAAACTCTCTTGAATCGCTGGGTAACATATTCTGAAGGTCCTGAAATGACCTGGCGATTCATAAAACGAGTATTATGCCATTAATAGAAATATCTGAATTATCTTATCCCTGATAGGGAAGTTCTTGTCTATTTGGACAATGAATTTAACATCTTATGATAATAGGATGAATATTTTTAACTTTAATTCTTGATTTATAACATAATTAATAATAATGATCAGAGAGAGGGCTGTTGAACAAAATTTTTTCTGTTATTAATGCTTTATAGAAATTTTGTGACTTTGACATATGATTCCTTATAAAATAAGAGTTGTGGTCTTTTACTATACTAAATCCAAAAGTCCAATGGAATCATTCATATACATAAACTCTTAATATAATACGTCAATTGTTAGAGAAAAAGCAGTCTTGTTGAAAACTAAACTTTCCTTTCAGAGGCAAAAGTTTTTTGTTATTATCTTCCCAGCTTAAGGAAAAATTGATTTATGATCACTGTTCATTCAATGTGCATTATAATTATGTGACAATTATGATAATAAGATGAATACTTATGAATACTTATGAGATATTTATATATATGTATATATAGTATTCTAAATATTGGTATTTTATAAGCAATGCTATTTAAATTTGTGATTATATTGTCCTTCTATTCTAAAAATGTCTTACAAACATTTGAATTTTCGTTCAGAATTAATAAGCTTTTTTTTACATATATATTTTTTACATTAAAACTGCAGTTCTAATGATTTAGAGAGCTTGAGGTAAAGAATTTCTTTTAACAATGCAGGTCTGCACCTTCCCTGCATTTTTTATTTTTGCAGCTTTATTGTTCATTCCTTTAGTCATGTCTGACTTTTCATGAGCCCCAGGACCATGGCATGCCAGTCCCCTCTATCCACTATTTAATTAAGCCTGTCAAAGACAGTTCATTGTTTCCATGACAATATTAATCTCATCCTCTGATATCCTTTTGTTTTTTTCAACCAATCTTTCCCCAAAACATGGTTATTTCAATCTGTCCAGTCAGCAATCAGCAATTTTCCCTTTCCTTCATATTTACCTTTTCAGTTATCCTATGCTCTTTCTTTTTCGATATCTAACTTTCCACAGAGCTCTGGTCTTTTCTTTGCAAAAACTTGTAAATCTTCTATTTTGTTGAATGCCCATACTTTCCCTTGGGAGTATATAGTCAGTTTTGCTGGATAGCTGATTCTTGGTTGAAGACCCAGCTCTCTTGCCTTTCTGAAAATCATGTTCCATGCTTACGGTCATTCAGAGTGGAACTTGCAAGGTCTTGTGTGACCCTGATTGGCATTCCTTTATATCTAAATTGTCTTTTTCTGGCTCCTTGTAGGATTTTTTCTTTTATTTGAAAGCTTTGGAATTTGGCAATTACATTCCTGGGAGGTGTCTTTTGGGGATTTAGTGTAGGGGGTGTTCTGTGAGCTCTGTCAGTGGCTGTATTGCCCCCTTGTTCTAGAATCTCTGGGCAATTTTCTTTGATTATATCTTGTATTACGATGTTGAGTTTGCTGTTTATTTCTGGCTTTTCTGGAAGTCCAATTATTCTTAAATTATCTCTTCTCCCTCTATTTTCCAAATCTGTCACCTTGTCAGTGAGATATTTTATGTTCTCTTCTAATTTCTTGATCTTTTGGCTTTGCTTTATTGATTCTTGCTCTTTTACATGCTCATTGTCTTCCAGTTGCCTAATTCTGATCTTTAAAGCCTGGTTTTCCTTTTCAGTTTGGTCAAACTGGTTTTGTAGATGCGTGAATTTCTTTTGCATTATTTCCAACTTTTCCTCCCAGAAGGCTTCCATCTTTTTGATCCTTTCCGATTCAAATTCTTCATGGGTTTGTGGAGAGTTTCCATTTCCTTTGGAAGGTTTCAGAGCATTTGCTTGTGTTTCCTCTTCTATCTCCTCTGTATTTTGTATTTTTGCTCAATAAAATGTGTCCAAAGTTGCCCATTTCTTCTTGTTTTTCCTGGATTTTGGGGGTTTTTGTGCTTCTGTGGAGTTTGCCATCTCTGTCTGAGTGGGGAGGACTAGCTTTTCTTATCTCTGTCTGGTGTTCAGAGGTTTTAGCCCTAGACAGATTGTCCGTTCTATGCAATTGTTGTTCTGTCTTCCTGGGGAAGCCAGGAATTGTTGGTGTTTCCGTGTTACTCCACTCCTCAGTTCCCTCCAGATGCTTCTCTGTTGCCTTACTTCCTCACTCTGAGCCTGGCTCGGCCCTTTCCTCGGGGTGTTTGTTTCTGTGCCTTAGCTGGCCAGGAGAGCCAGCACTATGAGGGGGGAAGGGCCGTGGCTTCCCAGAGCTCTGAGGGCTCCTGATAAGATTAACTTTCTCTGGGTTGAACTGAGAATGCTTTGAGGCAGGGACCTTGAGACTCGGATGGAAGGATCCAGCCAGGGGGCTGCAGGCTCCCCCATCTCTTTCTGTTTCCCTGATGTCTGGGTGCCCTCGCGACTGGGTCAGGTTGTTTTCAGGATGTGGTCTTCAGAATATCCGGCTCCCCAGGCCCTTTTGCCAGCCCTTAGGGTTACTGTTGTTTCAGACGACCCTGCTCTCTGAGGGGTGGGGGGGCCATGGCTTCCTGGATCTCTAAGGGCTCCTGATTAGATTAACCTCAGACAGAGTATGCCCTGAGGCAGGGTCCTTCGGTGAGACTCAGATGGAGGGATCTGGTCAGGGGGTTACAGGCTCCCCCGTCTCTCTCTGTTTCTCTGCTGTCTGGGTGCCCCCTTGACCCGGTCAGGTTGTTTTCAGGAAGAGGCCTTCAGGGTAGCAGGCCCTGAGGCTCTGAGGTTCCCTCTGCTGCCTTGGACTCAGCCCTCTGGGTTGGGGGGATGGGTCCTGGGACCTTCCTTCTGCCTACCCTTTAGGTCCGAGTGATCTCGTGTTCTGGCTTTTGGGCGTGCCATACCTTTTGATCCAGGTCCAGGTCCAGGAGGAGGATTCCCGGGGTCTATGCTGTTGTTCGTTTTGAATTTTGGTGCCTTAGGAGCATATAGTTTGAGTTCGGTAGGGAAGGGTTTCTGGAGATCTGAACTTTAGCTTTGTCTAAGCCACCATCTTGACTGGACGTCAAGAAATAAAATTCTTAAATAATCCCATATCAGAAGAAGAAATCCTACAGGCCATCAAAGAACTCCCTAAGAAAAAATCCCCAGGGCCTGATGGATTCACAAGTGAATTCTATCAAACATTCAAAGAACAGCTAATCCCAATACTAAACAAAATATTTGACATAATAAGCAAAGAGGGAGTTCTACTAAATTCCTTTTATGACACAAACATAGTACTGATTCCTAAGCCAGGCAGGTCAAAAACAGTGGAAGAAAACTATAGACCAATCTCCCTAATGAATATAGATGCAAAAATTTTAAATAGGATACTAGCAAAAAGACTCCAGCAAGTGATCAGAAGGGTCATTCACCATGATGAAGTAAGATTTATACCAGGGATCCAGGACTGGTTCAATATTAGGAAAACCATCCATATAATTGACCATATCAAGAAGCAAAGGAACACAAATCACATGATTATTTTAATAGATGCAGAAAAAGCCTTTGATAAAATACAAAATCCATTCCTATTAAAAATAATAGAAAACATAGGAATTGATGGGCCTTTCCTAAAAATAATAAATAGTAGTTAGCTAAAACCATCAGCAAACACCATCTGCAATGGGGATAAACTAGAAGCCTTCCCAATAAGATCAGGAGTGAAACAAGGATGCCCATTATCACTGCTATTATTTGGTATTGTACTAGAAACACTAGCAGTAGCAATTAGAGAAGAAAAAGAAATTGAAGGCATCAAAATAGGCAAGGAGGAGACTAAGTTATCACTCTTTGCAGATGACATGATGGTCTACTTAATGAATCCTAGAGATTCAACCAGAAAGCTAATTGAAATAATAACAACTTAAGCAAAGTCGCAGGTTATAAAATAAACCCGCATAAATGATCAGCATTTCTATATATTTCCAACACAGCTCAGCAGCAAGAACTAGAAAGAGAAATCCCATTCAAAATCACCTTAGACAAAATAAAAAGAATCTATCTCCTGAGACAAATACAGGAACTATATGAACACAACAACAAAACACTCTCCACACAACTAAAACTAGACTTGAGCAATTGGAAAAACATTAACTGCTCATGGATCGAGTGAGCCAATATAATAAAAATGACCATCTTACCCAAACTTATTTATCTATTTAGTGCCAAACCCATTGAACTTCCAAATTTTTTTTTTTACTGATTTAGAAAAAAACATAACAAAGTTCATTTGGAAGAACAAAGAATCAAGGATATACAGGGAAATAATGAAAAAAAAATACAATTGAAGTTGGCCTTGCAACCCAGATCTCAAACTATATTATAAAGCAGCAGTCATGAAAAAAATTTGATACTGGCTAAGAGATAGAAAGGAATCAGTGGAATAGACTTGGGGCAAGTGACCTCAGAAAGACAGGATATGATAAACTCAAAGATCCCAGCTTTTGGGACAAAAATCCACTATTTCATAAAAACTGCTAGGAAAATTGGAAGACAGTGTGGGAGAGATTAGGTTTATATCAACACCTCACACCCTACACCAAGATAAATTCAAAATGGGTGAATGACTTGAACATAAAGAAGGAAACTATAAGTAAATTAGGCAAACAAAGAATAGTATACATGTCAGACCTTTGGGAGGGGAAAGACTTTAAAACTAAGCAAGACTTAGAAAGAGTCACAAAATGTAAAATGAATAATTTTGACTACATCAAATTAAAAAGGTTTTGTACAAACAAAACCAATGTAACTAAAATCAGAAGGGAAGCAACAAATTGGGGAAAAATCTTCATAAAAATCTCTGGCAAAAATTTAATTACTCAAATTTACAAAGAGCTAAATCAATTGTTCAAAAAATCAAGCCATTCTTCAATTGATAAATGGGCAAGGGAAATTAACACTCATTTTTCAAATAAAGAAATTAAAACTATTAATAAGCACATGAAAAAGTGTTCTAAATCTCTCATAATCAGAGAGATGCAAATCAAAACAACTCTGAGGTATCACCTCACACCTAGCAGATTGGCTAACATGATAGTAATGGAAAGTAATGAATGCTGGAGGGGATGTGGCAAAGTTGGGACATTAATGCATTGCTGGTGGAGCTGTGAATTGATCCAGCCATGCTGGAGGCAATTTGGAACTATGCCCAAAGGGCGATAAAAGACTGTCTGCCCTTTGATTCAGCCATAGCACTGCTGGGTCTGTACCCCAAAGAGATAATGGAGAAAAAGACTTGTACAAGAATATTCATAGCTGCTCTCTTTGTGGTGGCCAAGAATTGGAAAATGAGGGGATGCCCTTCAATTGGGGAATGGCTGAACAAATTGTGGTATTTGTTGGTGATGGAATACTATTGTGATCAAAGGAATAATAAAGTGGAGGAATTCCATGGAGACTGGAACAATTTCTAGGAAGTGATGCAGAGCGAAAGGAGCAGAACCAGGAAAACATTGTACACAGAGACTGATACACTGTGGTACAATCGAACGTAATGGACTTCTCCATTAGTGGAGGTGTAATGTCCCTGAACAATCTGTAGGGATCTACGAGAAAAAACACTATGCACAAGCAGAGGACAAACTGTGGAAGTAAAAACACCAAGGAAAAGCAACTGCTTGACTGCAGGTGTTGAGGGAGTATGACTGAGGAGAGACTCTAAATGAACACTCCAATGCAAATACCAACAACATGGAAGTGGGTTCGAATCAAGAACACATATGATACCCAGTGGACTCGCACTTCGGCTATGGGAGAGGTGGGGGTGGGGGGAGAAGAAAATGATCTTTGTCTCTAATGAATAATGTTTGGAAATGACCAAATAAAATAATGTTAAAAAAAAAAAAGAATTGGGCTGGTGGAAGGTAATTACTCCATGAGACTTCAAGAACAAAGTAAGAAATGGTCAAAGGATATGAATAAGCTCTTTTCAGATGAAGCTATCAAAGCAATCAATAAATGTACTAAAAAAAGTTCTAAATTCCTCTTGATAAGAGAAATGCAAATAAAAATAACTCTGAGGTACCACTTCAGACCTATCAGTTTGGCCAATATAACAGTAAATAATCATGATAAATGTTGGAGGGCATGTAGCAAAATTGGGAAATTAATGCATTGCTGGTAGAGTTGTAAATTCCAACAATTCTGGAGGGTGATTTTGAATTATACCCCAAAGTATATAAAAATGCATATTCTTTGATCTAGTAAGGACACTCTTAGGTTTGTATCCTGGAGTTATCCAAAAAAAGGGGGGGGAAATTACCTACTCATACAAAAATAGTTATAACTTCTCTTATTGTGGTCACTATGAATTAGAAATTAAATGGATGCCCATCAAATGTCAAATGGTTGAACAAATGGTGTATATGATGGCAATGGAATACCTTAGTACTATAAGGAATGATGAACAGATGAAAATTTCAGAAAGATCTGTAAAGACCTTCATGGACTGATGCAGAGTGTAACAAGCAGAAATTGGAAAACATTGTAGACAATAAAAGCAATATTGTGGAATGACCAAATGTGTTAGACTTAGGCAATACAATGATTCAGGAGAATTCTAAGGGACTCACAACAAAGAATGCTATTCACCTTCAGAGAAAGAACAGTTGGAGTCAAAATGGAAATGAAAGCATACGATTTTTCAATTGTTTATTTTAGTGTATGTTTGGAGGTTTTGTTTTTAAATTTCTACACAAAAAAGAACAATATGAAAATATGTTCTGCGTGATAATGCATGTATAACACAGATCAAATCAGTTGCCAGCACTGAGAGGAGGAAGGAAATGGATTGGGGGTGGGGGTAGCTACGTTTGATTATATAACTTAGGAAAACTTGTGTAGAGATATGTTAATACATGTAATTGGCTATTGACTTTGTTTCTTTTTTTAACATATGTATATGTATATATACATATATATGTTAAAAAAAAAGAAAGTCAGTGAATAAAAATAGAAGAAAACATGAAATATTTCTTTGGAAAATTAGTAGTCTAGTTAATAGATCAAGGAGAGACAGTATAAGAATTATTTGACTGCTTGAAAGCTCTGATCAAAAAAAGAATCTAGATGTCATATTCCAAGAAATTGTAAAAGAAAACTGCCCTAGAACCAGATAGTAAAAATTAAATTGAAAGCATCACTGATCACCATCTGATACCAATTAAATACTCCCAGGAATATTTATAGCCAAATTCCAGTAATCCTAATTCCAAATAAAATACTTCAACAACCAGAAAAATAATCATTCGGTATCATAGAGCCACAGTCAAGAGTACACATTTAGCACCTACTGCATTAAAGAAGTGAAGGACTTTGATAAGATTTTAACATTTAACCAAAATTGCTCAGAGAACTGGAAAGCATTTTGGAAGAAACCATGCAAAGTCCTAATCTTACATCATATTTCAAAATAAAAACCAAATGGATAAAGATTTATACATAAAGGGTATCATAAATAAATGAGGGGAGGATGGAAAATGAAGCAATCAAACCTTTGGACAGGGGAAGAGATCATTGTCAAACAAGAGATAGAGAGGTTTATGAGAAATATAATGGATAATTATGATTCCATGAAATTAAAGAGTATGCTCTAACAAAACTAAAACAGCCAAAATTAGAAGAAAATTGGAAACTTGGGAAAATTGGGGAAAAAAAGTAAGTTTCCCTGATGGAAGTCACATTTCTTAAATGAATAAGGAAATTATGATTTTTTTTAAATGTGAGTATTATGTAGTTGACAAATGGTCAAAATATATGAACAGGTAGTTTTCAGAAGAATAAATCAAAACTATCAATAGTCAAATTAAAAAAAAAAAGCTCTTATCACCAGTTTTTAGAAGAATATAAATTAAAACAACTCAGATAATCCTTCACACTTATATAACGTGACAGAAAAGAAAAATGACAAATGCTGGAGATATGGAAAATTTGGGACAGTAATACCCTGAAGGTGGATTCATGAATTAGTCCACTATTCTGGTGAATATTTAGGAAATATGTCCAAAATGATTTTAATCTGTTCACCCCCTTTGACCCAGCAATATCACTGTTATGTCTGTATTCCAAAGATATCTAAGAAAAATGAAAAATGAAAAGTGAACAGGATCTATTTGTTAAAAAAGATTTATAGCATCTAAATACTGGCACATACATTAGTGACATGATGATCATTCTATTAAAAAATCCCATGGATTTATAAATTACAGAAATAGCAGGATGCTGGCATTGTTCTAATTTACATATATACATTTTACTGTATAAAAACGGATATACATAGAGGTACATTCAGCATATATCTAAACTGGGGAAAAGTGATTTACGAGAAAGAAAATAGTAGACACTTTTGTGGCTTTTTTACACTTCTAAAAAAAGTGCTCCTTTGTGTTAGCTATTATATTTTATTAGGTTTGGAGGTTTTCAGTCACATTTGTCAACAGTAATTTGATAAGTATTTGTTAAATACTTAGGCGCTTTGACTAAGAGTCTCAGGATATGAAAAAATAGTCAAAAATAAAAACAAAGAAAAAATCTGTCTCTCCACTTTAATGGTGAAGATGACATGGAAAAATATATGTATAACTGTGTAATTGAATAGTATCTTGGAAAGAGCACTTAATTCAGAGTGAAAAGACATATTCAGTAATACACAATACCTTTATATATTTGAATGTCTGTCAAGTAGAAGAATAAAATTTGTTCTCTTTGATGTCAGGAAAAAATTTTCTTCCCAATTAGAACTGTTAAAAAATAAGATGGATAAAAAAGGATTTAATTCTCTTCCTTGGAAGAGTTCAAGAAGAGACTGCATAAACACTTGTGTGATAGATGGTGGCAGGGATTCCTTTCAGGTATAGGCTAAACTAGGTTAATGATGAGCTCAATTCCAACTTTTAAAATTCTCTGATTCTGCATGCCACAGGTTCTAATTCCAGTTCTACCACTAATCATCTGTTTAGAATTAAGACTTGTCACTTACAACATAAAAAGGAAGGTATTGTATTTGGTGTAAAGTTCTGTCCAGCTTTTTAAAAATACTCAAAAACTTTGAGATTCTATGAAATTTACAATTTTTAGAGATAGTCTTCTCCAACTTTGTCTTTGGTACTAAAGAGTTTGCCTGTCCTTACTGACCCAGTTTTGGTTAGGCTGCAGAATTCATTTGTATTGAATAGAGGGAAAAGAAAGTATGGAAGTTCAATTTCCATACCTCTTAAAGGAGCAAAGGCTGACCCCTTTGGAAAAATTTTTGAGCAAAGTGAAGTGTGTGCAGGCAATAAAAAGGGAAGTAACTGGAATCCAACTACTTATTCACTTATCCAACTGATTTGAGATTTAAGGTGGAAGGGCAAAGATATTCAAAGAAGAAACAAAAAATTAAACATGAAAGGGAAGGGATTAAAAAAAATACCTAGATAAAAAGTGGAATTTGAGTTGGGAAAGAAAAATAGAGGCTGAAATTCATTGTAAACTTGAGTCAGACTTTCTTTTGAAATATGATTTACATTTCTGCTCCTTTCTGCTCCTTTATGTTCTGCTCCTTTTTTTTTCTTCTCTGTAAAATCCCTTCTCCTAATTAATCGTCCTTAAAAATGTATCATGTAAAGAGCATGTATCAGGAATTGACAGAGTAAAGTTTAAGACTACTAACCTCAGCAAACCCTTACCTCTTAAAATTTGCCCCGAGATACCATAAATGCCAAGCACTCATCTGCACGATTTATACAGAACCTACAAACAGAAGGGCTTCTGGAATGCAACTTGGTAGATTTCTGGTTGGGGATTTATTTCAGGCATAGGTGCTGAGATTTCATTATCCAAATACATTTGATTTATATATCAAATTAATGTTACTCTTCTCTTTTTTCCTCAATCATCCCATTCTATCCATTATTCTTAAATGGTTTACCTATTACTCATACTATTTCCTGAACTTTGATTTTTGTTCTCACTTTGTAGCCAGCTTAGAAGGCACACACATACAGCCCCACACACACACACACAAGAAAACAAAGTCACCTACCATTTAATTTAGTTTAAATTTATCGAACAAAAGCAATACTAACTTTGATCATCCACCTTATTGACCCAACTTGACTTCAAATTCCTTTTGAATTATTTTCCAAATTCCAAACCATCATAGAATAAAGGCTTGTTGTCATCTAATATATGATTAAAAAGAACAGAGACTTGAAAGGCAATGCAGAAATATTTTGAGCATCATTGAAATAACTGTATCCCTTCTAAAGTGGTTACTTTGAGGGGTTAGCACTCACTTGAAAATGTAAATTCTTATATATTTATGAAAAATAATATTTAAAATGTTATAATTCAGGTCATTTTTCCCATTAGAGGGAGGTGAAACATGGTTTACAAGAATCCCTGCTGATGAACATCTAAGGTATGTGCCTCTGATTTCAAGTGTAACATTGACTTTTATTTAAAATTCCTGTCTGGAGCCATGCCTAACAGGCCATAAAGTTGCCATTGACCCACAGTGCCACTACCAGGTCTGTATTCCAAAGAGATAAAAAATAGGGGGGAAAGACCAAACTACAAATATATTTATAGGACTTCTTTTTGTGGTAGCAAAAAATTAGAAACGTAAGAGATGGTCATCAATCGAGCAATGGCTGAACAAATTGTGGCATATGACTCTACTGCAATACTATTATATCATAAGAAAAAATACAAAGAAACTCCTACTAGGAGCATGGAACATCAGGACATTACTTGATAGAGAGAATACCCCAAGACCTGAGAGAAGAACAGCTCTAATCGGTAAAGAACTGGCACGATATAACATCGACATCGCAGCCTTAAGTGAAACACGCTTACCAGAAGAGGGATCACTCAGCGAACCCACCACTGGATACACCTTCTTCTGGAAAGGTAGAGCCTCAAATGAAGACAGAATCGACGGTGTTGGCCTGGCCATCAAGACCAGTTTGCTCAAATAGCTGCCAGACTTGCCTGTGGGCATCAGCGAGAGGCTCATGAAGATCCGTTTGCCTCTCAGCAAAGACCAGTATGCCACAATCATCAGCGCATATGCACCAACACTGACCAGCACAGAGGAGACCATCGAGCAGTTCTACTCTGACCTGAGTGCCGTCCTGCACTCAGTGCCCACAAATGACAAGTTGATACTACTGGGAGACTTCAAAGCCCGCATTGGCCAGGACCATGAAAGATGGAACGGAGTGCTTGGCAAACAAGGCGTGAGCAAAATGAACAACAACGGCCTACTGCTATTCAGCAAATGCTCAGAGTTCGAACTCACCATCACGAACACTGTGTTCAGAATGGTGAACAAATATAAAACAACGTGGATGCACCCAAGGTCAAAACAGTGGCATCTCAGTGACTACATCATTGTATGCCGGCGAGACATCCAGGATGTAAAGATCACCAGAGCCATGAGAGGAGCTGAATGCTGGACAGACCACGGATTGTTTAGAGTGACTCTTCAAATGCGCATTGCGCCTCTCCATCCAAGATGCGCCCAGACAGTTCACACATTTTACAATGTGAGTCGTCTTAGAGATCCATCTTATTTGCAAACATTCCAGTCCTGCCTGGACAACAAGCTGTCTGCCAAGGGACAACTCACTGGAAGCTCAACCGAGAAATGGAACAAGTTCAGAGACGCAGTGAAGGAAACATCAAAGGCAGTCCTAGGCCCAAAACAACGCAACCACCAGGACTGGTTTGATGAGAACAACACTGCTATTGAAGACCTATTGAGCAAGAAGAACAAAGCCTTTATGGAGTGGCAAAATAACCCAAACTCTGCTCCTAAAAAGGACAGATTCAAGTCTCTCCAAGCCACGGCATAGCGTGAGATCAGAAAGATGCAAGACCGATGGTGGGAAAAAAAGGCAGAAGAAATCCAGCGGTTTGCTGATATGAAAAACTACAAACAATTTTTCAGTGCCCTCAAGACTGTCTATGGGCCATTAAAACCCACCACCACTCCCTTGCTATCCTCTGATGGTGACACTCTCATAAAAGACAAAAAAGGCATCAGCAACAGATGGAAAGAACGCTTCAGTCAGCTTCTCAACCGACCCTCTTCAGTCGACCAGAGAGCCCTTGACCAGATCCCCCAAAACCACTCCATTGAACAACTTGACATCCCTCCTTCAATAGAGGAAGCCCAAAAAGCCATTAAACAAATGAGTGCAGGCAAGGCACCTGGTAAAGATGGGATCCCAACCGAGGTGTACGAGGCCTTAAATGGAAAGGCACTCCTGGCATTCCACATAGTGCTGACCAGCATATGGGAAGAGGAAGACATGCCCCCAGAACTAAGAGATGCCTCCATCATAGCCCTATACAAGGACAAAGGCTCACGAGCAGCCTGTGACAACTACAGAGGCATCTCACTACTCTCCACTGCCGGAAAGATCCTTGCCCATGTTATACTCAACAGACTCCTGTCATCTGTTTCAGAGCAGAACCTGCCTGAATCACAATGTGGCTTCAGACCAGATCACAGCACCATCAACATGGTCTTCATGGTGAGGAAAATGCATTGAGCAGAACCTGAGTCTCTACATTGTCTTCATAGACCTGACAAAGGCGTTCGACACAGAGAACAGGGATGCATTGTGGGTGATCCTCAGCAAGCTCGGTTGGCCAGCAAAATTCGTCAAACTGATCCAGCTCTTTCATGTCGACATGACAGGGGAAGTCCTATCTGGTGGAGAGACTTCATATCGCTTCAACATCTCCAATGGCATGAAACAAGGCTGTGTCCTCGCTCCGGTACTATTCAACCTATTTTTCACCCAAGTATTACGACATGCTGTGATGGATCTAGACCTGGGCGTCTATATCAAATACCGACTGGATGGCTCACTATTCGACCTTCGCCGCCTGACTGCAAAAACAAAGACAACAGAGAGACTCATCCTGGAAGCTCTCTTTGCAGATGACTGTGCTCTCATGGCCCACCAAGAAAATCATCTCCAAACCATTGTGGACAGGTTCTCCACCACAACAAAACTGATTGGCCTGAGTATCAGCCTCAGCAAAACAGAGGTGCTGTTCCAACCTGCACCAGGGAGGCCAACGAACCAGCCGTGCATTACAATCGACAGCACGCAGCTTTCTAACATCAACACTTTCAAGTACCTGGGCAGCACCATTGCCAACGATGGGTCCCTGGACCACGAGATTAATGCCAGGATCCAAAAGGCCAGCCAGGCACTCGGGCGGCTTCACTCCAAAGTCCTCCAACACAGAGGTGTAAGCACTGCAACAAAGCTCAAAGTGTATAACGCAGTGGTCCTCAGCTCACTCCTGTATGGCTGTGAGACATGGACACTGTACCGGAAGCACATGAAACAGCTGGAGCAATTCCACCAACGCTCTCTCCGGTCAATCATGAGGATCCGGTGGCAGGACCGAATCACCAACCAGGAAGTCCTCGACAGAGCCAACTCCACCAGCATCGAAGTCCTCAAAACCCAGCTACAATGGTCTGGACACGTCATCTGCATGGACCCACAGAGAATACCAAGACAGGTATTCTATGGGGAACTGTCAGCTGGACTCAGGAAACAAGGCCGACCAAAGAAAAGATTCAAGGATCAGCCAAAGTCCAACTTGAAGTGGGCTGGCATTACACCAAAGCAACTAGAACTCGCTGCCTCTGACAGAAGCAGCTGGCAAACCCACATTAACCAAGCCGCCATCACCTTTGAAGATGAGCGATGTCGACGTCTTGCCGCTGCGCATGAACGCCGACACCAGGCCACAACCGCACCTCCCATGACAACTGGCATCCCATGCCCCATGTGCCACAAACTCTGCACCTCAGCCTTTGGACTCCAAAGTCACATGAGGATACACTGTAGATGAAACTGAACAAAGACAATAGTCATTCTCGATCACCGAGAGACTACCACTATACCATAAGAAATAATGAATGATATGATCAGGAAAAAACAAACAAACCTGGAAACAAGGGTGGAAAGAAAGTAGGAAATTTGGAGCTAGAAATTTATTTTCAAATATCAAATAAATATCAAAAATTATTTTATAATTGAGGGAAAATAAAATATTTTATAAAAGGGAAAAAAGAAATGCAAGCTTGAGCATGGATGATTGTTTCCATTAAAAAGGAAAAATTGAAAAAGAGAACTAAGAAAACTTATATGAAATGATGCAAAATGAAGTGAGTAAAATTAGGGGAAAATTGTACAGTCACAGTATTAATGTATATTGATCAGCTGTAAATGGCTTAACTATTATTAGCAATTAAAGGATCCAAAACTACTCTGAGAGATTCAAGACAACAAATATTACCCGCCACTATAAAAGGAATTGATAGAATCTGAATAGAGATGGAAGCACACCATTTTCACTTCATTTCCTTCCCAAATTTTTATAGCATAAGTAATATACATCTTCTTTCACCAAAAAACAAATGTGGAAATATGTATTGCTTGCCATTTTAGGGATGTGGAAGACAAAGGAAGAGGGAAAACATGGATCATAAAATGTCAGAAAATGATTTATTAAAATTTCATGTAGCTGTAATTTTGGGGAAAGTTCATAGATGCTGTGTTAAGAAACCTTGGATAGGAATTTTATTTTATTTTTATCATATTTTTCCATATTAGAGGTACAATCAACTTTTAATAATCATTTAGGACAATTTGCCATCTGTTTTCTCTCCCTCCCTCCAACCACTCTCCTCTCCCCCAAATGGCCGGTAATATACTCTAGGTTGTACATGTGCTATCATGTAATTCTTATTTCCACATTTGCCATGTGAAGGATGGCACATTGCTTACACTATACAAAAATTCATGAAGGAAATAAAGAGAAGAATGGTATCCTCCAATCTGCATTCAGACTTCCTCAGTTCCTTCTATGGTGATGAATAGGCTATTGCCTTGTCATAAATCGCTTTGAGTTGTCTTCTATCATTATATTACTGCTAATAGTGATCATTCAGTTTTGACGAGGATACATTTTTGCTGTATTGTATATAGTGTACTGCTAATTCTGTTCACATCATTTTTACATCACTTCATTTAAATCTTTTCAGGAATATTTTTAATATCTTATTCATCATTTTATGGCATAGCAATATCCCATCACAATTATTTACCACAACTTGTTTCTCCATTCCCCAGCTGATGAACATTTCAATTTCCAGTTTTTTGCCACCACAAAAAAAGTGCCTGTAAATATTTTTTACAAGTAGATCATTTTCCTTTATCTTTGATCTCTCTGAGACCTAAACTTAGTAGTAGTGGTATTGCTGGGTTAAGCAGTATGCACAAATCTATGACCCTTTGGCTTGTTTACAAATTGCTCTCCAGAATGGATTGTATCAGGTTCTAGTTCCACCAACAGGGTTCTAATTTTCCCCATTCCCTCCAAAATTTATCATTTCCTTTTTTGTCATATTAGTCAATCTGATAGGAGAGAGGTGGTACTTCAGTTGTTTTAATTTGCATTTATATAATTAATAGTGATTGGGAATAATTTTTCCTATGACAATACAGGCTTAATTTCTTCATCTGATGATTTGTCAATTAGAGAATGCCTTCTTTCTCGTACAAATGACTCACTTCTTTAAATATTCGAGGAATGATGCTCTTGTCAGAGACACTTGCTATAATTCTCCCCCCCCCCAATTTGTTGTTTCCTTTTTAATCTTGATTTTTGCTTTAGTTATATTTCTGCACCCAAAAAAACATTTTTAATTTAATGTAGTTAAAGTTGTCTATTTAACATCTTGTAATGTTCTTTGTGTCATATTTGGTCACAAATTCCTCTCTTATCCAGCATCTGATAACTTAAGGGTTTTTTTTTTTACAATTAGATACCCATGTCTAATTATTCCTTTGTTAACATATACATTTTATTTTGTGCATTGTAAGAAACAAACAAAAAGTATCATTGTGAATTAAAGTCCATAGACTTCACCAGATTCTCAAAGGGCTTCATACACAAACAAGACTAAGATTCCCTTGCCTTAGAGCAAAAGGTTCCATTTCCTTATAGTCTGCAAAATATTCATTAAATTTGGATCCCTGACTAAGGTTAGTAGCAGCTCTCTCAAATGTGAGAGCTTTACAGTAACATTTAAAGCGAATTTTGCTAGCTGTCATTGTGGGTACTTGTAAAGACAGTGGGAAAGAAATTAGTCAGCAGTAACAAAGCATCTAGATTGGGCTTTGGACAGATAGTAGAAATCCAGGTGTTGGAATTTTCAGTGCCATGTAAAGGGATGCCATAAAAATGTACTTGGCTGGATATATCCAACAAGGTAATAGTTCAGTGGCTATTTTCACAAAAGTTTTATTTCCATGACTCTTCAACTGAGAGAAGAAACAGAAAGAGTTAACATTATAGATTTTATTACAAATAATAGAAACCATGAAATAATGGACGTTCTGGTTCCAGGAAAGAAATAAGATCTAAAAAATCTACATTTATGTGTAATGAAACACACTAAATAAGAGGGCAAAATAATTTTAAAATATTTTTTTCTCATTGATGATATCCAACCCAAGTTGGCAAAAGTTGTTATTTTATTCAATTGAGATTTAGCCAACTGAGATCATCAAATGCAATGACTGAAAGTACAAAAGCTCTAGTATTCTCGAGTCCTGTTTTTGCAGTGATGAGACTTCTGCAATGTGCTTCCTGACTTTGAAGGAGATATTCATCATACTATTCAGTAACATGTGGAAAAAAGAAGCCTAGCTTAGAATGCAAACATCTATATCCAGAACTAATACATGAAATCAAGTCAAGTGAGAGAAAGTTTCAGTCTGTGGGACAGTTCATCTGCTTGGAACAATGCCACATTCTGAATTTTTAAATCAAAAGCAATTGGACAACTGAAGAGAAGCCAACTTAAAAAAAATAGAGACTAAAAAAATTCCTTCTCTTCACTCCCTTGAGAAGAATTGTCTTGGTTTGGATTTAATTTGAATCATTTTATACAATTTTAAACTGGACTGATTACTCATGTTACAGAAATGCTATTTATTCAAATGCTTTAATAAATGTAAATATTTTATAAGATTTTGTGATGGCCCTTGACAAGTATAGTCTAGCATCCACTTCTTCTTCACCCTTTGTAGACCTTCATAAACAAATGATGGTAAAAGGCAAGCAAAAATATTACTGTAAAATAATGAACCAATTATTAGACTGCATCCCAACTAATGACATGCTAATTTCTGAATGCTTCATAAACTACAATTTCAGTGGTGTGAGTATTGTCAACCAACTCAAATTGCAACTACATTATGTTCTAGAAGAGAGCCCATAGGTCATTGTATCCAGTGTTTTAATGACAAGACTTTTAAAATTCATCTGGACTTTTCTTCCACGAACAGAAGCACAATCTGCCACTAGCCAGGTGCTCAGGACCTTCCCAATTTGGTAAATCATACTGCATTGTCCCAGGCAAGTTGATAAAGGGGAATCAAAGAAGAAATTGAATGAAAGAAAACAAAAATAATCTGATTAGCAGAATTAAATAATTTGTTCTTATTTGGCAGCAAGGAGAAATGATTTAAAATAAAATTGAAGGTTAAACAAATTAAGGAGAGGATGATATATAGTGTGAAATTTTCTGCTTCTTTAAATGCTACAATCAATGACAAAAGGAAGGATACAACTTTAGCATGATTGTTATTGTTTTTTCTCTTACTGAGGAATGTAAATAGCTCAATATGGCAATTATTGAATTATATGCTTTGTACATTTATTAATTTTTAAAATTGTAATAGCTGACTTCTTGAGATAATTGAATAAATAAATATTTCTCTATTCTTAGTTCTTATTTATGGTTATTCTTAAGTTTTAAGATTATATAAATTGTGTAAGCTTGATTACATATATGATTACTATCATATAGTTCATATGTATGAACATATATATGTTCATATAGATATAATTTGTATTGAAAAGTTTATAAATACGAATATAATGGTTTGGGGAAACAAATGCTATAGTACACTTTTTTCCCCAAGTTTCCATGTATGAAACAAAGTCACTAAGGTCAAATAAAGTGAAACATTACTTGGAAGAATTCAACACATCAAAACCATCAAAAGACTTGGCTCATTTTAATGCTTACATTATTTATGCAAATATTTATAATCCATATATAATATCTAAAAAATAATCATTTTCCTTGGTGGTTGAAAATATGGATCACCCTTTAGTGATTTTTGTTGTTGTTTTACCATTATTTTAAATCTATATAACAAAAAATGACTAACTGGCACAAGATTTTCTTTTTAAGGGTATTTACAATAATTTTTAAGTAAGTATATAACATATAAAGATATATGTAAGTCTTTTGAAATTAACATGACCATGTATTAATAATCTACCTTGAAGGACTCTCATACCACAAGAACAGCATTTCCAAGTATGTTAACCTTATGTGACAACAGAATATGGCATTTCTATTCTGACCAACACAAACAGACAGAAACCAAGAGTAACACTAGCACTACCACCACCAATCTTCTTTATATTTCCTATGATTTCAGACTTTGTCTGACTTTTGCACTTTATGCTGTGGATACTGCCTCTCTTTCAATAGAAATCTCCATGATAGAAGCAGATGTCAGTCACTATGAATAATTTCAAGACTATTTCCTGAAGAATTTTCTTCTCTTTCTGGGATCTCCATTTCTTCCCTTCTCAATCTTGATACTTCAGTCAACCAGTTCAACATTACACTTTCCTTTAATCTGAATTACCTTTTGCTCTTATCTTACTCCTGCTTCTATCTTGCTGAACATTAACCAAAAACTAATCTCAGCACTATTATTTACCTACTCTATTCCTACTCATGGACTGCTAAAAGGAATTAGAGGAAATTATGAAATAATGCTATGATAGAAAACAAATTCATATTATTAGATGAATACTGGCTAACTTTAAAAATTCCTTTCCAATTGTTCCTTTTCCATAGGAGCCATTCCAAATAAACCTTCTGGACCATCAATTTCAGACCTGAGGACCTTACTCTCTCTTTTTAATATCTCATATTCCCTTGATATCACCCTCCCTTAGTCCTTCTTACTCTTACTCCAGTCTTTGATGAAGAGATGATACTTCTTTCCACCAAGATCAATCTTATGAGCATCTTGATTCCCAACCTTTTCTTTGTATTTGGGCAAATTGCTCATACAGTCACCCCTACATCTACTTTTAAAGTCAACCAACAAGCAACCATGAATTATTTTGTGCCATTAATTGTGATAAGAAAAAGGAAGAAACTTCAGGAAATTATCTTGATATATACTCATTTATATGATCAGATCAGAGATGATAATATATCAAAGTAGAATGAATAGAATTATCCAGAGAAGTAGAAGGAGCACCAGAAGGGAGAAATATCACAAAAATATAGTTTGGATGAAGGTCAAAAAGGATAGGAATTAAGGAAAAGACTCTTGAACTTCCCAATTAAGTGACTCATTCAGGCCAGTTGTGTCTTTTACTCTAATAATATCTTTGATACAAGTGAGACACAGGTACAGTTGGAAAGAGAGGAGATTATAAATTAACATGGTAAACCCCTATACTTAGAATATAAATACCAAATTATCCTTTATAATTCAAGAAGTATTTAATACATGTTTAAATATGGAACATTAATATCTGTCAGCATTCATACAATTAAAAGTGTAAGAATAAGGGATAGGAAAAAATGCAAAGGTTGTCTCTAAGAGGGAGAGAGAAGAATTTAGCCACAAACCCTGGGAAAAGATTCTAGAAGGAGGAGCTCTGCAGAAGGGGGTTTGGGGAGTTTACTGAGAAAAATGGTCACCCCTGAACTGCCTTCTCTTGGGTTGGAAGGGAGAACAGCTGCTCCATCAGCTCCTAGGAACTAACTAGTTTTGTGGAAAAACTAGGAGGTTCTTGGGTCTGGAGGAATACCTGGGAGGAGATCTGCATTTCCCAGAAGTGTTGTGGACAGTATTGCTGCAAACAATTTGGCTGTGGCAATTTGGCTAAGGTAAACCAAAGGGTTTTACATCTGGGACTTTGGGTTTTATCTAAGAAGCCAATCCAAGGCTTGGGAAAGACTCAGTCCACCTGTGAGTCCTATCTCCTGAGCCTTTTAGAGACAATCTGGGATATTTAGTTTAGCAAGGTAGTCAGATGGGTTTTTGAGTCTAGAAAGATCAGAGAGCTTTTAAGGAGGGCTTGAGAAGACCAGAAGAACATCCTCATGAAGGGAGCATAGAAAAGTGGGTTTAGAGTTAGCTTTTTAGAGGCAGGGACCCTGTGGAATTTATTCATCTGTTTCCCTAACCTTTATAAGCTAAATAAACTTGGTTTCCTATAGTCTCAAGGGGTTTGTGTTTAACTGGTCCTGGGCTGTCCCTAGGTGTGTGTGTGTGTGTGTGTGTGTGTGTGTGTGTGTGTGTGTGTGTGTGTTTCCATCACTAATTCATCTAGGTCCTTTTCAATCAATATATACCTCCTTTGGGAGTTAGGTTTCTTTTTCAAAAGATTCAAAACATCTAGACACAGTAGAAGAATTTAAAATGAGTAGAATATATATTTATATATATATATGTATGTATGTATGTATAATCTCTACTACTATATCAGTTATAGAATTTGTCCCCAAAATGCTTTCAGTATGTGTATAGGAGCTTGTATCTCAACACTTGGAAAGCTTAGCAATTTTGTCTTGTGCAATAGTTATACAAACAGTAATATAAAAGAAGAGGGGGGTAGTGACTGATTTTAGGAATGTTTCAATATAAACACTAATAGACATAAAGATGAGAACAACAATAGTATATGAGTGCCTTAAAGATGACAATGTACATAGCATACATCATTTCTTTTAATTATTATAACAAGCTTGCAAAGTGTTAGAAAGGCAGAGCTTAGTACATTACAAAGAAGTTGGCTGCCACTGTTATTTTTGAAATTCATAGTGACCCACAAAGTCTTCTACCAAGACATGGACAAAGAGTAATCTGGGTGAAGAGATACTTGAACTAATAAAATAATAGATATTTTTGAGTTGAAGATTAATATATAATATAAATAGAGATTAAATACAAACTGACAAGTTCAACATTAACCCAGTAGAAAATATATTGAAAGAAAATGTTCTTTAATTCTTGTCATATTGTAGACATAAAAAAATACTGTACTTAACTGGTGCATTATGCCTATTATTATTATTACTATTATTATGTCACATTTAACTGAACCTTTACATTAGTTTTAAATAAATATGACAATATCAGAACATGGTTTATTTTTATCCTTTCTGATATTATTCCATCTCTCAATGTGATTTTCATATGTTATTTTTAAATATAATTGATAATGGTTTATGAGAACAATTATCACTTAAATTTTGGTGCTTAATTTTCTTTGTATTCCAGCTCTCACAGTCATATATTGCTACTGAAAGAAAACCATAAAGAGATATAGCTACTTTTTTAGTAACATATCTATATTTACCATAGGTTTTCTTCTAAAGAGCAAGCATCCTTTAAAATTTCATGGCTTAAGTTACCATGTACAGAGATCTTTAAAGCCCAAGAATATAAAATCTGACACTTTTCCATTTCTTCTTCTTTTTGCCTGGAAGTGTTGTGAAGAGTTGCCAAGATCTTGGGGTTGTTGTTTTTTTAATGATGAGTTTCAAGCCAGTTTTTATACTCTTTCCTTTAATCTTCAGCAAAAGACTTCTTAATTCTTCTTCACTTTTTTCTATCAGTGGCATTGTCTCCATATCTGAGATTGTTTATATTTTTTCCTGGCAACCTTAATTACAACTTTTGATTCTTCTATGGAAGTATGCATGACATGCATTACATATAAGATAAATAAAATGACAATAATGAGACATTATATTCTTTTTCAACATTAAACCAATTAAACCATGTTCAGTTCTAATGGTTGATCCTTGACCTACATATAGGTCCGGTTCATCAGAAAACAAGTAAGATGATCTAGTACTTCCATTTCTCTGATGACTTGCCATATTTTGTTATGATCCACATTGTCAAAGGACTTAGTATAGTCAATGAAGCAGAAGATATTTTTTTTCTTTAGAGCTCTCTCTTGCCTTCTTCATAATCCATTGAATGTTTCCAGGTCTCATCTGGAAAGTAAGAGCCTTCTCTGATTTCTTCTAGTTTGAATTTTTTATAAACAGTAAGAAAACAATTTATGATATATACCTGAAAAAGGAAGTATTATACATTTTTGCATAAGTGTTTAACTTTAATATAGTCTTCTTTCATCACTTTTTTTCTTTCTGTACTAGTAAATACCATTCAAATCATAAACATGATACAATATAAACAAGGCTAAAAGTCTCATAGTATCAATGTCATTTGCAAGGCAGTTACAATCGGTAATGGAAACCCAAAAAGTGGATAGCATTTGATTTTAGAAATGAAAATGAAATAAAACATATGGAACTATTTACTCAACAAAATTTTACATTAGTTTCTCCTTTAAATTCTGTATATATACTGATTTTAAGAGACATGACTATTTTTACCTTCCAAATATATGACATTTGTATTTGTTTAGAGTGAATTTGCATGGTGAAGGAAAAGTCTCAATTTTCTCTGCTGTTACCAATTTTATTGTACAAGATATAAAGCTCATTTTCCTTCACAAATTTTGAAAAATAAAATGGGAAACTTTTTTTTCTTTCTTTGCTCTTCTGAATAGATTTATTTGAATATTCAGGAATGTTCAAAGAAAGAGTTTAATCTTTGAGTCTGGGGCAGCTGAGTGGCTCAGTGGATTGAGAGTCAGGCTCAGAGACAGGAGGTCCTGGGTTCAAATCTAGCCTCAGACACTTCCTATCTGTGTGACCCTGGGCAAGTCACTTAACCCCCATTCCCCAGCTCTTTACTGTCATTCTTGGTCACCGAGAGACTACCACTATTCTTTGATTTTAATCTTTTTTTTCCCCAATAAGTGCTAGGAGGAAAGCATTTATTCATATGAATTTTAACACTTAAAATTTACCTCACTCTACCTCTCCATATACACAAATGTAAACATGGAACTGGTTCTAGGCAAAAAAATCTTAACCTAGTATCCCTACATATCAAGTGTTCAATGGATATAATTCAGACATTTCATGAACTTGGATTGATGAAAAAAAGCATTAATTTCACTAACTTTTATAATTCTATATATTTTATTGTACACATTTAAAATATTATTTTGTGGAGGGACCTCCAGGTTTCAACAGACTACTAAAGAGGTCCATGGCCTAAAAATGATTAAGAATGCAAATCTATTTTAGGCTGTTTGAATTCTTCATCTACTTTATCCCATCTGGATAATAAAAGGAAAAAATAATTATCATGAGAAATTGTTTTCTTTATTCCCTCTCTGAAGAAAAAGTAAAACTATCTGACTTTCTTGACTTGCAAAAGTAAACAACCAAATAGATTATGTTCTTGAATGGTGATACATAAATTTATTTAAGCATACATTTATTACAGTAGTATGGATTATCATGTCCTTTGTCAGGAGAAAATGATAAAGGGTTCTAGATTTGGATCAAACTTGTTAGAAGACTTTGAAAAGACTGAAAAAGAAAGGCAGGCAGGGATGGCTATGAAATGCATCTTTGGAAGGAACCCCCATATCCATGAGCATACACATTAATTTGAACATTTGAATATGATTTATTCAAACTTTAAAAAGCATGCTATTGTATATATTACATTAAGTTTCTGGTACAATGAATGCATTTGATAGATTCTAGATTTGAACATCAATGCATTTCAACATATTTTATATGGCAATGGCCTATTGCTTTTTTAGTTATTCTAATATTTTTGTTTACCTGCTTTTAACATAAGTTTCTGCTCCCCTCTTTTTTTTTAAAAAGCTCACTTTGTAAAATCTGTTAATTCATTTGGGAAACATGGAAATATAGGCTGAAGTATATAATGGATGTCATATTGCAGATCTGTGTCTTTGTAGACAGATATTTACCATTAGGCAAGTTTCCCAATTGTTCTTAAAAAACAAAGACCCTTGGATTGAAGGATTTTTTAATCTATTCCTGTTAAAAAATGTTTACTATTTTGATACCAAGACAGTGAACATATATATATATATATATACATATATATTATTGAACACATATATATATATAAATATAGATAGATATAGATTATGACAAACAAGGCTCAACTTTTAGAAGAGACAACAAAATCAAAGCAAATCGGTTAAAAGAATACTTTGAATTAAAATCTACTGGTCCATTCTGACTTTACTATCTACTTTAAGATCTATTTGACATCATAAAATTTTCTTTTTTTATTATAAAGCAAAAGATTGACTGGAAAACATTAATGTTACTAGAAACAATAGCTTAAGGTGTTTCATTTTTTGATAAGCCTCCAAGGTGGTTTAAACTTTTTCACTTATGCATATGGGAAAGAACAAGTTTCAGAGAGTGACAATCACTTAGGGAAGGAGAAAATGCATGATTTCAGTCTTTACATGAGTGTATAAAAGAATTTGCCAGATTTCGAGATTAATGCTTCTTGGTCGTGTTCCAGTTCAACTAGGAAAAGTGAATTTGTATGCAAAACAAGAAAACCTAATAAATGTATTCTTTTTTTTTTTAAACCACTGATTCCACTGGAAAACAAAGATAATTTCAATGGACTTAAATGTTACTAGTTTGTGTACATGCCTTTATGAGTGTGTGTGTGCATGTGTGTGCATGCATGCATGTTTTAGAGATAATTTTGTGGTTGTAGGAGTATCCAACAGAACCTGATGGAAACAAGGCGTTACAAAAGAACTTTGTATCCCATTTTCCCTGTATATTTACTCTCTGAATCTGTAAATCGATGATACTTCCCTCCATCTGACCTTAGCTAAGGTCAGGAGTAGTCAGGGATGGAAAAAAGAATCTATTTCCCAAGAATTGTTACTACCAAAGAAATCCATTACCATTTCTATCATGCATATGCCACATCAACTTCACTCTGAAAATAATAAAGCCTGAAGCAGAGCAGGGCTGAGAAGAAGCAGCTGCTTCAGTAAATCCTTTGTAGAGTCCTCTGATCAAATCTGCATATTCAAAGCAGAACAATTCCCAGTCTAGAGAAGCATAAAAAGGGGGAAGTTTTTATGAAGTTCAGTGAAAAAGTGACTCTAAGAGGAACAATGGAACTTGGATTAATGTTGTAAGGCACTAGGAAAGGATAATGAACTTTGTATCCTTATCACTAATGCTCTGAAAGAAGTCTTGTTCCTAACACAGTGACATATCATCTAGGACCTCACTTTGAGAGCCCACTATTCCTACCTGAGATTAGAGAACCTGAAACATTAAGAGGAGACCATTAGTCTAGAATGAAAGACCGCCAGTGACCTGTTGTATGCCAAAACATATTAAAAATAAAAAGGCAAGAATTAGATTTGTAATGCATCTGGAAGCCTGAAAAAGATTTTCTTTTTATAAAAAAAGTATTTATTTTCCCCCAATTACATGTAAATACAGTTTCCAATATTTTAAAAAGAATTTTGAGTCTTAAATTCTTTCTCTTCCCTCACAACCCTTGAGATTCTAAGCTATCTCATATATATTTTACATGTGCAATCATGTAAAACATTTTTTCATATACTTATTTTGTGTAAGGAAACTTGAACTAACAAAAAATTAAGAAAGTGAAAAAAGTTTCCTTTAGTCTGAATTCAGATTCCATCAATTCCTATAGAAGAGTTCCATGTGGAAGATGATTTTTTTTAAATCATAAGACCTTTCATAGTTTTGAAACATGATATTGCTGAGAACAGCTAAGCAATTCACAATTCTTCATTGTACAGTATTCTTGTCACTATGTGCCTGTGTTCTGATTCTGCTCATTTCACCCTACTTCAGTTCATATAAGTCTTTCCAGGTCTTTCTGAGCTCCTCCTACTCATTATTTCTTATAATACAACAGTATGTCAGTATAATCATATTCTATAACTTACTCTGACATTCCACATTTCATTGGTATTCCCTCACTTTCCAATTCTTTGCCCAAAAATAATTACTTAAAATGTTTGTACATACACATCCTTCCCCTTTTTTGAATTTTATGTATGGGGTGCAAACATATTAACAATAATGCTGGGTCAAGGGGTATATGTTGCTTTATAGCCCTTTAATCACAGGTCCAGCTGAATTATTACACAACACCCCTAACAGTGCATTTGAAGTATATCAATTTTCCCAAATCCCTCCAAGTGTCCTTCTTTTCCTTTTCTGCCATAATAGCCAATCTGATAGGTGTGGGGTGGTATTTCAGAGCTGTTTAAATTTGAATTTCCCTAATAGCAATTTAGAGCATTTTTACCTAGATCTTTAATTACCTTTTCTGAGAATTGCCTGTTCATATCTTTTGACCACTTATCAATTTATGTTCTTATACATTTGAGTTATTTCTTGATATATTTGAGAAATGATGCCTTTATTAAAGTCTTATAATTTTTTTCACCATTATGATTAATGTGTATTACTCTTCATCCTAATTCTTTCTGTTTAACCTATTCTCTTCCCTTTCATTTTGTCCATCCTTAAACGTGTTAACTCTCCTCCTCTTATTCCCTTTCACTTCTACCTTCAGGTAGGGCAAGAGAGATATTTATGCTCAAATGGTCCTGTATGTTCTTCCTTATTGAGCCAATTTTGATAAGAATAAGATTCAGATTCTTCTCCCCAGGACCCCTATCTTCCCTTCCATTGTAATAGTTCTTTCATGTGTAATAGGTTATGCCATTCTATTTTTCTTTCCCCTCCATCACAATGCATTCCTCTTTCTCAAGCTTTAATTTTTTTATAATAGCTCATCATATTCAACTCATACTTTGTACCTCTGCCTATGTATACTCCTTCTAACTGCCCTAATACTGAACAAATTTTTAGGATTACAAGAATTATTTTCCCAGGTAAGTATGCAAACAGTTCAACTTTATTGAATATCTTGATTTCTCTTTCTTGTTTACTTTTTTATGCTTGTCTCAAGGTGATACATGAATTATCACATGACATACATCCATATTATTCATTTTTAAAGCTGTTTAATCTTATAAAATTGAAAAACCCAAATATATGCCCAAATAAACTAGTGATAAATCATATATTTTCATCTGCATTCTTATTCCAGTAGTTTTTTCTCTGGACATGGATAGCATTCTTTTTCATAAATCCTTTAGAATTGTCCTGCATTGCTGTTAGTAACAAAGTTTATTACATTTGATTGTTCAACAATATTGTATTTTACTAAATATAATGTTTTCCTGGTACTGTTTATTTCACTTTGCATCCTTCATATAGGTCTCCATAATTCCTTTTTAAATCATTCTGTTCATAATTCCTTATAGCTCAACAGTATTTTATCATCCTAACATACCGCAATTGTTCAGCCATTCCCCAAGTGAGGGATATCCAGTGAGTTTCCAATTCTTTGCCACCCCAAAAGGGGTAGCTATAAATATTTTTGTACAAACAGATCCTTTCCCATTTTTTTTATCTCTTTGGGATTCAAACCTAGAAATGGCATTACTGGATCAAAAAGTAAATCTTCTTTTATATCCCTTTGGGTATAATTCCAAATTGCCCTCTAGAGTGGTTGGATCAGTTCACAGCTCCACCAGCTATGCATTACTGTCCTAGTTTTGCTGCATTCCCTCCAACACTTGTCATTTTCCTTTACTGTCATATTGGTCAATCTTATAGGTATGAGGTGGTAGCTCAGAGTTGTTTACATTTCCCTTTCATTAATCAAAAGTGATTTAGGACATTTTTCATTCAATTATTAATAGCTTAAATTTCCTCATCTGAAAACTGCCTATTCATATCCTTTGACCATTTATCAGTTGTGGAATGACTTGAATTCTTCCGATTCCAATTTTTAAAGCATGATTTTCTTGAGTGAGCTTTTGTACCTCCTTTTCCATTTAGCCAATTCTACTCTTTTTTTCCCCATAAGGTCAATTTTCTTTTTTTTTTTAAATAATATTTTATTTGATCATTTCCAAGCATTATTCATTAAAGACAAAGATCATTTTCTTTTCCACCCCCCCAAACCCCATAGCTGACACGTGATTCCACTGGGTATCACATGTGCTCTTGATTTGATCCCATTGTCATGTTGTTAGTATTTGCATTAGATTGTTCCTTTAGAGTCTCTCCTCTGTCATGTCCCCTCAACCGCTGTAGCTGGGCAGTTGCTTTTCCTCAGTGTTTGCACTCCCACAGTTTGTCCTCTGCTTATGAAATAGTGTTTTTTCTCCTAGATCCCTGCAGATTGTGCAGGGACATTACACCGCTACTAATGGAGAAGTTCATTACGTTCGATTATACCACAGTGTATTAGTCTCTGTGTACAATGTTCTACTGGTTCTGCTACTCTCGCTCTGCATCACTTCCTGGAGGTTGTTCCAGTCTCCATGGAATTCCTCCACTTTATTATTCCTTTTTGCACAATAGTATTCCATCACCAACATATACCACAATTTGTTCAGCCATTCCCCAATTGATGGGAATCACCTTGTTTTCCAATTTTTGTCCACCACAAAGAGGTCAGCTATGAATATTTTTGTACAAGTCTTTTTGTCAATTATCTCTTTGGGGTACAAACTGAGCAGTGCTATAGCTGGATCAAAGGGCAGACATTCTTTTGTCGCCCTTTGGGCATAGTTCCAAATTGCCCTCCAGAATGGTTGGATCAGTTCACAATTCCACCAGCAATGAATTAATGTCCTTACTTTGCCACATCCCCTCCAGCATTCATTACTTTCCTTTGCTATCATGTTAGCCAATCTACTAGGTGTGAGGTGATACCTCAGAGTTGTTTTGATTTGCATCTCTCTGATTATCAGAGATTTAGAACACTTCTTCATGTGCTTATTAATAGTTTTGATTTCTTTATCTGAAAACTGCCTATCCATATCCCTTGCCCATTTATCAATTGGAGAATAGCTTGGATTTTTGTACAATAGATTTAGCTCTTTATAAATTTGAGTAATTAAACATTTGTCAGAGGTTTTTATGAAGATTTTTTTCCCAATTTGTTGTTTCCCTTCTGATTTTAGTTACATTGGTTTTGTTTGTACAAAAGCTTTTTAATTTGATGTAGTCAAAATTATTTATTTTACATTTTGTGATTCTTTCTATGTCTTGCTTGGTTTTAAAGTCTTTCCCCTCCCAAAGGTCTGACATGTATACTATTCTGTGTTTACCCAATTTACTTATGGTTTCCTTCTTTATGTTTAAGTCATTCACCCATTCTGAGTTTATCTTGGTGTAGGGTGTGAGGTGTTGATCAATTCCTAATCTCTCCCACACTGTCTTATAATTTTCCCAGCAGTTTTTATCAAATAGTGGATTTTTGTCCCAAAAGCTGGGATCTTTGGGTTTATGATATACTGTCTTGCTGAGGTCTCTTGCCCCCAGTCTATTCCACTGTTCCTCCTTTCTGTCTCTTATCCAGTACCAAATCGTTTTGATGACTGCTGCTTTGTAATATACTTTAAGGTCTGGGACTGCAAGGCCCCCGTCATTTGTATTTTTTTCATTATTTCCCTGGATATCTTTGATCTTTTGTTATTCCAAATGAACTTTGTTATGGTTTTTTTCTAAATCAGTAAAGAAATATTTTGGGAGTTCAATGAGTATGGCACTAAATAGATAAATAAGTTTGGGTAGGATGGTCATTTTTATTATATTGGCTCATCCTATCCATGAGCAGTTAATGTTTTTCCAATTGCTCAAGTCTAGTTTTAGTTGTGTGGAGAGTGTTTTGTGGTTGTGTTCTTATAGTTCTTGTGTTTGTCTCGGGAATAGATTCCTAGGTATTTTATTTTGTCTAAGGTGATTTTGAATGGGATTTCTCTTTCTAGTTTTTGCTGCTGAACTGTGTTGGAGACATATAGAAATGCTGATGACTTATGTGGGTTTATTTTGTATCCTTCAACTTTGCTAAAGTTGTTGATTATTTCAATTAGCTTTTTCATTGAATCAATAGGATTCTTTAAGTAGACCATCATGTCATCTGCAAAGAGTGATAACTTGGTCTCCTCCTTGCCTATTTTGATGCCTTCAATTTCTTTTTCTTCTCTAATTGCTACTGCTAGTGTTTCTAGTACAATGTCAAATAGTAGAGGTGATAATGGGCATCCTTGTTTCACTCCTGATCTCATTGGGAATGTGTCTAGTTTATCCCCATTGCAGATGATATTAGCTGATGGTTTTAGATATATGCTGTTTATTATTTTTAGGAATGACCCTTCTATTCCTATGCTTTCTAATGTTCTTAATAGGAATGGGTGTTGTATTTTATCAAATGCTTTTTCTGCGTCTATTGAGATAATCATGTGGTTCTTGTTGGTTTGCTTGTTGATGTGGTCAATTATGTGGATGGTTTTCCTAATATTGAACCATCCTTGCATTCCTGGTATAAATTCTACTTGATCATAGTAAATGACCCTTGTGATGACTTGCTGGAGTCTTTTTGCTAGTATCCTATTTAAGATTTTTGCATCTATATTCATTAGGGAGATTGGTCTATAGTTTTCTTTCTCTGTTTTTGACCTGCCTGGTTTTGGAATTAGTACCATGTTTGTGTCATAAAAGGGATTTGGTAGAACTCCCTCTTTTCTTATTATGTTTGTATAGTATTGGGATTAACTGTTCTCTGAATGTTTGATAGAATTCACTGGTGAATCCATCAGGCCCCGAGGATTTTTTCTTAGGAAGTTCTTTGATGGCCTGTTGGATTTCATTTTCTAACATGGGATTATTTAAGAATTCTATTTCTACTTCTGTTAGTCAAGGCAGTTTATATTTTTGTATTTATTCATCCATATCACCTAAATTGGTGTATTTATTGCCATATAATTGGGCAAAGTAATTTTTATTCATTGCCTTAATTTCCTCTTCATTGGAGGTGATGTCCTCCTTTTTGTCTTTGATGCTGTTAATTTGCTTTTCTTCTTTCCATTTTTTAATTAAATTGACCAGTACTTTGTCTATTTTGTTTGTTTTTTCAAAGTACCAGCTTCTTGTCTTATTTATTAAATCAGTGGTTCTATCACTTTCGAATTTATTAATTTCTCCCTTAATTTTTAGGATTTCTAGTTTGGTTTTCTGCTTGGGGCTTTTGATTTGATCACTTTTGAGTTTTTTTTTTATTTGCATTTCCAATTGATTGATCTCTGCTCTCCCTAGTTTGTTAATATATGCACTCAGGGATATGAATTTACCGCTGATTACAGCTTTGGCTGCATCCCAAAAGGTTTGAAAGGATGTCTTGCCATTGTCATTTTCCTCGGTGAAATTATTAATTTTTTCTATGATTTCTTCTCCAACTAAATGATTTTAGAGTATCATATTGTTTAATTTCCAATTAGTTTTTGATTTGGTTTTCCATGTACCCTTACTGATCATTATTTTTATTGCCTTGTGATCTGAAAAGGCTGCATTTATTATTTCTGCTTTTCTGCATTTGTGTGCCATGTTTCTGTGACCTAATGTATGGTCAATCTTTGTGAATGTGCCATGTGGTGCTGAGAAGAAGGTGTATTCCTTTTTATCCCTATTTACTTTTCTCCATATGTCTATTAATTCTAATTTTTCTAAGATTTCATTCACTTCTTTTACCTCTTTCTTATTCATTTTTTGATTTGATTTATCTAAATTTGATAAAGGTTGGTGTAAGTCTCCCACTAGTATGGTTTTACTGTCTATTTCTTCCTTCAGTTCTCCTGGTTTCATCATTAGAAATTTGGGTGCTATATTATTTGATGCATACATGTTGATTAGTGATATTTCCTCATTATCTAAAGTCCCTTTTAACAAAATATAATTACCTTCCCTATCCCTTTTAATCAGGTCTATTTTTGCTTTGGCTTTATGAGATATCATGATTACCACTCCTGCCTTCTTTCTGTCAGTTGAGGCCCAGAAGGTCTTACTCCATCCTTTAATTCTGACCTTGTGGGTGTCTACCCTCCTCATGTGTGTTTCTTGAAGAAAACATATGGTAGGGTTTTGGATTCTAATCCATTCTGCTATTCGTCTGTCTACATTTTATGGGTGAGTTCATCCCATTCACTTTCAAAGTTATGACTGTCACTTGTGGACTCCCTGGCATTTTGATATCCTTCCCCAATTCTAACCTTTCTTCTTCGGCTCTTCCTTTTAGTCCAGTGATTTACTTTAAATCAGTCCACCTTGTCCCCTCCCTTGATATATTTCCCTTTCTAGTCCCTCCCTTTTTGTTCCCTCCCCCTCCCCCCTCTTCTTCCCTCCCTTTTTTGTGTTCCTCCCACTTCCCCCCCCTTGGGTTTCCCTTTTCCCTTCCCTTGTTGGGTAAGATTGAATTCACGGTCCCAATGGATCTGGATGTTATTCCCTCTCAGAGTTGATTTCCCTGAGAATAAGGTTTAAGTAAAAACTCTCTTCCTCTCCTTCTTATAGGAGTTTTCTTCCCCTCCCCTTGCCGTGTGAATCTTTGTATGAGAAAGATTATTCTGTTTTGTTTTTCTTTTCCCCACATGTTAGTATACATAGATTGATATAAATGTAGTCCTTATAGAAGAGAGTTTGGGCAAAAGAAAAAGATAACATTTTTCTCCTTTTCCATTTCCTTCATATTTACCTTTTCAGGTATCCCATGCTCTTTGTTTTTCGATATCGAACTTTCCACAGAGCTCTGGTCTTTTCTTTGCAAAAACTTGTAAATCTTCTATTTTGTTGAATGCCCATACTTACCCTTGGAAGTATATAGTCAGTTTTGATGGATAGCTGATTCTGGGTTGAAGGCCCAGCTCTCTTGCCTTTCTGAAAATCATGTTCCATGCCTTACTGTCATTCAGAGTGGAACTCACAAGGTCTTGTGTGACCCTGATTGGCATTCCTTTATATCTAAATTGTCTTTTTCTGGCTTCTTGTAGGATTTTTTCTTTTGTTTGAAAGCTTTGGAATTTGGCAATTACATTCCTGGGAGTTGTCTTTTGGGGATTTAGTGTAGAGGGTGTTCTGTGAGCTCTGTCAGTGGCTGTATTGCCCCCTTGTTCTAGAATCTTTGGGCAATTTTCTTTGATTATATCTTGTATTACGATGTTGAGTTTGCTGTTTATTTCTGGCTTTTCCGGAAGTCCAATTATTCTTAAATTATCTCTTCTTCCTCTATTTTCCAAGTCTGTCACCTTGTCAGTGAGATATTTTATGTTCTCTTCTAATTTCTTGATCTTTTGGCTTTGCTTTATTGATTCTTGCTCTTTTACATGCTCATTGTCTTCCAGTTGCCTAATTCTGATCTTTAAAGCCTGGTTTTCCTTTTCAGTTTGGTCAAACTGGTTTTGTAGATGCGTGAATTTCTTTTGCATTATTTCCCACTTTTCCTCCCAGAAGGCTTCCATCATTTTGATCCTTTCTGATTCAAATTCTTCATGGGTTTGTGGAGAGTTTCCATTTCCTTTGGAAGTTTTCAGAGCATTTACTTGTGTTTCCTCTTCTATCTCCTCTGTATTTTGTACTTTTGCTCCATAAAATGTGTCCAAAGTTTCCCCCTTCTTGTTTTTCCTGGAATTTTGGGGATTTTGTGCTTCTGTGGAGTTTGCCATCTCTATCTGAGTGGGGAGGACTAGCTTTTCTTATCTCTGTCTGATGTTCAGAGGTTTTAGCCCTAGACAGATTGTCCATTCTATGCAGTTGTTGTTCTGTATTCCCAGGGAAGCCAGGAATTGTTGGTGTTTCCATGTTACTGCCCTCCTCAGTTCCCTCCAGATGCTTCTCTGTTGCCTTACTTCCACACTCTGAGCCTGACTTGGCCCTTTCCTTGGGGTGTTTGTTTCTGTGCCTTAGCTGGCCAGGAGAGCCAGTACTCTGAGGGGGGAAGGGCCGCGGCTTCCAGGAGCTCTGAGGGCTCCTGATAAGATTAACTTTCTCTGGGTTGAACTGAGTATGCTTTGAGGCAGGGACCTTGAGACTTGGATGGAAGGATCCAGCCAGGGGGCTGCAGGCTCCCCCTTCTCTTTCTATTTTCCTGCTGTCTGGGTGCCCCCGCGAATGGGTCAGGTTGTTTTCAGGATGTGGTCTTCAGAATAGCCGGCTCCCTAGGCCCTTTTGCCAGCCCTGAGGGTTACTGTTGTTTCAGAGGAACCTGCTCTCTGAGGGGGGAGGGGCCGTGCCTTCCTGGAGCTCTGAGGGCTCCTGATTGGATTAACCTCAGACTGAGTATGCCCTGAGGCAGGGACCTTTGGTGAGACTCAGATGGAAGGATCAGGTCAGGGGGTTATAGGCTCCCCTGTGTCTCTCTCTGTTTCCCTGCTGTCTGGGTGCCCCCTTGACCCGGTCAGGTTGTTTTCAGGAAGTGGCCTTCAGGATAGCTGGCCCTGGGGCTCTGAGTTTCCATCTGCTGCCTCGGACTCAGAGCTCTGTGTTGGGGGGATGGGTCCTGGGACCTTCCTTCTGCCTACCCCTTAGGTCAGAGGGATCTCGTGTTCTGGCTTTTGGGGGGGCTGTACCTTTTGATCCAGGTCCATGTCCGGGAGGAGGATTCCCGGGGTCTATGCTGTTGTTTGTTTTGAATTTTGGTGCCTTAGGAGCATATAGTTTGAGTTTGGTAGGGAAGGGTTTCTGGAGATCTGAACTTTAGCTTTCTCTAAGCCGCCAACTTGACCGGAAGTGGCCAATTTTCTTTTTAAAGAGTTCTTATCTTCATTGAATTTTTGTACCTTTTCTTTACCCATTGTCCTATTTTGTTTTTTTTAAGTTATTAAATTCTTCAGCATTTTTATGCCTTCTTTATTTAACTGTTGACCCTTATATCATGATTTTATTGTATCACTCTTTTCTCTATCACTATTTCTATGACTACTCTATCACTATCATGTCTTTTCTCAAATTTTCTCCTATCTCTCATTTGATTTTTTAAATCCTTTTTGAGTTGCTTCATTAATTTGGGGTGGGGGGGGCTTGAAAGCAATTCATATTTTTTTCTTGGATGCTTTGAATGTCACTATTATCTTTGTTGTCTTCTTTTGAATTTGCATTTTAATCTTCCCTATCACCAATATAACTCTATGTTGAATTCCTTTTTTGTTGTTGTTACTTGCTTGTTTTTCAACCTTTTTCTTTTAATTTAATTTAAAAAAATGTTAATTTGGGTTCTCTACCTGTAGTGAAGGGAACACTGTCCCACATTTCAGGTTCTTTGTGCAGCAACTTTCAAAGTTAGCTCTTGGGTTCTAAAAGTTTTCAATTCTCCCAAGGCTATGATTGATGTTAAGTGAGGTGTGTTTAAAACTCTCCCACTCTGTGCTTTGGTCTGTGAATAACCACAAGTCCTTTTTTGCCTTGGAACTACAACCAGGTCAGCTGCTCCCCTGTGGCCATAAGCTCTGTTATATACTAATACTCTTTCTTACCTTGAGACCATTACCCCAGACTGTGACCTAGTTCTGCATATGAGCAATGTGATAAGAGACTTGCACCCAAAGCCAGCAAAGGAACCCTTGTAATCTCCTTCTGAACAGTTATTCAACAACTCATTACTATGTAAAGTTGAGAGCTCTGGAAGCCTTTACTGCTAATACAGTTGCCCCCAAGACCTGTTGCTGAGGTGGGGACTGCATTGGCATGCTGCTTTGTGCCCCACTTCCAGCCTGATGCACTAGATTTTTGTGCCAGCCTTCTAAATTGTTTTGGACTGAAAAATTATTTCACCCCATGGTTTTTTTTTTGTTTGTTTGTTTCATGCTATTGAGCCATTATATCATAGTTTTTGGAGGGAAATTTGGTAGAGATTAGGTTAGTATCTATATTTTCTTAGTCATCTCAGATCCATTCCTTCCCCCAGTAGACTGGTTCTTCTTGTGTGAGAGCTTGCCAAACCCTTCTTAGGGCTGCCTTCTTCCTTTCATCCATTTGCTCTCCAATTCTCACTTGTGGCTTGAACAAATTGTGGTCACACTTTGGTAAATCACCTTGACAAGGTGGACCAAACCAGGTTGAGGGTATCAACAAACCTGAAACCCATTGGTGAATTGGAAGGGTATCTATACCAGTCATGTGAGGATTTTTACCAGTAAAAGAAGTGGATGAGAACAAATTTTTCCCCAACAGTACTTAGAGCTCAGGTGTAAATTAGAGTAGCCAAAGTCATCCACTAAACTCTGAGCCATCACAATTGTCTCTTCTTTAATCCCATCATTGTACTTTGATTAATCTGGAAGAGATGATGAGACCCACAACTTTGTGTAACTCTGCCTCACTTAAATAAAATTTATAAACAAGTCAAAAGACATCACCAATGATGACATTTTGGTCTTCTTCAAGAAAGAACAACAATCAACACCCATTTAAACTATTTACCAATAAATTAAATAATTATATCTAAATTTTCTTGGCAAATAGCATTAGGATTTTAAAGGAATAAAATGAATATATAACCATGTGGTATAGAGTACAGTGTTGATCTTGGAATCAGGAATACCTGTGTTCAAAATGGGCCTCATATACTTAACAGCTATGTGATATTGGACAAATGACTTAACCTGTATGTGCCATAGTTTCTCTATCTGTAAAATAGGAAGGAGGATAGTATAGCACCTGCCTCCAAGAGTTATTATGAAGATCAATTGAAATAATATTTATAAAATACTTAGCACACTGATTAACACACTTATCAAAAATTAAATGTATCTGAATCTGGATGTTTCTTCCTATGACTTGGGTAACAACTCATATATTTCTACCTATTCTGGGTGATTTTTGTTGAAGTCCTCCCATAATTTCACTCCATGGAATCTAGCTAATGCACTGAACGCTTTCCTCACTTTCTCCTTGCATCTTGAAAATTCCAATGGAGTAAATATGCTGTCCATTTACCCTTCATTCTCACTGAATTATGAACCCATCTCTTACTGTTTCAATTTTTGAGTCCTATATAAACTGGCCCCTTCTTTCTCCTCTAATCTACTGATATCTTAGTCTTTTCCATATACTATGCCACTAGCCTCCTAGCTTTTGTCACTCAGGAATCCATCTCTAGACTCACTGCTTGCACTGGCTAGACCCCATTCCTCAAATTCTCTCCTTCCCATCAGCATGTTGGATTTCATAGTTTCCTTTAAAGCCCAGCTAAAATCCTACTTTCTGTAAGAAGCTTTTCATGATACCCCCCCCACCAGATAGTACCTTCCTTCTAAGATTTTTCCACTTTTTCATGTATATATCTCTTTTTATTGTATATAGTCATTTGCATGCTGTCTTTCCATTAAACTATGCACTTTAGTGCAGGATCTGTTTTTGTCTTTCTTTCTTTGTATTCTCATCACAACACAGTGAACTGACACTTCAGGGTTCATTGACTTGATCAGTCATTTCTTGAAGAGCTTTTTAAAAAAAATTTTTAACTGAGATTCTTCTTTATTTGTTATATATTGCAGCCTCTTCACATCTCCACATGCCTAGCTTTTGCCTTCTCATTGGTACTCAAATGTCCTGACAGATGCAATCATTTCATGATTCACTGATATAATAACACTGTAGAATAATAATATCAAAAGGGAAGACTTCTGTATCAGGGAGAACTTTTTGATCATTCAAATTGCTTTGTAGCTTCCCAAAGGCAATCCAACCTGGTTCCTTAAATTCAAATTATTAGCTCCTTACTTCTCTAATGTTTCAATTTCCTGCTAGCTATTTTGCCTCTTTCCTTACCTGTTAGAAGAAAATTCCCTATGAAAGAGAAAGCAGACAAAAAATAGTGAAGCAGCTTTTCCTTTTCTTTTTTGTAAATTAATACCTCCTCTAGTCAGAATATAAGTGTAGTATTATGCATTTTCCTTGCATAGACAAGACATTTAAAAATATTGGTAATAGAAGGAAATACAATCAATCGAACAATTATTTTTTAAGTATTCTAGATGTGACAGGCACTATTTTAGTTTCTGGAGATACTAACAAAAGAATAACATAATTCCTAATCATGAAAGGCTTATATTCTATTAAGAGAGACAAATGCTTTGAAAACATATAGTATAAATATAAAGTTAAACAAATACATGTTAAGTTGCATATAAAATAATTAGGGAAAGAGGAAACTAATGATTGGGGGAGGATCTAGAAACATTCACGAGGCAGAGGAAAGGAAGAAGTTCATTCCAGGCATTGGAGTCAGCCTGTGAAATATAGGACAGGAAAAAGAGCATTGTAAATGAGCAATAGGGGGCAAGCCATTTTAGTTATATCTGGAGATATAGTTTAGGAGGGTAAATAATACTTTTGAGACTGGAAAAATTGCTTAGAGTTTTATTGGGCTTTAAATTTTAAATAGAGAATCTTAAATTTTAGAAAATGAAAGCCCCTGGACTTGGTTAAATGGGAAAATCACATGTTCAGACTTTCCACTAAAGAAAATTATTCTGGCATCAGGTCTAACACCCATGTTTCCTCTAATCTATCCCCTCCCTCCAACTGGAATATGGCTGGCCAATTTTTGACCTAACAATTGGATTGAGAAAGAAAAGACTAATGCAGGGGAGGAGGAGTATGGAATTAAACAATTAATGAAGGGAGCCTTAGTACTGGAGGTGGATATGTGAAGTTAGAAGACTAATGATGGTATGGTAAGCAGTGACTGAATTGTGGTTGGAACATTCCAGGAACAAATACTTTAAGTTAAGCAAGTACTTTCCATTGTCCTGCCTAGGGAAAACATTCTTTCCCATGAGAATGAATCTCTTTGTAGTTTCTTTCATAGAAGCAATCCCTAGACATGCCAATCCCTTGACACATATTGGACTTGGAGACAACAAGATCTGGTATGAAATCCTACCTCCAATACTTATTAGTCATGTAACCATGGGCAAGTTATTTAACCATTCTGGGCCTCAGTTAATACATTTGTAAAGTCAAAGGAATGTATATCGTTCAGCTTTAACTTAAAACCTATCTCACCAGATACACATCAAAATAGATTTAGGTTACCAATTCAGCAAAAATGAGCTGCAGTTCTGACCCTTCTTTCACCCTTTATTTTTTTTTTTATTAGATCTTAAAAAGTACATTTAAATATTTTTCTTTGCTTTCCTCAACAGCCTCAGCTCATTCTTAGCTTTAGCCTTTCCAACACAATTCATAAAGGAAAGAAGAATCTTTTTCATGAATCATTTTATCTATTCTTGCTGCTATTTTATATACATGTCTTTTAAAAATGTAAGTCATGGTACAAATTCTTGAAATTGTTTTTCCTTTTTTTGCAACATTTCTTGAATATGTCTCTTTCCCTCATCATATTTTTTCATTACTTTTCTAGCATGTCTGAAACTACATGACTGCATTTGGGGTTTTAATGCAAAAATATTGGGGATAGTTTACCATTTCATTTTATAGATGAGGAAACTGAGACAAACAGGATTAAATGACTTGCCCAGGGTCACACAGTTAGTGACTGAAGCCAGATTACACTTTAGGAAAGAATATGAGTTTTCCTAACTACCTGCTAGGCATCCTGTCCACCATGCCACCTCTCTTCTCATTACACACCTTCATTGCCTCATGTATGGATTATTATAATAGCCTGTTGGTTTGTCTGTCTATCCCATTTAAATCCATCCTCTATAGAACTCACATTTTCCATTTAAATGGAATTTTTACTTAAATCATACTCCATATAAATCCACCCTTCATTTAGCTGCCCTACTTAAATCCATCCTCCATTCAAATTATTTTCTTAAAGCACAAGTCTAAACATTTTACCTCCATTCTCAATAAACTCCAGTGATTTCCTGTCACCTCCAGGATCAAACATAAAAGCGTCTGTTTGATCTTCAAAGCTGTTTATAATCACTCCTGCCTTTTCAGTTTTCTTATATCTTACCATCACCAGTATCACACATCCTACCACATAATCTTTTCATCAGTGGCGCTAGTCTGCTGGCTTTTCCATGAACAAGAAACTTCATCTCTGAGCTCTATAGATTATCTCTGTCTTTCTTCCATGCCTTGTATGTTCTCCCTCTTCAGCTCTGCCTTCTGGATTGCTGGGTTTCCTGCAACTCCAAAGTGATAGCCAACCTTCCCCTGGAAGTCTTTCTAAATCCCTCTTATTTTTAGTTATTTCCTATTTTTTCTGTATATAACCTGCTTTTTCATATTTGTTTGTTTGCTATCTTCCTGCATTAGATTAGAAGCTATTTGCAGGCATGGGATATATTTTTGCCTTTATTTGTATCTCAGAATTTACCATAGTGCTTGGCACATGGTAACTACTTAATAATTGTTTTTATGCAATGATCCAGGACAACACTGAGGAACTTATGAGAAAGAATGCTATCCATATCCAGAGAAAGAATTGTGGGAGTAGGAAAAAGAATAAGGAAAATGAAAGGTCCTATATGTAGAAAACTTTTTTTTTAATAAACTTTTTTTGTGACGGCAACATATAATCAATCACATGGTTTGATGGGGATATGACTGGGGTTCTGGCATTAAACTATTGCAAATATGAGTAATATGGAAACAGTTTTTGAACAATGATACATGCATAACCCAATGAAATTGCTTGTCAGCTCAGAGAGGGGGGAGGGAAGAGGAGTGAGAAAAATCATGAATCATGTAACCATAGAAAAATATTAAAATAAATAATTAAAAAAACATAATTGCTTTTGACAGACTGATTTATTTTTCTTATCATAACCCTTAGAGCTCACTCCAATCTTGGATTCTTTAATGGAATGTTTCATATATCACCTGATATTACAATTAATTGGAAATATACCATCTTCTTCTTGAAAATAAGGACTATTTCTTATTCATCATTACATCCATTAATAGCATTAGCATAGTGCCTATCATGTAGTAAGTAATCAATACATGTTGATTATAACAGATTAAAGGAATTCAATTTTTTTCTTGAGAAATGCATTTTTTTAATTCAGGGAAAGATGAAATTTCCCCTATTACACCAGTTTGTAAAACCTAGAAAAACAAAGTATAATGATAAAAAAAAAACAAGCCTGTCCTACAATAGCCCTCTTCATTAGGATTATAGGAGAAATGGATACCTTATATGATCAGCAGTCATATGTTAATATTGCTTCTTTTTTTAAATGAAAAAAATTGGTATAAACAAGATCCTAACCTATTAAGTGGTAGAGTAAGTGTCCAATAAAGCTCAGAAAACTCCATCTCTTTGCCTCACATTTTTTTTTAATATGAGCATTATATCTATGAGACAGAGTCATAACAAACATTGTCACTATGTCATTTATCTCCACCACCCCCAACACACACACACCATTTGCTGTCTTTGAGGGTATTTCCTTGATATATAACCACTGCATGCTGTCACTGGGAATTTAGATGGTGACACAAGCTAAGAGTAATTTACTAAAAAGAAAGCTTTGCCCATTTTCTCTCTCTGCTCTATAACACAGTAATCCTGGTTGGAAATTGTGAGTCATTGCATTGAATCCACTTAGATAATAGGCACATCTCATGTCTCTGAGAGAAAATTCAGTTCAGATCCAAAAGGGTGATCACTATATATAAATATGTGGTTATGTTTATATATTTTTCCTTCTATATTTTGATTGTTTTAATGGAGGTTGGAAGAAATCCTTTGTCAAGAGAGCATTTTTTACTTAAAATTGATTATAGGATTAGCTTTAAAAAAAAAACGAACCCAATTCTTATGAAAAGAACATGTATATGTATATATATGCACATATAAATATACAGTCATGCATACATGTAGATATGTGTGTGCATAAATATGTACATGTAAAATAAATATATTGATCATTGAAAATGATGAAACATACATACACACATGAAATAACAAAAGATGAGAGAATAAACACTGGTTGTTGAGATTCCATTCATATCAGGAATTCCAAGGTGAGGAAACTCCATCTATCAAGGCATGACAGCATCTTCTTGGTAAATTTTAATTTTAGAGAATTGCAAAAAGCACTCTAGCTAATTGGCTTGTCCAGTCAGAATGTTTTGAACATGGGATTTGAACCTAATTCTTCCTATCATATACTATATCTTGCAATCATCTCTAAGATATGGCCAGAGAATGAATACATTTACATAGACTATACACACAAAATGTGCACACATATGTATATTAACCTATACATAGATGATACCAATGGGTGTGTTTACATATATGAATTGTATGTTTATGAATGTTTATGTACTTGCACATATATGTATAAGTACATGTGTGTATGGGGTTTTTATTCTGTACATATAATTTCCTCCAGTTAATAGGTAACTTTGATAATTTATAATATTACAGATTTTGCTTAGTTGTTGAAAAGCAAAGTATTTTAACCATGGGCATACATGCAGCATATGTCAGAGGAGATACTTGAGCACAGGTCTTTCAGATTCCAAGGCTAGCACTTAATCTGGTGTTTCATAATACCTCTCATCATATAAAATATAGTGCTTCAAATATGATGCAAGGGATTTTTTTTCACTTTAAACATAATTTTATTTGGTCATTTCCAAACATTATTCATTGGAAACAAAGATCATTTTCTTACCCCCCCCTTCCCACCACCTCTCCCATAGCCAACAGACAATTCCACTGGGTATCACATGTGTTCTTGGTTCAAACCCATTTCCAGGTTGTTGGTATTTGCATTAGAGTGTTCATTTAGAGTCTCTCCTCAGTCCTATCACCTTCCCCCCTTTAGTCAAGCAGTTGCTTTTCCTCGGTGTTTTTACTCCCATAGTTTATCCTCTGCTTGTGGATAGTGTTTTTTAGATCCCTGCAGATTGTTCTGGGACATTGCATTGACCCTAATGGAGAAATACCACATTTGTATACCATTGTACTCTGTGTATAATGTTTTCCTGGTTCTGCTCCTTTCGCTCTGCATCACTTCTTGGAGGTGGTTCCAGTTCCCATGGAATTCCTCCACTTTATTATTCCTTTGAGCACAATAGTATTCCATCACCAACAGATACCATAATTTATTCACCCATTCCTCAATTGAAGGGCATCCCCTCATTTTCCAATTTTTTGCCACCACGAAGAGCTCAGCTATGAATATTCTTGTACAAGTATTTTTCCTTATTATCTTTTTGGGGTACAAACTGAGCAGTGCTATGGCTGGATCAAAGGGCAGACATTATTTTATCGCCCTTTGGCCATAGTTCCAAATTGCCCTCCAGAATGGTTGGATCAGTTCACAACTCCACCAGCAATGAATTAATGTCCCTACTTTGCCACATCCCCTCCAGCATTCATTACTTTCCTTTGCTGTCTTGTTAGCCAATCTGCTAGGTGTGAGGTGATATCTCAGTGTTGTTTTGATTTGCATCTCTCTGATTATATGCAAGGGATTTTTAATAACAAGTATCCTTTATTTCTTTAGTAATTATTACAACAAATTATATTTACCTGTTTTTCCATGTGCATTTTCCAAAACATGAAACCAATATTGAATTACTATGAACTATCTCAAAGTGAGAACTCCTAAAGAACATGGAATAACAATAGATGGTATCAAAGAAAAGAAAGATAATAAAGAATTCTCCTGCCTCATGATTATTTCTCTTCTTTAGAAAATCTTTATGAAGGCAGATGTAACTATCTAGGATATATTTGAGAAATAGTACAGGCAAACTTTCACAGATGATTCTCTGAATCAAATCCCTTCTTTATAGGCACTCAAAATTGACTAAAAATCATAATGAATACAAGATCTGAGTATTTTTTGTATTTCAGTAATAAGAAGCTTCGTATAACAAAGCACATTTAAAAAATTCTTTCCCAATAAGACATCCCCCAAGAATATATTAGCATCATCTAAATTCCCTTAAAAATACAAGTGACAAGATAATATTTTCAGGCATTTTATAATTGACATCAAGTGAGAAAAGGATTAAATACAGAGATATACTTGACAAAGGATTTTGCTCAGCTCATGGAAGATGACTTGCTCAATCTAAATGGAAGGGATATTGTTAACAGATGGTGTTGCTGTTTGAGTTTATCCTATCCTATGACTTTATTCCCAGTGAGTCCTGGAACATTATTAGCACCTTAGCTAAGATTTATGCTCCCTCAAAGAAAATCCTAGTAGCGAAAACTAAGTGATTGAATAATGTATAATGACCACATTATAACATAGAGTTAAATGGCAAATTCATTCAGTTTGTCATTCAGAATATATACCTTGTACAGACACTGCAGATGAACAATGATTTTTGGCTCAGTGATAAATAAAAGAAAAAGGATAAGATAGATATCTTTGGGGAATTTTATAACATTATGTTAAATATCAAGATTTTAAATACTGTGAATTAAAATAATTATTATTTCCAAATTTCCAAAATTGTAGGTAAATCCAGGATTAATAATACTTTACAAGATGCAGATAAGATGTGTGTGCAGTCCTATAATGACTCATACATATTCCATGACCAACATAATGCATCATATATTATATATTTGGGTAGATTTATCATTCGGGAGAGAACAAATATTCATCATAAATACTTAGATCATTGTATTTTTGAGAATGAGAATGAATGAGAATGAATAGCTCTAATTCATAATAGTTTTTCTATAATTTTTTAATTGTTTTCTGCTTCTACTCCCTTCACATTGCAGCAATTCATGTAAATCTTTCTAGGTTTTCTGAAATGATCTTGCTCATCATTTCTTATAGCAGAAGAGTATTCCATCACAACCACAAACTGCAACTTATTCATCAATTCCCCAACTGATGAGCATCCCCATAGTTTTCAATTTTTTGCCTTTATAAAAAACTATTATTAAAAAGAGTTTTCTACATATATGACCTCTCCCTTTAAAAACATTTTTTGGGGGAAAACATGACTATTACTGGTATTGCTGAGTCAAATGTTATGCAGAGTTTTATAGTCCTCAAGGAAAAATTCATGATTCTCATTTCAACATTTCAGATGGAAATGGTCTCAAATGAAAGACCTTTCAAATACCTATTCCCATTACTTTCCTCTTATCTCCCAGTATTTCCCTAAACATATTTAGTGCTATAATAAAACATGATTATTTTCAGTATTACTATGTGATATGTAATTTTACATATGTGTAATATTTTATATTATAAATATTTGAGAAATTTCACTACTTATCTTCCCAAGTACGTGGTACAATTCTGTGCATAATATTTACTTATTATATTTTTGTTGAATTGAATCACTCGAAACCAAGCTTAATATAGATGTTCCAAAATTACACACACACACACACACACACACACACACACATTTCAAAGTTGGGCTGGGGACCAAACCTTTGATTTCACTATCTTCTGAGATCTTAGGAAACTATCTAATGCAGGTTTTACCTTTTCTAAAACTTACAGTCCTCAAGAGTTGCTTATGTCATGGAGTTGTGAATTGACCAGGAGAACATAGGTATATGTAAGAAGCAGGACTTGAACACAAGTCTTTCTGGCTTTGAGGTGAGCTCCCTATTTTCCAAATCACACTATATTTCATATATATAATATGTATATATATATATATATACATATATATATATAAGGTTACTTAGAAAATAGCTAAAGTGCATATCAAAGCAGCCTTTTTACTTTATTTTTCTTTGGGGGAGGGTTTTGTTTTCTTTTGTAATATGAGAATTATGGAAATATGTTTCATATGACTACAGATGTATAACATATATATTTATATTTACATATAGGTATATCCTATTGCTTGTCTTATTCATTTTCAAGGAGAGGGAAGGGAGGTAGAGAAGAAAGGAAAGAATTTGGAATCCAAAATTTAAAAATTTTTATATGTAATTGAGAAAAAAATAAATTAAAACCCAAGAAAATAGCTGGAGGAAGAGGAGGAGGAGGAAAGAAAGAAGAATCTTTGTCTTGTTTTTTAATTTTTTTAGCAAAGCACTTAAAATATATTTAAAAATAATAACCTCATAATCAAAAAGACTTAACACATCTAATGACCATTTAATGAGTGGTCCAAACTGTGGCTTTACAAAACTGACTAAATCACATAAAACAGATGGGTGTCTCCTCAGTTCTTAGGGATTCACAAGGAAAAAAAAAGATTTTAATACATAATATTGTAGAAATTCCTGATTCTAAACTAAACCTCCTATCCATAATTCATCCTCTTATTCTCAGTGGTGAATAGCTTGTCACATTTCATATTAAACCTTTATAGATGGATAACACCATTCTTATGTCACTCCTTGGACTTGTAAATTTCAAGATAAATAATACAATAAGTCTCTTTCTCAGCAATACACTTTATCATTTTAACACATTTCCATTGCTTTCCTTTCCAAAGTTATGTGTCATGTAACTTAAGGAGGATTAAGTTCAACAGCCAGTTTTAATGAGAAAATGCCTTACTACCATCATGCCAAATTAGAGTATGGTTTAGAGACCTCTTATCATATTTCTGGAATTGTTTAGGTAGATCCAGGAATAGAATCTATATTTTCTGACTTCTAGCTAAATAATTAGAATACCATAGAAAGACATTATTCTCAACTTGATATGAATTGTCAATTGCCAAAAAAAAATTATTGGAGAGAAATTTTATTGTCAAAGTTGGTATTAATTGTGAAGACTATAAAAAAATTTCAAATTATCTGGTGTTTGTAGACTTGCTTTATAGGCACTAGACCAAAGGGTATTAAACAAATAGCTTAACCAAAATATCTCTTCCTTACTGATCAGGGAAGTATTTCTACTAATAAGTGGTGTAAGATGATTTGAGATACCTATCTCTAGAATGAGTAACCTGAATGAAGGAACCAAATCTAATCTTCACAACAGGTAGGAGGAGAATTGACTTCTGGTTGCCAAGATCACAGAGTAAGAAATATTGGAACCTTGCCAACCACCCTCAAAATAAACACAAAAGAAAAATATACTTCAAAATGATAAATGGTATAATATTATCTCATCACTTCATGTGCCTGGAATTTACTTCACCTCTGTATTACTTTTTGAATTTCAAGGTCTAGTTTGAATGCTGGATCTTTCAGTATTTTTTATCTTCCAAACTTTCTCCAGGCAAAGTTAATTTCTCTCTCTTTGGGATATAGCATTGGTAATCTCTCCTGTTATGTTTTAACTGTTATTTGTGTATTTATTTATCTATCCACTTGTCTATCATTTATTTCTTATCACCTACTTATCTGTTTCTATTCTGTAGGTATGTACCTATCTGTATATATGTATGCATCTATCTACTTAGATTTTTCTTGTTCAATCTTGTTCAATTGTATCTGACACTTCCTGGCCACATTTATATTTTTTCTTGGCAAAGGTACTGGAGAGCATTGCCATTTCCTCTTCCAGTTCATTTTGTAAATCAATAAACAGAGGCAAATTGGGTTAAGTGACTTGCTTGGGGCCACATAATTGTTGGGTGTCTGAGGATAGATTTGAATTCAGGAAGATGAGTCTTCCTGAATCTATCACTGGAACTTTTTATTCATTGTACCACCCAGTTCTCTGTGTCAACTGAGATTGGCTTTCCTTTATCTTCTAGATTAAATGTGCATAAGCCTCTCATAGAAAACATCCTTTTGATGATCAGCATATAAATTTGACCAGCTCCTTTTATAATCTGGGCTACTTCTATTTCACCTTAGGTCCTAGTCCTTAAAGAATGTTGAACTATTGACCAATTAACCACTGACAAATGCTTGGCATTCCTTGAACTCTACTGTAGCTCAGATCCTCTAGGACAAAGCAATTCAGTAAACTTCAGCAACCCCTAGTGCATTCTAGGTGTGCACTTTAGTGCTTAGACTCAGATTGCATTTTAATGCATAGTATTTTTATTTGTTTTCTATTCTATTATTCTAAGCTCTTATTGAAAGTCAGTCAGATCTTAGTCATTCTTGAATATTCTAAAGGACAAAGAGAACAGTCTTAAAATCAGCAAGGTTTTAATGAATATCTGTGAAACTAAATGTTAAATCATTCAGAACAGTGACTATTGAAATATTATTGATTCATTTAATCTAGCAACCTAGAAATTCACATCTGTATAATTAATATCTGTTCATATAGGATATAACTCTTATTTTGAGAACTATTTTAAAGAAATTTCTTGGAGAGGAAACAGATTTCCTAAAGTTTTCCTTAATATATAACTAGAGAATATTTAATTTGAGACTTTTGTAAATGGTAAAGAACAAGGGCAAGGGCATGGTGGCATTGAAGGCAGTCCAAGAGAATAGAATCATGGGGAAAACTGAATACAAAAAACTGTGGCTATAGTCTTCCCCCAAAAGGGGGGTCTCTCTTTTAGAGAATCCCACAGGCAGCTAAATAGTGTAATGACTAGCTTGTTGGACCTGAAGATCAGGAGACCTGAGTACCAATTTAACCTCACATGCATAATAGCCTGGCTAAGCCACAACTTCTAGCTGTCTCAGTTTTTTTCAAGTCTAATATATGGTTCATAATAGCACTTACCTCCAAGAATTGCTATAAGAACCAAATAAACCCATATAAAAAGTATTTAGCATAGTATGTATCTGGCAGTTAAAAATTGTATGGCTATCCATCAAAGTTTGAGGTTAAAACTCTTAGACAGAACCACATTATCTGTGCTCTCCTTATTAAAAAAAAAAAGGGCCAATAATAGATTGATGTTGTGATATTAGACTGTATAGTAAAGAATAAATGCAATACAAAAGACCTGGATCAATTTGTCTTTATTGACTCATTCTTTATAAAGGTATATGAAAAAAGCAAGTAAATTGCAAGGTAGTCAAGAATAGAGGATCGTGGTGTTCTGTTTTTGTTTTTTAAGTATTGACTTGATTTTCCTTCAGATGACGTGCTCACTAAAGCATCTATGATAAACAGAAACAGTGGCCAAGCTTGATACAATTGTATCATCCTTGGCAAAGCCCCACGTTAAATGTTATGTCTGTAAATTCATAAAAGAAAAACATTCAACCCTATATGCTGAACATAAATTCCTAATTTAATCATCTGCTAGAATTATTTTACTTACAGTCAGCTATGCTCAGACAGTCAACTAATTCCAGCACATGAAGAAATGTGGCAGGAACTTGTGGCCAGCCACACAAAATCTAACATTTGGAAAAGGGAATAACACATGTAGAGAAATGAGCACAGTAAATATGTCTGCCTAGAAATTATTGTATGAAAATTATTGAGTCAATATTTAATAAAAGTCTACTATGTAACAAGTACTTTAGTAGGCACCAGTATCTCAAGAACAAAAAGAAACATCTGTTGCCCTCAAAGAGCTTTCAATCTTTTGTGTTGAGTGTCTTAAAAAAAATGTAAAACCCCACATGGCTGTTGATAAGTGAGATAACTTCAAGTTCCCACAACTCTTTCTTTTATAATATTTTTTTTACCTTCATATAAATAAGCAATGTCAAGGAAAAGGGGAAATGTAGGATTTTAGACCATATTGGATCACGTCAGAAAACCTTTATTCTTAGCCAGATATGGTTTGCATTAAATAGGTTTTACTGACTTGTTATTAAGTATAGTTTTATTAAATAGTTATGGAGGTGGTTAATATATGTCAAATTACATTTTAAATATACTGAGATCCTGTTTGAAGGACTTTAACTACATGGAGAAAAAAATCCTATATAAATCTTTATAAGCAGCATCTTGAAAAAAAAGTGTTGGATGGATAAAGGAAGATCTAGATTCAAATCTTACCTCAATCTCTTACTGGCTATGTGACCTTGATACAATTATTTAAACCCTCTCCATCTCAGTTTACTCATCTGAAAAATTTAAAAATGATGGAACTTACCAAATGAATACCTAATTAAATATTTACCTCAGCAGTTATACAGTCCTATAGAGAGAGAGCTGGAACTAAAATGCAGCAGGTTTGAGTTTAAATATGGCCTCAAAAAATAGCTGTGACCCTGTGCAAGTCACTTAACATCTTAGTCATTTTCTCTCAATTTCATCAACTATAAAATGAGGATAAGCATAGCATCTATCTTCCAGAATTGTTGTGAGGATCAAATGAGATATTTGTAAGATGTGTAGTATAGTACTTGGCACATTTTAGGTATTTAATAAATTCTTTTTTTCCCTTTCTCCATTCTGTCCTATGTCCCTCTCTTCTTTTTGGCTTTCAGATTTGGGATGGAATGTGCAGAAAGCTAGAGAAGCCAGGAGATGGAGATTGGGAGAGACTTCTAGGAATGGGCCAGCTAAAACTTATAGACTTAGAAGATGGAATGTCTTCTGAAAGAAGCAGCAATGAAGCTAGTGTAAGTGGATCATAAAGTACATGAATGAGAGTAAATTATAAAACTGGAGTAAACCCCCTAAATCCCAACATTAGATTTTAATATTCTCTCCAATTAGAATCCTTCTTTGGTAAAAGTAGTGCTTCATTGTCAGAACTAAATATTTCTGGAAAATAGAGCCCAGAGAATTTCTCCCAAAAGTTTTGTTCACTGGTCCCAAAGCACCATGGGAGATGAAGTCTTGAGGGATTTTTTGGATTTTTCTTTTTAACCTTTAGAAGGGTTCTAGAATCATTCTTGTTCTAGCCTGGCCCTCATCCTCTAAAATGCGCTTTTAATAACCAAGGGGAAGATGTGCTAAACAAACTGCCATCAGGCAACTTGCGACCAGCCTTGTTGAGGCATCAATGTACCACAAGGAAGCAGTATTTACCACAAAAGTCAACCTACCACCAAAGTCATCATCCTGGGAAGCATTCCTCTGGCCATGAAGTGTAATAATTACTTTTACAGGCATTATAGTCAAAGTTAAGACCCATCTAATTTGTATCTGAAACCTTCCATAGGTTTTGAATCCCCCATCAGAACAGAAGCTCCTTGAAAGCAGGAACTGTTTTACCTATATGTATCCCCAGAGATTAGAGCCGTCCTTTGCATATAAACCCTAATAAAAGTTTTGTTCATCCACTTTTACCACAGCACAAATAGCTCAATAGCTATTGGCTATGACCCTAAAAATGCCAACTTCTATTTAATTCTGGGCATCATTTTTGTGCTGGAACTGGAACTAACAACTATGCTTGGGATTTATTTCTTGTTCTAGCAAGCTAAGAAACAGCATGCATTTCAACTAATGACTAATAGGGACTACTGTTGAAAAGTAGAAAAGAATAAGCTTTGTTCATTGAAAATGTAAAGGAAGAAAACCTTGATTGGGCCAGCTGGCAAGGAGTTTCTTAGAACAATGCAATTCCCTTTTTCTTCATCAAGTTGTTTGTTTTTGTTTTGTTAAATACTGTTTAAGATTGTGCTACAAGGTTCAGAGTCAACGGGTCAATATATTCATAAGGATTCAATCAAACAGTGTGCATAGTCAGACTGGGCTTGATTACTTGATGGTTCTTTAAATTGAAGTTGCTTGTTTAGCTAATCCTATTTGGCCCTGACATCATAAATGCTTTTAGAACTAAGCACCTGATTCTTTCCCCTCACATCTTTTACAAATCTTCTGTTCTTTCTTTAAAAAGATCATATGTGCCTACCTAGATTTGTTCAGGATTCAAGTTCCATCATTCCAAGTACATTGTGGATATGATTTTATTTTTTAAAATAGTTTCATGTTTACATTATTCTGTTTGGTTTTTACTACAGAACTGTGCTCGAGTAAATCAACTCTCATGAAATAAAATCACAACGGGCCTTTTGTTCTCATAAAAAATCATTTAAAGAAGTTTAACTGTAAGCAAAAGTTCTTCAGTGGATTTAGCTTACTCATGCCAAAAACATTAAATAAATTTAATTTTGTAGAACTATTCCATTCCATTGGGGGGGGGGGGTCAGGGTCTTTGGATTAAGCATGTTATATCACTATTTTAATTAATTAACTAATGACATCTTGTAAGATGATTTCAGACAAGTAGTATCTCTAAAATCATGAAATGATGAACCACGACTTTCAGATTTTCCTTTGCTTCTATTTTATAAACAAAATGGTTTAGTTGGTCTTACATCATGTCTTTGTATTTATCACCCTTCTTTTACTGGCCAATTTAGATTTTGAGTCCTCTTTAATTATAGAGTTAGTTAAATCAAACATGTTGCAAACAACTGTGACTTGTAGATTTGTCAAAACTACAAAACTAACCTTTGTAATAATTTTGTTCTTATTTACATGGCCCAAAAGTTATATTTTAGTAATCCCATATGTTTTTAGTATATGTCATGTTTAAAATACATTTTTAATTTCAGCTGACATTTCAGCCTCCTGTAAACAACATAATTATATAGAATTCTAGAATGAAAGAGTTGAAAGGGACCATATAGATCAATATAATACAACTTCACTAATTTTTTAGAAATCAAAGCAATGGAAAGAACAATGGCTCTCGAAGTTAGCAATCCAGGATTTACATATGTCTTCTGAAATTTAGCATCTGCATCATCTCTAATTCACTTAACCTCCCTTTTCCTTAATTTCCTCTTTTGTAAAGTTATGCAGTTGGAACAGATGCCTGTTGAGGTTTCTTTGAGGTCTGGAACTACGATTCTCTCATCTTGACACACAAAAAAATGACTTGCAAATGATCGCAAATAAGTAAAGAAAATGATAGACCTAAAATTAGAATTCAGGCCTTCTGAAATTTTATTCAGTTCTCTTTAGACTATACCATGCTGATTTCCAGAGATGTGCTATGAAATCAAACCAAAATGAGGAAATCTTACCCAAAATTTTAAATATATTTTTCAAAAAGGTCAACTTATAACTGTTAAGAGTTGGTCTTAGATGCCTACAAAGTCTATGTTTTTCAAGGAAAAATATATAATGCATTGATTGTTATTGTTCTTCAGTTGTGCAGTCATGCCTGACTCTTTGTGACCCTTTGGACTATGACATACAATGGTTATGTATTGGGTTTTAATTTATTTTTGGGGGGTTACAATAATCACTTTATTTCCTTCCCTCCCCTCCACCCATCCTTCCTGCATCCAATGCTCAATTTCATTAGGTATCACTTGTGTCCTTGATCATAACCTATTTCCATAGTGTTGTTTGCACTAGGATGTTCATTTAGAGCGTACATCCCCAACCATATCCCTTCAACCCATGTATTCAAGCAGTTGTTTTTCTTTAGTGTTTTTACTCCAAAAGTGTTTCTTCTGAATGTGGATAGTGGTTTTTCTCATAATTCCTCCAAGTTGTTCAGGATCACTGCATTGTTACTAGTGGAGAAGTCTATTACATTCGATTGTACCATAGTGTATCAGTCTTTGTGTACAATGTTCTCCTGGTTCTGCTCCTCTCAGTCTTCATCAATTCCTGGAGGTTGTTCCAGTTCCCATGGAATTCCTCCACTTTATTATTCCTTTGAGCACAAGAGTATTCCATCACCAACAGATATCACAATGTATTCACCCATTCCCCAATTGAAGGGCATCTCCTCATTTTCCAATTTTTTGCCACTACAAAGAGCACAGCTATGAATATTTTTGTACGTGTCTTTTTCCTTATTATCTCTTTGGGGTACAAACTGTATTGGGTTTTCTTGACAAAGATACTGGAGTGGTTCACCATTTCCTTCTCTAGTGAATTAAATAAACAGAAGTTAAGATTCCCGGAATCACATAGTTAATGTCTGAGGTCAGACTTGAACTGGGAAGATGGATTTTCCTTACTTCAGGACCAGTACTCTACACCATGACACTTGGCCTAGAATCAGGAAGACTCATCTTCCTGAGTTCAAATCTGACTTCAGACATTGACTAGGTGGTCCTGGGCAAGTCATTTAACCTTGTTTGCCTCAGTTCCTCATATGTAAAATTAACTGTAAAAGGAAATGACAAACAACTCCAATATCTTTGCCAAGAAAATCTCACATAGGATCATGAAGAGTTGGACATAACTGAAATGCATTAGATTAGGAGCCATGAAATCTCAGTTCTAGTTCTAATTCTTTCAAATAAAGAGGAAGTGAACAAGTATTTATTAAAGTTTATTAAAGTGCCTATTGTGGCTAACACTTCATAAACATTATCTCATTTGATTCCCACAACCGTGTGAGATATAAATATGATGATCCACATTTTACAGTTAAGGAAACTGAGCCAGACTTAACAAAGATCAGACAGCTAATAAATGTCTCAGGTAGGATTTAAATTCAGGTCTTCCTCACTCCAGACCCACTCAGTATTTTATCAACTGTGCCCCCAAGTTAATATGGAAATATTCCTCCTCAGTGCTCAACTATTGCATGTATAAAAATGAGTCAGTCAAATAAGATTTCTACTGAATTGTTTCCTGCAGCTGTTATATTTCTTAAGAACCTATATGATATGATTTGAGAAGTTCCATGATAAATAAGGAAAAAGTGATCATTTAAGAAATTCTAATTGAAGAAACTTCTTCCAATGAAGATTCAATTACTCTTTAGTTTCTTAGAAAGATGGCTAGGGCAATGAGAGATTAATTGAACTGCTCCCTGTCACAAAGCTAAAATCCATAAAGGACAGAAATTGAAATGCAAGTCTTCTTTACCCCAAGGATAGCTCTCTTTTCAGTAAAGAAATTTCTACATAAATATACAGAGTGATATAAAATATGTCAACAAAAAGCTTAAAATTCCTCCCTCATCATTCTTGGCTAGATAAATAGTTATTTCTCAGAAGCAGAGCATAGTTCCTCTTAGTTTGTATATACATTTTAGTGTGAATTGGAAAATCAGATAATTTCAGCGTGACAATTCTTTGAAGGCAAATTTTGAGAGTATAGAAAATAAGTGTCAAGGTGGGAAAGTCAGGGTAATGAGCTCTTCAAAGAAAAGGAGTGCTAAGATAGAAGCTTCAAAACTGAGTAATAATGATAGTTGATATTGACACATCATGATAAGATTAGAAAATTGTATTATATGCATAATCTCATTTGATTTTCACATTAAATCTCTGAAGGTAGTGTTATAAATATTATCAGTTTCACATTTCATATAAAGAAACTGTGGTTTCTCCACTTTAAAAAAAAACATATTTCCCACAAGATGTTTTCACACACACACACAAAATAACAACATAGGGATAAACCTTGTTGAGGTGATCTAAATTAACATAAGAGAACTCCAATACTTAGTTTTCATTTAGCATACCTCACTCACCAGTTTCTATAGGCCTTTAGCCAGAGCATTGGAAGAGCATATATAGATCTTTTTTGGGGGACTACCTTATACTACTAGCACTTATTCCTACTATAGAACTCATATAAAAAAAGAAAAAGGGGAGTAGAGAAGTAAAATCTTAGGACCACTGATTAAATCAACTGATCCACATATAAGTAAATCAATGTATTTTGTGGCAGAACAAAATTGGAAGGTGCATAAATGGTGAGAGGCAAAGTGGGTTGATAAAGTAGTCTAAAGCTTCTTACTGTAAAGTGATGATCATCCCTATGGTCTCTTCTCAAAAAAAGGGGGAGGTGCTTTCAAGAGAATGGGAGAGATGGTTGAAAGGAGTGATTGATTTTAGATAGCTCTGAAGGGAGCATTCATCCCAGCAAGGAACAGAGTCACTGAAGAAGACATGCCTATGATGAGAAATAAGACCCACTTGATAGGTTCAGTGTCAAAGAAGAGATTTATGACACTTAAAGGATCTTCTCTGAAAGAATAGTGTTTATCCATGAGGAACTTCATAGCAAAGGAAGCTCCTCAAGTCAACTTGGAATGGAAGAAGATGCAGAGATGACATTATGTACAATTGAGAAGGAGTTTGATCAAGACAGCATGATGTTCGGGATAGACCTGGACCACATTATTTGCAACGGGGGCACATGGTAATTTCTATCATACAGTATTGTTTCTATCCAACAGTCCTTGATTGATGAATATAAAATGGTGAATAGAAATTTCTAAGAATGTAATACAACAGAAAAAAGGCATGACACATGTATGTGTATATATATATATATATATATATATATATATATATATAAATGAAAGGCAGAAGAAATCAGTAATTGAAACAGAAACCCTGAACTAGGGAAATTATATTAGAAAAGAAGAAAATTAAATATTAGAAATATTTTTTTCCTCTGAGAGGATCTACCCAGGCAAACAACAAATATAAATAGCACAGTTGAGCATGAAGGTAACACAATAAACAGTTACACCTTTCATCATGAGACATCCAGAAATCAGTTTTCCTCATATGAACAATATTGCGCTGTTTCATTTAAATATCATGGAATGTTGCTGATAAGCTGAGTACTCCAGAAGATCTGAAAAACTATATTATTTCTGTATCACATAAAGATAAACTTAGTACTAGTGGTTAGTATCTCTTAGGGTACAAATAAATTTATTTTCCTTTCATTGTGGCTACTATTTTAATTTTATGTCCAGTCTGTGGACTGATTGGTGTATGAAATTCTCCTAGGAGTAGCATTAAAGTTGTTTAAGTACAATGAACCACAAGGTTAAAGTTCCTAGTTAAAAGATGAAGATTTAAAAAAACCCTAAGAATCTATAAATAAATGGTGGATAACACAATCAATTCATAATTTTAAAATGTCAATGAAATTTATCAATCCAATAAGATGAAAAAGTGACAATAAATTAGCAAGACTATATATTGATTAGATACAAGAAACACATTAACAAGAACAAAAACACAAGTCAAATAAAATCATAGGTAGGAATAAAAGATACTATACCTCAATTGAATTTTTAATAATTGCATTTGAATCATGTAGTCAGACAGAGCAACAATTAATCCCCACAATATCATAGAGATCAAATGACATTTATAGTATTAAAAGAAACTATAGACAATGAACCAAGAGCAATATTTAACATATAGGCCTTAAGTGGAATAGTATCCAAATTCATAACAGAAGTCAGGCAAGTTTTAAAAAGATGATTACAAGCAAAATAATGATAGTAGACTTAAATGTCACTCTCAATGAGATGGGTAAATAAAAAAACTACATAATAGAAAATGTATAATTGAATAAACATTTGGATAACATAGAGCCAAAAGAGCTGTAATATTCTTCCAATGAGAACATTAAAGAATAAACATATTTCGTAGGACCACAAAAGACCACATACAATGTCAAACTAATTTGTCTCCAGATTGCTAGTCATTACATTTAAAAATATATATATTTTATTCTTTTCAATTATGTGTAGAAACAATTTTGATAATTGTTTTCTGACATTTCACAGCTCAGATTCTTCCCCTCCCACCCTTTCTTCTCCATGAAGTGGTAAAAAATATGGATAAAACTTATACCAGTACATTCATGCAATAAATATTTCCATATTCCTTATGCTGCAAAAGAAAATACATGTCACAAATGTAATAAAAACTTCATGTGGGGAACAAAGTGAAAGATTACCTGCTTTGGTTTGCAATCAGAGTCTAACATCCTTCTTTGACTCTGGATAGCATTTTTCGTCATGAGTCCCTAGGTGTTATCTTGGAAAATTGCTGATAATGATGCTAATTGCTGATAATGATGCTAATAATTTAGTCCTTTATAGTTGATCATCATACAATATTTCTATTATTATATACAGTGTTTTCCTGGTTTTACTCACAACACTTTGCATTATATGTCTTTTCAGGTTTTTCTGAATTTGTCCTGTTGATCATTTTTTAGGCATACTACTTTTCTATTATAACCATATATAATAATTTATTCAGCTATTTTCTAATTGATGGACATCCCCTTAGTTTCCAGTTCTTCGATACTGTAAAAATAGATGCTAAAAATAATTTTGCATAAGTAGGTCCTTTCCCCCTATCATTGTTCTCTTTGGGATACAGACTATATAGTGGCATTGCTTAGGTAAAGGCATGTATATTTTATGGTCCTTTGGGCATGGTTACAGATTGCTCTCTTGAATGGTTGTATTAGTTCAGAGTTCCACCAACAGTTTTAGTATCCCAATTTTCCATTTTTGCTTCAATATTTATCATTTTCCTTTTTTATTAGCCATTTTTATCCTAATAAATGAAGTATCTCTTCCTTCTTTTTATGTATATTCCCTTTCACTGCCTGAATTGTAATAAAGTTATTAAATGCATTCACTATATTTCATAAGAATGCCAATATTTTAAATATTATTAATGTAGTAATGCAGTCAAATTAATCTGATTGAGACTCTTAATTTTTCTCTTTTCTGTTTAGCTTTTTATATTTTTCTTGAGTGGAGAATTTGAGCACAATTTTCCTTTAAATTCTAATTTGTTTGGCCAGGAATGCTTGGGGCATTCCCTGTTTTGTTTAAGATTAATCAATTAATCAATCACAGTTTCATTGGTTAGCTATTTTTATTTATTTTTTTTAATATATTTTATTTGGTCATTTCCAAGCATTATTCGTTAAAGACATAGATCATTTTCTTTTCCTCCCCCCCCCCAACCCCCCATAGCCGACGCGTAAGTCCACTGGGCATTAGATGTTTTCTTGATTTGAACCCATTGCTTTGTTGATAGTATTTGCATTAGAGTGTTCATTTAGAGTCTATCCTCTGTCATGTCCCCTCAATCTTTGTATTCAGGCAGTTGCTTTTTCTCGGTGTTTCCACTCCCATAGTTTATCCTTTGCTTATGAATGGTGTTTTTTTCTCCTGGGTCCCTGCAAGTTGTTCAGGGACATTACACCACCACCAATGGAGAAGTCCATTACGTTCGATGATACCACAGTGTGTTTGTCTCTGTGTACAATGTTCTCCTGGTTCTGCTCCTCTCGCTCTGCATCACTTCCTGGAGGTTGTTCCAGTCTCCATGGAACTTCTCCACTTTATTATTCCTTTTAGCGCAATAGTACTCCATCACCAACATATACCACAGTTTGTTCAGCCATTCCCCAATTGATGGGCATCCCCTCATTTTCCAGTTTTGGGCCACCACAAAGAGCGCAGCTATGAATATTTTTGTACAAGTCTTTGTGTCCATTATCTCTTTGGGGTACAGACCCAGCAGTGCTATGGCTGGGTCAAAGGGTAGATATTCTTTTGTCGCCCTTTGGGCATAGTTCCAAATTGCCCTCCAGAATGGTTGGATCAGTTCACAGCTCCACCAGCAATGAATTAATGTCCCTACTTTGCCACATCCCCTCCAGCATTCATTACTTTCCTTTGCTGTTATGTTAGCCAATCTGCTAGGTGTGAGGTGATACCTCAGAGTTGTTTTGATTTGCATCTCTCTGATTATAAGAGATGTAGAACACTTCTTCATGTGCTTGTTAATAGTTTTGATTTCTTTATCTGAGAACTGCCTATCCATTTCCCTTGCCCATTTATCAATTGGAGAATGGCTTGATTTTGTGTACAATTGATTTAGCTCTTTATAAATATGAGTAATTAAACCTTTGTCAGAGGTTTCTATGAAGATTTTTTCCCAATTTGTTGTTTCCCTTCTGATTTTAGTTATATTGGTTTTGTTTGTACAAAAGCTTTTTAGTTTGATGTAGTCAAAATTATTTATTTTACGTTTTGTGATTCTTTCTATATCTTGCTTGGTTTTAAAGCCTTTCCCCTCCCAAAGGTCTGACATGTATACTATTCTGTGTTTACCCAATTTACTTATGGTTTCCTTCTTTATGTTTAAGTCACTCACCCATTTTGAATTTATCTTGGTGTAGGGTATGAGGTGTTGATCTATTCCTAGTCTCTCCCACACTGTCTTCCAATTTTCCCAGCAGTTTTTATGAAATAGTGGATTTTTGTCCCAAAAGCTGGGATCTTTGGGTTTATCGTATACTGTCTTGCTGAGGTCGCTTTCCCCCAGTCTATTCCACTGATCTTCCTTTCTATTTCTTAGCCAGTACCAAATTGTTTTGATGACTGCTGCTTTGTAATATAGTTTTAGGTCAGGGACTGCAAGGCCCCCATCATATGTGTTTTTTTTCATTATTTCCCTGGATATCCTTGATCTTTTGTTCTTCCAAATGAACTTTGTTATGGTTTTTTTCTAAATCAGTGAAGAAGTATTTTGGTAGTTCAATGGGTATGGCACTAAATAGATAAATAAGTTTGGGTAGGATGGTCATTTTTATTATATTGGCTCGTCCTATCCATGAGCAGTTAATGTTTTTCCATTTGTTCAAGTCTAGTTTTAGTTGTGTGGCGAGTGTTTTGTAGTTGTGTTCATATAGTTCCTGTGTTTGTCTTGGGAGGTAGATTCCTAGGTATTTTATTTTGTCTAAGGTGATTTTGAATGGGATTTCTCTTTCTAGTTCTTGCTGCTGAGCTGTGTTGGAGATATATAGAAAAGCTGATGATTTATGTGGGTTTATTTTGTATCCTGCAACTTTGCTAAAGTTGTTGATTATTTCAATTAGCTTTTTGGTTGAATCTCTAGGATTCTTTAAGTAGACCATCATGTCATCCGCAAAGAGTGATAACTTGGTCTCCTCCTTGCCTATTTTGATGCCTTCAATTCCTTTATCTTCTCTAATTGCTACTGCTAGTGTTTCTAGTACAATGTCAAATAGTAGAGGTGATAATGGGCATCCTTGTTTCACTCCTGATCTTATTGGGAATGCATCTAGTTTATCCCCATTGCAGATGATATTAGCTGTTGGTTTTAGATATATACTGTTTATTATTTTTAGGAATGACCCTTCTATTCCTATGCTTTCTAGTGTTTTTAATAGGAATGGGTGTTGTATTTTATCAAAGGCTTTTTCTGCATCTATTGAAATAATCATGTGATTCTTGCTAGTTTGCTTGTTGATGTGGTCAATTATGTGGATGGTTTTCCTAATGTTGAACCAGCCCTGCATCCCTGGTATGAATCCTACTTGATCATGGTGAATGATCCTTCTGATCACTTGCTGGAGTCTTTTTGCTAGTATCCTATTTAAGATTTTTGCATCTATATTCATTAGGGAGATTGGCCTATAGTTTTCTTTCTCTGTTTTTGACCTGCCTGGTTTTGGAATCAGTACCATGTTTGTGTCGTAAAAGGAGTTTGGTAGAACTCCCTCTTTGCTTATTATGTCAAATAGTTTGTATAGTATTGGGATTAACTGTTCTCTGAATGTTTGATAGAATTCACAGGTGAATCCATCAGGCCCTGGGGACTTTTTCTTTGGAAGTTCTTTGATGGCTTGTTGGATTTCAATTTCTGATATGGGATTATTTAGGAATTCTATTTCCTCTTCTGTTAGTCTAGGCAGTTTGTATTTTTGTATATATTCATCCATTTCTCCTAAATTGGTGTATTTATTGCCATATAATTGGGCAAAGTAATTTCTAATGATTGCCTTAATTTCCTCCTCATTGGAGGTGCTGTCCCCCTTTTCATCTTTAATGCTGTGAATTTGCTTTTCTTCCTTCCTTTTTTTTAACTAGATTGACCAGTACCTTGTCTATTTTGTTTGTTTTTTCAAAGTACCAGCTTCTTGTCTCATTTATTAAATCAATAGTTCTATCACTTTCGATTTTATTAATTTCTCCCTTAATTTTTAGGATTTCTAATTTGGTTTTCTGCTGGGGGTTTTTAATTTGATCGCTTTCCAGTTTTTTCATTTGCATTTCCAATTGATTGATCTCTGCTCTCCCTTGTTTGTTAATATAAGCATTCAGGGATATGAATTTACCTCTGATTACCGCTTTGGCTGCATCCCAAAAGGTTTGGAAGGATGTTTCGCCATTGTCATTTTCCTCGATGAAATTATTAATTGTTTCTATGATTTCTTCTTTAACTAAACGGTTTTGGAGTATCATATTGTTTAATTTCCAATTGGTTTTAGATTTGGTTTTCCATGTACCATTACTAATCATTATTTTTATTGCCTTGTGATCTGAGAAGGCTGCATTCATTATTTCTGCTTTTCTGCATTTGTGTGCTATGTTTCTGTGACCTAATGTATGGTCAATTTTTGTGAATGTGCCATGTGGTGCTGAGAAGAAGGTGTATTCCTTTTTATCCCTATTTATTTTTCTCCATATGTCTATTAATTCTAATTTTTCTAAGATTTCATTCACTTCTTTTACCTCTTTCTTATTTATTTTTTGATTTGATTTATCTAAATTTGATAATGGTTGGTTTAAGTCTCCCACTAGTATGGTTTTATTGTCTATTTCTTCCTTCAATTCTCCTAGTTTCTCCATTAGAAATTTGGGTGCTATATTATTTGGTGCATACATATTGATTAATGATATTTCCTCATTGTCTATAGTACCTTTTAACAAAATATAATTACCTTCCCTATCCCTTTTGATCAGGTCTATTTTTGCATTGGCTTTATCAGATATCATGATTACCACTCCTGCCTTCTTTCTATCAGTTGAAGCCCAGAAGGTCTTACTCCATCCTTTAATTCTGACCTTGTGGGTGTCAACCCACCTCATGTGTGTTTCTTGAAGACAACATATGGTAGGGTTTTGGATTCTAATCCATTCTGCTATTCGTCTACGTTTTATGGGTGAGTTCATCCCATTCACGTTCAAAGTTATGATTGTCATTTGTGGACTCCCTGGCATTTTGATTGCCTTCCCTAATTCTAACCTTTTCTTCTTCGGCTCTACCTTTTAGTCCAGTGATTTACTTTGAAACAGTCCCCCTTGTCCCCTCCCTTGATGTTTCCCTTTTTAGTCCCTCCCTTTTTGTTCCCTCCCCCTCCCCCCTCTCTTACCCTCCCTTTTTGTTCTCCCTCTCCCCCTCCCCCCCTTGGTTTTCCCTTCTCCTTACCCTTGTTGGGTAAGATAGAATTCAAGATCCCAATGGATCTGGAGGTTTTTCCCTCTCAGAGCTGATTTCCCTGAGATTGAGGTTTAAGTAACCCCCCCCCTCTTCCTCTCCTTCTTATAGGAGTTTTCTTCCCCTCCCCTTCCCATGTGAATCTTTGTGTGAGAATGATTATTCTATTTGGTCTTTCTTTACCCCCTATTTATACATTACATTTTCCCCACATGTTAGTATACATAGGTTGATATAAATGTAGTCCTTATAGAAGAGAGTTTGAGTAAAAGAAGAAGATAACATTTTCCCCTTTCCTTAATATTTACCTTTTCAGGTATTCCTTGCTCTTTGATTTTCGGTATCAAACTTTCCACAGAGCTCTGGTCTTTTCTTTGCAAAAAGTTGGAAGTCTTCTATTTTGTTGAATGCCCATACTTTCCCTTGGAAGTATATAGTCAGTTTTGCTGGGTAGCTGATTCTTGGTTGGAGACCCAGCTCTCTTGCCTTTCTGAAGATCATGTTCCATGCCTTACGATCATTCAGAGTAGAACTTGCAAGGTCTTGGGTGACCCTGATTGGCATTCCTTTATATCTAAATTGTCTTTTTCTGGCTTCCTGTAGGATTTTTTCTTTTGTTTGATAGCTTTGGAATTTGGCAATTACATTCCTGGGAGTTGTCTTTTGGGGGTTTAGTGTAGAAGGTGTTCTGTGAGCTCTGTCAGTGGCTGTATTGCCCCCTTGTTCTAGAATCTCTGGGCAATTTTCTTTGATTATATCTTGTATCACCATGTCCAGTTTGGTGTTTATTTCTGGCTTATCTGGGAGTCCAATTATTCTTAAATTATCCCTTCTCCCCCTATTTTCCAGATCTATCACCTTGTCGGTGAGATATTTTATGTTCTCTTCTAATTTCTTGGTATTTTGGCTTTGCTTTATTGATTCTTGCTCTTTTACACGATCGTTGTCTTCCAGCTGCCTGATTCTGGCCTTTAAAACCTGGTTTTCTTTTACAGTTTGGTCAAACTGGTTTTGTAGATGCGTGAATTTCTTTTGCATTATTTCCAACTTTTCCTCCCAGAAGGCTTCCATCTTTTTGGTCATTTCTGATTCAAATTCTTCATAGGTTTGTGGAGAGTTTCCATTTCCTTTGGAAGGTTTTGGAGCATTTTCTTTTATATTATCTTCTGTCTGCTCTGTATTTTGTATTTTGGCTCCATAGAATGTGTCCAAAGTCGCCCCTTTCTTCTTATTTTTCTTGGTATTTTGGGGCTTCTGTGGTTCTGTGGAGTTTGTCATCTCTGAATGTGGAGGATTAGTTTTTCTTGTCTCTTTCTGGTGTTCAGAGGCAGTCCTGGGCAGATAGTTCTATGGGCTTTCCCTGGGTTAAACTGAATATGCCTCACTGGAACTGGAATGGAAGGGTCGGACCACGAGGCCACACTCTTCCCCCGGCTCCCTTTCTGGAAGTTGCCTTCAGAATCGCTGGCCGTGAGGCTGTTTTGTCGGCCTGCGGGGGGATGGGCTGCCGCTTCCCCAAGCTCCGAGAGCACAGACTTTCACTGAGACTTGGATAGCAGGATCCAGCCCGTGAGGCTGTCTTGCCCGCCCTGAGGGTTGCTGTTGTTTTGACCAGCTCTCTGCAGCGGAAGCCCCAGGCAGTAACTTTCACCGGGACTGTAGAAGGCCCTGAGGGTTGTTGTTCCTCAGACCCTGCTCTCTGAGCCGGCCGGGCTGCGGCTTCCGGGAGCCTTGGACTCTGCGCTCCTACCCCTGAGGTCCGAGTGATCTCGGGTTCTGGCTTTTAAGGGGAGCCGTACCTTTTGAACCGGGTCCAGGTCCAGGAGGAGGGTTCCCAGGGTCTGTGCTGTTGATCGTTTTGAATTTCGGCGCCTTAGGAGCTTATCGTTTGAGATTGGTCGGGAAGGGTTTTCCGGAGATCTGAGCTTTAGCTTTCTCTAAGCCGCCATCTTAACCGGAAGTCTCGGTTAGCTATTTTTAGTTCTAGATCCCTTGTCTTTCAGAATATTGTATTCGATGCCTTGTTGTTCTTTAATGTAGAAATTGCTAGGTCTTGTGCAATCCTGACTGTGGCTCCACAATATGTGAATTATTTCCTTCTAGTTGTTTGCAGTACTTTTTCCTTAGCCTAGGAATTTTGGAATTTGGTTGTAATCACTGTGGAGTGTTTTATTTGAGAGTCTCTTTCTGGAAGTGATGGTATATTATTTCCAATTTATTTTTTCCCTTCTTGTTTAATGATATAAGGGTAGTTTTCCATTATGATTTCTTGAAATATGGTGCTATGATATTCTAACTATTCTTAGAAGATGAGTCCTGGATCTATTTTGCAGGTCAATTTGTATTTCCAATGAGACATTTCAGATTTTCTTTTAATTTTTTATTCTTTTGATTTTGTCTTATGGAGTCATTAGCTTCCATTTATCTAATTCAAAATTTTAGGAACATATTATTTCATGTGTTCTTGTGTTTCCTTTTCCATATGGCTCATGCTTTTCTTTAGGGACTTGTTTTTTATGCATTTTGTGTCTCTATTTGCATTTAGTCTATTTTAGTTTTGAGGGTATTTTTTCTTCAGTGATTTCCCTCCTAAGCTGTTCAATCTGTCAATTCTCTTATTATTTGATTTTTAATATAATTTCAAGTTTGTCTAAGAGTTCTTTTGGGGTCTGGCATCCTTTCACACTTTCCTCTGAGTATTCACATGATTCCTTTTTGGCACTTTTTGTCCTTTTCTAAGTTCATATTTTGATCTTCTCTGTCACTAAATTAACTTTCTAAGGTCAGGCTTTTTTCTTTTTTGCTTATTTTTTCTATTTTGTTGGTGTTGTTGTTTGTTTGTTTTTGGTTACTTTACTCTCTGTTGAGGTTGTGGTCTGACTTTGGGAAGGAAGTATCACTGTTCCAAATTTGGAGAGTAGTCTTCTATGGGACTGCAAGCCTTAGCTTCATTTAGATCTTATAGTGTGCCCTTTGAGGTATTGTACATGCTGTGGACAGACTTGTAACTATATTTGTCCATATTGATTCCACTTTGCATTTTTCCCATTCCCCTATTTTCTTGAGCATTGGGCTAGTTCCTTCACTGCCTCTTTGCTGCCTCAGGCTAAGTAGTTTAGGTGGGGATTGTCTCCTGCTCTGTTGTTTTGGTGCTTCAAACTACATGGAGAAGTGTTCTGGGATCTTTCCTGCAACACTGCTTCCCTATCTCAGGCTTTAGCAATGATTTGGACTGATTCACATTCTACTGGTTCCCACAAATGCTACTCTCTAAGGTAGTGATGGGCAACCTTTTGAGTTTGGTGTGCCAAAATTCGCCACAAAAACAAACATAACTCAGGTGGTGTATCACTTCAAGAAAGAAAAAAAAAACTATTAAATTAAATTGTTGTTGGACTCTGAAATATATTATTAATTAGGTGGTCACCAGGGATTTACTTTCTAAATCCCAGAATGAATTACTAAATAGAATTTATGGTTTCTTATTTACAATAGAAGGAAGATATTAAGGAGAGAGAAAGAGAGAGAGAGAGAGAGAGAGAGAGAAAGAGAGAGAGAGAGAGAGAGAGAGAGAGAGAGAGAGAGAGAGAGAGAGAGAGAGAGAGAGAGAGAGAGAGAACTCTGACTTCTTCTGATACCAGTTAGAATTTCTAAGCCCGTGCCAGGAGTAGAGAGTCTCAAGAAGTAGGACCTTACCTGCAGGTTTCACGCCTGGGGTCACTAAGTCAGCTTTTCACTCACCAACAGTAACAGTGGCCTTGTATCATCAAAAATGACTACCCATGTCAGTGCTGACATGTGCATCATAGTTTCTCCATTATGGCCCTAGGGTACTAACCCTTATCACTCCAGTGAGACATGTCTATCCTGTTTTTCTTTCTTTTTTTCTAGCAATTTATTTTCCTTTTTTCTGTTTTTGGAAGTTTTGAATGATCAGTGCCCTTTATTCCACCATCTTATATCCTAGCATGCAGTTGATATAATTTTTAATAATTATTTTCTGACAATTTGAAATTTACATTTTCTACCTCCTTCACTCTCTCCCAAAAAAGGTAATATGATATAGGTTGTACATATGTAACCATAAAATGTAGATTTCTATTTTCATCATGTTGGGAATCAATGCATGTATTACTTATATAGGTAATAAGTCATGGAGGAAATAAAGTAAAGAATAGTATGTTTCAACATGCATTCAGACTGTCAGTTCTTTCTCTGTTGGTAGATTGCCTCTTTCATCCTGAGTCCCTTATAGTTGTCCTGGATCTTTGCCTTGCTGATAAAAGTGAAGTCATTCAGAGTTGATCATCATGCACAGTATGTCAGACTAATTTTGTTGTCTGGATGAAATTTGACCAAATTCTTAAATTTTTTTTAAAATAAGGAATAGCTTTGTGATAGCTGGCATTTATATCTTTCTTTAAGGCTGGAGAAATACTTTACAGATGCTATCTCATTTTATCCCCACAACAATTCTAAAAAAGGAAGTTGATGAATTTCCTTAAATAATATTCCTAGCATTTATATGATTTTCAATCAATTTCTTATTATTAACCCTGTGTTTCAGGAACCACACCCAAAGCCCATTTTTGGAAAAGTCCGATGTAGGACTTCTCAGCTTATTCTCAAAGAACTAATTCATAATGATAGCAGTAAATGCCCAAGCTACAACTTTGCTGACCTTTTGCCTAAATTTCACCATTTGATAAACCAATAATTATATATAGCTATGTAGTAATCTAGAATTATTCTGGCGGGGTTATTCCATAAAAAGACAGTCTCTAATTTCCCATCAAACAAGTTGAAAAGAGGATATGGCAGGCTTTGGGCTGGGGGTGGGGCTACCACCCTACTATCAAATAATCAATTCTGTTTCTCTTAGGATTAACCTTTTTCCTTCCAGATTCCCATCTATGAGTTGTTTACAATGTGCATTTACTTTTATGGGGCTAGGTGTGAATAAAGATCACTATCATTTACCTAAAATCTTAACATTCCCCATCTAGAAGTTCTTTAAAAATTGCCTACGCTCTCCCAATTTACAGAAGCAAACTGGGAAATGTGTCAGTAGTGACTACATCAGAACCTTCCCTCAAGAGCCACTGGTCTAGGTTTTTGTTAAAATACTGAAAGGATGCCAAGTCTATGTTAGAGTAGATATGTCCACCTCCTTCCCTCTAAGGGCAGGAAGTTATTTTTCTTCCTGGAGCAGTAATAAGATAATTCTTTTTAACCACACCAGGGAGAACTCAAGTTTCTTTCTAATTTTTTTTCTTATTTTCCTCTCTTGTGGTTTCTATCTCATTAGGAATTAAAACTGCTCTGTCAGAGACTCCAGGACTAGGTTCTGGTTGCTGTCTGTCAATCCCCATTCATATCCAATACAATAAATATTTATTAACATTAGGTATCAGATACTGTGCTAAGTGCTGGGAATACAATTAATAAAAAGAAACAGTGAATTTAGAAGTGATGAATGTTCCTTGGGAGGACCACCAGGTACAGAAGAAGATTGAAAATGGAGGTGATGTGAGTCAATGCCATCTTATGTCATCCCAATTACTGACTACTCTGAATGTTAATGCTAGGCCTGATGACAGCACTATGTTCAGTTTTGATATTGGGTAGTATATTGTGACTTTAATAACATTCTTACAAATATTAATTAGGAAAAGGCATATGAGTGCAACTTTTTTATGTCCTTTGAAGATCAAAAAGATAAGTAAGGGCAGTGAACCAATCAGATCCCAAGGATAGTTTTTTGGGTGGGAAATAAGAAACTCTAGTTCTATCAGAGAATCAATGACACCAACATTTAATTTTTTTTTGTTATGTACTAGAATGGACATTAACTACAGATCAGGAAGACTATTTCCAGTACTGGGTTCTAATTCCAACAACAATACTAGCTTGCTGCATGACCTTGACAAAGTCACTTATCTCTGGGTCTCAGTACTATGTAAAATTAGGGAGTAGAAGTGACTATATAATCTGAAAGTGGTTACCAGTTAGAATACACTATTACTTAAAATATGATGATGAGGAAGTTGAGATATAGTACATGATCATATTTTGGGCATTAATAATATAGTAGATTTGTGAGTGACTTTTTTGAAGCATAAACTTGCCTATTTCTATACATTGCTCCTAGTTCTTTCCTCTCAGAATAAACAGAAAATGTCAATTCCTCTTTTGTTCATACAAAGCCTTTAAATAGTAGAAAAATACTATGTTCTCCTGAAGTTCTATTCTCCAGTCTAAACATAATGAGTTCTTTCAATATATCCTCATAAGGCAAACGGTGAAGGTCCTTGTCAATCCTGTCTACTTTTTTCTTAGTTCTCTTCATCTTACTGGGAGAGAAAATTTACCTAAAGAGAAAAAGACAAAATGTATATCATTTGGGGAAAATTATGAAGTAGACAAAATTCCTCTTCATTAACCTTTGACTCTACCCTTGTGACTTGGGCAAGTCACTCATCCATGCTAGAATCCAAGTTTCTAATCTAAAAAATGAGAGAGCTGAATTAGATAAGATTCTTCTATCTCCAAATCTATAACCCTTTTAAACTTGATATTCTGCCACTGAATATAAATTATTTAGGGTTAACACACTGTATCTTTTTAAAAAAATTGTTGAAATGTAAATTTCTGGGAGTAATAACTAATTAAGCTCTTATACATTTAGTATACCTTAGTTTCTTATAGAAAATATGCGAAGGTTTCTTTTTTCTTTATAAACTAAACTCCTTGAAAGTGGGAACTGTTAGTCTTTTCTTTTGTCTGCCTGGCACATGGTAAAGTATTCTAGAAATACTTGTGGAATGATTTATATTTAATCCTATCTTAAGCGATATCTATGCAAGTCACAAGTTTCATTCTTTCTCATTTCTGTTTCTTCTTTAATTGCAGTCTGATCTGTACCATATGGTGCCTTTTGTGTCTTCATCACAGTTGAAGAACCTGGCATGAAGATCTATTCTCAATTTGCAGAAATTGTGCAGGCTTCAAAACATGGAAATGTGTGGTGTACCTAATATGTCTCAGTTCTACACTGGAGGCTATTTATAATCTTATTGGAGTAAGACTGTCTTGTAGAATCAAATTATTCTAAGGATGATTTTGCACGAGCTTCCTCTATTCTCAATTAGTGATTTCCTAATGCACCATATGTTTTACTGTAATCTTGTGGGTAAAGAAAGACCAAAAAGAAACCAGACAGATTTTTAGGAGATAGAAACTACTCATTACAGGCAGACCAAGAGCAAACAGACCTTTTCCTTTTAGAAAAATTTACAAAGTAGTTTTATTTCTAAGTAAAAAGTTATTTCCTGCTATTCAGACAAAAAAAAATTGAATACAAATACTGCCCAACTCCAACCTAGCAGAAAGTCTCTCAAGCTTGTGAAAGGGAGCTACTCATAGCAAGGAGATCTTTGGGATAAACTCCAGAAGGAAGAACTTGGCTGACTTTGAACACGGCCTTTTCAGAGTTCTCATAAATCAAACCAGACTGGGTTGAAAGTGTGGCATGGGAGAGGACAAGCTGAAGGAGTCAGCTTGAAAAAGTGTGTGTGTGTGTGTGTGTGTGTGTGTGTGTGTGTGTGTGTGTGTGTGTGTGTGTTTTCTTATAGAATTTAATCATTGCAGCTTGAAAACATTTGTAAGTTTTAATGTGAAATTGGAGTCAAGCTACCATTTAAGTTGCTCTAATTAGTACCTTGCCAGGATGAATTGTTGATGGGAGCTGTGAATTCAGTTAAAGTACCTCCAAACTTGGGAGAGAGCCTGAAGAAGGGAAGAAGATGAGAAATCCTATTTTTTCAAGGCCTTGTCAGTTCCATTTTGAGGAGGAAAAACACTCTCCACACACCAGTAGACACTTCCATCTGATGAATGTTCCCTACTAGCATTTATCTTTCTTTGCTGAGTCAACTTCAAATTTCTTACCATAGACAGCAGTTCCCTTATTAGAAGAAAAAAATGTTCTTCCACAAAAATTCAAATAATTGGCCTAAATTTGTAAATGAATTAGTATTAGTTCCTATTAACTCATTTTCTTTAGTCATTATTTGGTTTTTCTGGCACAAAGGGAGTTTTTTTCTCTTTTCTTTTTCCATCTTTGAAAGGTTTCATATTCCAGGCACCTTTCCTCTGTAATTATCCAACAATAATCTTTTGTATCTTTATCCCATTTGAAGGATTTGGAACAAAAATCTATTTTTTTTCTTTCCTACAGTGATACTATATGTAAATATGATATTGAATCAAATGTTATGTGATTCCTAATCCCAGACATTCTCAACCAAATATATTGTGGAAAACTAGAGATCATTGAGGATGAGTCCTAAGACACATGATCTTAATCAATATGCCCAGTTATCCTTCTGATGCAATGCAGACCTTTTAATTGATGTTAAGGATATAACATTAATTCAATCTAAATGTAGACTTTCCAGTGGGCTGATAGATGGCATCGCTTGCTCTAGGAAAAAATGGAATCCCACTGGCCTCCACAGATATAGGTGGAATGCCAAGTCTGACATAATGTCAACTTGTGCTCCTATGCCCCTTTAGTCATCTGTCAAATTATTGGGAAAGAAAAGAAAAAATAAGCTTTTAGAATTCATTTCCTTATAAATAGAAGGTACATTAAATCTAAATCTTTTGTTTTCCTGCAAAACTCCCAAAAGCTTATTGGGAAAGTACTGAAGACCCCATTTCCTGTTGGCTATATTTCCAACTGACTATATGAACTAAGACCTATATAAAATGTCCCAAAAATCTTGGGGCATTTTATACCCAGATTGCAAAAAAGCATTGAGATTTTGGGGATATTCCATGTTATATTTGGCATTTTACCATTTTCATCTGTTTCTTTCAATTTTTCTATTATCATAATGTGGTTATTTACATTTTTAGATTTCCCCATTTTTGTGTAATAATGCTTTTTAAAGCATCTAAACCATCCAAACCCAATGAAAGAGAAGCAGAAAGAATTAGTGGATAGATGCATGATCTACAAAACAGGAATACTTCTTTTCCACATCCCATTTCCTATATATACTTACTGTATGTCTGGACAGGTCACTCAGTCTCTTGGCATTCTAGGCCATCTCTAAATTTAAAAACAGCAGAGTAAATACTGATCTGTATTGATAGAGGAAATTTCTTCACGAGAAATTCCCTGTGCCAATGAAATTTCAGTTCCTATCCCTCTCTCCAGGTTACAATGAATCATCGCATGAGCCATTCTAACCTCAGTTTCAGAGTTAATTATTCATTTAGCATTTGCAATGCTTTTTTCTTATGACTTATGTTTCTATGGTGCTTTATGGTTTACAAAGTGTTTTTACCTCTACAATAATCTCATTAAGGATATAATGCAACTAGTATTATTTTTATTTAATAAATTAAACTGAAGCATGATTCAATTGCTCACTTGTTCAAGGACACACTGGAAGTAGATATTAGAGCTAGCATGCAAACCCAGACTCCATGATCATTGCTTTTTTATCCTATTCCTTTGCTGAAATGCTATTCAATCCTATCTAACTATATTGACAGTCTACAATATCAGCCAAATTAAATGTCTCTAAACATATTACTTCTGTGGTCAATCTGGGAACAAAGGAAAGTGATAAATGTTGGAGGGGATGTGGCAAAATTGAGATACTAATACATTGCTGGTGGAGTTGTGAATTGATCTTTCCATTCTGGAGGGTAATTTGGAACTATGGCCATAGGGCTTTACAAGGATACCTGCCCTTTGACCCAGCCATTGGGTTTGTACCCCAAAGAAATAATAGGGCAAAATACTTGTACAAAATATTTATAGCTGTGCTCTTTGTGATGGCAAAAAATTGGAAAATGCAGGGTGTCCATCAATTGGGGAATGGCTGAACAAATTGTGGTATATGCTGGTGATTGAATACTATTGTGCTCAAAGGAATAATGAACTGGAGAAATTCCATGTCAACTGAAACGACCTCCAGGAATTGATGCAGAGTGAGAGGAGCAGAAGCAGGAGAACATTGTACACAGAGACACTGTGGCACAATCTTTTTTTTTTTTTTAATATATTTTATTTGATCATTTCCAAGCATTATTCGTTAAAGACATAGATCATTTTCTTTTCCTCCCCCCCCCCCACCCCCCATAGCCGACGCGTAAGTCCACTGGGCATTAGATGTTTTCTTGATTTGAACCCATTGCTTTGTTGATAGTATTTGCATTAGAGTGTTCATTTAGAGTCTATCCTCTGTCATGTCCCCTCAACCTCTGTATTCAGGCAGTTGCTTTTTCTCGGTGTTTCCACTCCCATAGTTTATCCTTTGCTTATGAATGGTGTTTTTTTCTCCTGGGTCCCTGCAAGTTGTTCAGGGACATTACACCACCACCAATGGAGAAGTCCATTACGTTCGATGATACCACAGTGTGTTTGTCTCTGTGTACAATGTTCTCCTGGTTCTGCTCCTCTCGCTCTGCATCACTTCCTGGAGGTTGTTCCAGTCTCCATGGAACTTCTCCACTTTATTATTCCTTTTAGCACAATAGTACTCCATCACCAACATATACCACAGTTTGTTCAGGCATTCCCCAATTGATGGGCATCCCCTCGTTTTCCAGTTTTGGGCCACCACAAAGAGCGCGGCTATGAATATTTTTGTACAAGTCTTTGTGTCCATTATCTCTTTGGGGTACAGGCCCAGCAGTGCTATGGCTGGGTCAAAGGGTAGATATTCTTTTAGCACCCTTTGGGCATAGTTCCAAATTGCCCTCCAGAATGGTTGGATCAGTTCACAGCTCCACCAGCAATGAATTAATGTCCCTATTTTGCCACATCCCCTCCAGCATTCATTACTTTCCTTTGCTGTTATGTTAGCCAATCTGCTAGGTGTGAGGTGACACCTCAGAGTTGTTTTGATTTGCATCTCTCTGATTATAAGAGATGTAGAACACTTCTTCATGTGCTTGTTAATAGTTTTGATTTCTTTATCTGAGAACTGCCTATCCATTTCCCTTGCCCATTTATCAATTGGAGAATGGCTTGATTTTGTGTACAATTGATTTAGCTCTTTATAAATATGAGTAATTAAACCTTTGTCAGAGGTTTCTATGAAGATTTTTTCCCAATTTGTTGTTTCCCTTCTGATTTTAGTTATATTGGTTTTGTTTGTACAAAAGCTTTTTAGTTTGATGTAGTCAAAACTATTTATTTTACATTTTGTGATTCTTTCTATATCTTGCTTGGTTTTAAAGCCTTTCCCCTCCCAAAGGTCTGACATGTATACTATTCTGTGTTTACCCAATTTACTTATGGTTTCCTTCTTTATGTTTAAGTCACTCACCCATTTTGAATTTATCTTGGTGTAGGGTGTGAGGTGTTGATCTATTCCTAGTCTCTCCCACACTGTCTTCCAATTTTCCCAGCAGTTTTTATCGAATAGTGGATTTTTGTCCCAAAAGCTGGGATCTTTGGGTTTATCATATACTGTCTTGCTGAGGTCGCTTTCCCCCAGTCTATTCCACTGATCTTCCTTTCTGTTTCTTAGCCAGTACCAAATTGTTTTGATGACTGCTGCTTTGTAATATAGTTTTAGGTCAGGGACTGCAAGGCCCCCATCATATGTGTTTTTTTTCATTATTTCCCTGGATATCCTTGATCTTTTGTTCTTCCAAATGAACTTTGTTATGGTTTTTTCTAAATCAGTGAAGAAGTATTTTGGTAGTTCAATGGGTATGGCACTAAATAGATAAATAAGTTTGGGTAGGATGGTCATTTTTATTATAGTGGCTCGTCCTATCCATGAGCAGTTAATGTTTTTCCATTTGTTCAAGTCTAGTTTTAGTTGTGTGGCGAGTGTTTTGTAGTTGTGTTCATATAGTTCCTGTGTTTGTCTTGGGAGGTAGATTCCTAGGTATTTTATTTTGTCTAAGGTGATTTTGAATGGGATTTCTCTTTCTAGTTCTTGCTGCTGAGCTGTGTTGGAGATATATAGAAAAGCTGATGATTTATGTGGGTTTATTTTGTATCCTGCAACTTTGCTAAAGTTGTTGATTATTTCAATTAGCTTTTTGGTTGAATCTCTAGGATTCTTTAAGTAGACCATCATGTCATCCGCAAAGAGTGATAACTTGGTCTCCTCCTTGCCTATTTTGATGCCTTCAATTTCTTTTTCTTCTCTAATTGCTACTGCTAGTGTTTCTAGTACAATGTCAAATAGTAGAGGTGATAATGGGCATCCTTGTTTCACTCCTGATCTTATTGGGAATGCATCTAGTTTATCCCCATTGCAGATGATATTAGCTGTTGGTTTTAGATAAATACTGTTTATTATTTTTAGGAATGACCCTTCTATTCCTATGCTTTCTAGTGTTTTTAATAGGAATGGGTGTTGTATTTTATCAAAGGCTTTTTCTGCATCTATTGAAATAATCATGTGATTCTTGCTAGTTTGCTTGTTGATGTGGTCAATTATGTGGATGGTTTTCCTAATGTTGAACCAGCCCTGCATCCCTGGTATGAATCCTACTTGATCATGGTGAATGATCCTTCTGATCACTTGCTGGAGTCTTTTTGCTAGTATCCTATTTAAGATTTTTGCATCTATATTCATTAGGGAGATTGGCCTATAGTTTTCTTTCTCTGTTTTTGACCTGCCTGGTTTTGGAATCAGTACCATGTTTGTGTCATAAAAGGAGTTTGGTAGAACTCCCTCTTTGCTTATTATGTCAAATAGTTTGTATAGTATTGGGATTAACTGTTCTCTGAATGTTTGATAGAATTCACAGGTGAATCCATCAGGCCCTGGGGACTTTTTCTTAGGAAGTTCTTTGATGGCTTGTTGGATTTCAATTTCTGATATGGGATTATTTAGGAATTCTATTTCCTCTTCTGTTAGTCTAGGCAGTTTGTATTTTTGTATATATTCATCCATTTCTCCTAAATTGGTGTATATTTTGCCATATAATTGGGCAAAGTAATTTCTAATGATTGCCTTAATTTCCTCCTCATTGGAGGTGCTGTCCCCCTTTTCATCTTTAATGCTGTGAATTTGCTTTTCTTCCTTCCTTTTTTTAACTAGATTGACCAGTACCTTGTCTATTTTGTTTGTTTTTTCAAAGTACCAGCTTCTTGTCTCATTTATTAAATCAATTGTTCTATCACTTTCGATTTTATTAATTTCTCCCTTAATTTTTAGGATTTCTAATTTGGTTTTCTGCTGGGGGTTTTTAATTTGATCGCTTTCCAGTTTTTTCATTTGCATTTCCAATTGATTGATCTCTGCTCTCCCTTGTTTGTTAATATAAGCATTCAGGGATATGAATTTACCTCTGATTACCGCTTTGGCTGCATCCCAAAAGGTTTGAAAGGATGTTTCGCCATTGTCATTTTCCTCGATGAAATTATTAATTGTTTCTATGATTTCTTCTTTAACTAAACGGTTTTGGAGTATCATATTGTTTAATTTCCAATTGGTTTTAGATTTGGTTTTCCATGTACCATTACTAATCATTATTTTTATTGCCTTGTGATCTGAGAAGGCTGCATTCATTATTTATGCTTTTCTGCATTTGTGTGCTATGTTTCTGTGACCTAATGTATGGTCAATTTTTGTGAATGTGCCATGTGGTGCTGAGAAGAAGGTGTATTCCTTTTTATCCCTATTTATTTTTCTCCATATGTCTATTAATTCTAATTTTTCTAAGATTTCATTCACTTCTTTTACCTCTTTCTTATTTATTTTTTGATTTGATTTATCTAAATTTGATAATGGTTGGTTTAAGTCTCCCACTAGTATGGTTTTATTGTCTATTTCTTCCTTCAATTCTCCTAGTTTCTCCATTAGAAATTTGGGTGCTATATTATTTGGTGCATACATATTGATTAATGATATTTCCTCATTGTCTATAGTACCTTTTAACAAAATATAATTACCTTCCCTATCCCTTTTGATCAGGTCTATTTTTGCATTGGCTTTATCAGATATCATGATTACCACTCCTGCCTTCTTTCTATCAGTTGAAGCCCAGAAGGTCTTACTCCATCCTTTAATTCTGACCTTGTGGGTGTCAACCCACCTCATGTGTGTTTCTTGAAGACAACATATGGTAGGGTTTTGGATTCTACTCCATTCTGCTATTTGTCTACGTTTTATGGGTGAGTTCATCCCATTCACGTTCAAAGTTATGATTGTCATTTGTGGACTCCCTGGCATTTTGATTGCTTTCCCTAATTCTAACCTTTTCTTCTTCGGCTCTACCTTTTAGTCCCGTGATTTACTTTGAAACAGTCCCCCTTGTCCCCTCCCTTGATGTTTCCCTTTTTAGTCCCTCCCTTTTTGTTCCCTCCCCCTCCCCCCTCTCTTTCCCTCCCTTTTTGTTCTCCCTCTCCCCCTCCCCCCCTTGGTTTTCCCTTCTCCTTACCCTTGTTGGGTAAGATAGAATTCAAGATCCCAATGGATCTGGATGTTTTTCCCTCTCAGAGCTGATTTCCCTGAGATTGAGGTTTAAGTACCCCCCCCCCACTCTTCCTCTCCTTCTTATAGGAGTTTTCTTCCCCTCCCCTTCCCATGTGATTCTTTGTGTGAGAATGATTATTCTATTTGGTCTTTCTTTACCCCCTATTTATACATTACATTTTTTCCCCCACATGTTAGTATACATAGGTTGATATAAATGTAGTCCTTATAGAAGAGAGTTTGAGTAAAAGAAAAAGATAACATTTTCCCCTTTCCTTAATATTTACCTTTTCAGGTATTCCTTGCTCTTTGATTTTCGGTATCAAACTTTCCACAGAGCTCTGGTCTTTTCTTTGCAAAAAGTTGGAAGTCTTTGTTGAATGCCCATACTTTCCCTTGGAAGTATATAGTCAGTTTTGCTGGGTAGCTGATTCTTGGTTGGAGACCCAGCTCTCTTGCCTTTCTGAAGATCATGTTCCATGCCTTACGATCATTCAGAGTAGAACTTGCAAGGTCTTGTGTGACCCTGATTGGCATTCCTTTATATCTAAATTGTCTTTTTCTGGCTTCCTGTAGGATTTTTTCTTTTGTTTGATAGCTTTGGAATTTGGCAATTACATTCCTGGGAGTTGTCTTTTGGGGGTTTAGTGTAGAAGGTGTTCTGTGAGCTCTGTCAGTGGCTGTATTGCCCCCTTGTTCTAGAATCTCTGGGCAATTTTCTTTGATTATATCTTGTATCACCATGTCCAGTTTGGTGTTTATTTCTGGCTTTTCTGGGAGTCCAATTATTCTTAAATTGTCCCTTCTCCCCCTATTTTCCAGATCTATCACCTTGTCGGTGAGATATTTTATGTTCTCTTCTAATTTCTTGGTATTTTGGCTTTGCTTTATTGATTCTTGCTCTTTTACACGATCGTTGTCTTCGAGCTGCCTGATTCTGGCCTTTAAAGCCTGGTTTTCTTTTACAGTTTGGTCAAACTGGTTTTGTAGATGCGTGAATTTCTTTTGCATTATTTCCAACTTCTCCTCCCAGAAGGCTTCCATCTTTTTGGTCATTTCTGATTCAAATTCTTCATAGGTTTGTGGAGAGTTTCCATTTCCTTTGGAAGGTTTTGGAGCATTTTCTTTTATATTATCTTCTGTCTGCTCTGTATTTTGTATTTTGGCTCCATAGAATGTGTCCAAAGTCGCCCCTTTCTTCTTATTTTTCTTGGTATTTTGGGGCTTCTGTGGTTCTGTGGAGTTTGCCATTTCTGAATGTGGAGGATTAGCTTTTCTTATCTCTGGTGATCCGAGGCTTTAGTCCTGGGCAGATGTTGGTTCTATGAGCTTTCCCTGGGTTAAACTGAATATGCCTCACTGGAACTGGAATGGAAGGGTCAGACCACGAGGCCACACTCTCCCCCTGGCTCGCTTTCAGGAAGTTGCCTTCAGAATCGCTGGCCGTGAGGCTGTTTCGTAGGCCTGCGGGGGGATGGGCTGCAGCTTTCCCAAGCTCTAGGGCAAGGACTTTCACTGCGACTTGGATAGCAGGATCCAGCCCGTGAGGCTGTCTTGCCCGCCCTGAGGGTTGCTGTCGTTTCGACCAGCTCTCTGCAGCGGAAGCCCCAGGCAGTAACTTTCACCGGGACTGTAGAAGGCCCTGAGGGTTCTGCTCTCTGAGCCCAGCCGGCCGGGCTGCGGCTTCCGGGAGCCTTGGACTCTGCGCTCCTACCCCTGAGGTCCGAGTGATCTCGGGTTCTGGCTTTTAAGGGGAGCCGTACCTTTTGATCCGGGTCCAGGTCCAGGAGGAGGGTTCCCAGGGTCTGTGCTGTTGATCGTTTTGAATTTCGGCGCCTTAGGAGCTTATTGTTTGAGATTGGTCGGGAAGGGTTTTCAGGAGATCTGAGCTTTAGCTTTCTCTAAGCCGCCATCTTAACCGGAAGTCCCTCTGTGGCACAATCTTAATAGACTTTTCTACTAGTACCAATGCAATGACCCAGAACAATCCAGAGGAACTTAGGAGAAAGAATGCTATCCACATCTAGAGAAGGAACTGCAGAAATAGAAATGCAGAAGAAATACATATGATCAATCATATAATTCTATAGGGATATGATTAGGGTTTTGATGTTAAAAGATCACTCTACTGCAAATATGAATAACAGGGAAATAGGTTTTTGAACAATGATACATGTATAACCCAGTGAAATTTTTTGTCAGCTCTGGAAGAGGGGGAGGAAAGGAGGAGGGGGAGGAATCATGAATAATGTAACCATGGAACAATATTCTAAATAAATTATAAAAAATAAACATATTACTTCTTGCTTCAGAGACAATTGAAATAACCTCATATTGTCTACTTACCAAGTAATTTCAAATGCATGGTTTTGAAGTCAATTCATAGAAATTAGAACATTAACATGATAAGTGAAAATTGCAGTTAAAAAAATCCCTTGAAAACCCCCAGGAGAAAGAATGTATTCATCCAAAAATATTTATAACAGTTCATTTTGTGGGAGCAATGAATTGGAAAGTGAGTGAATGTCCACACATTGGGAAATGGATGAACAAGTTGTGGTATATGGTTGTAATAAAATGCTATTATGTTATAAGGAAAAAAAATGACCAGGAAGATTTAAGAAAAATATAGAAAGGCTTGTATGAACTGATGAAGAGTGAAATAAGCAGAACTGAAAGACCACTTAAAATAGTAACAGCTATGATGAAGAACTCTGAATAACTTAGCTATTCTCAGCAACACAATGATCCAAGACATTCCAAAATGACTCACAGTGAAAAATGCTGTCCAGATCCAGAGAGAGAACTGATGGAGTCTGAATGAAGATTAAAGCATGCCATGTTTCATTTTATTTTCTTCATGTTTTTTTTTAATATGTATCTTCTTCCCCACATGAATGATCAATGTCAAATTACTTATCTTCTTGGAGGGGTTGGGGAAGTGAATGGTAGAGAGGGAAAGATGGAACTCAAAATGTTAGAAAACAAATACCAAAATTTGTTTTTACATGTAATTGGGAAAGAATAAAACATTACAGAAGGAAAAAATAATAAGAACTCACCTGCAAATCACTGATAAAATGTAGTACATTTAAACATTTATATCTGGAAAAGTCTAGAGTCATACTCTGTATCAGTGAACAGATGGATCTGAGTGAGGTCCTCTGAGCATAACTGCAGGTAAATTCTAATTTGGGAAATATTGTGATAGATCAGGAGAAAGTTAGAAACCAGCATTTACATTAAATAGTAGGAAAAATATAAAACAAAAATATATAAAGACTTAACTGTCAGGAAAACTAATATTTGGAGGAGAGAATCTTGGAAGAGCTTCAGATATAAGTGTGGTTAAACTGATCTTCATGGTATTTCACACAGGGCAGCATCTGTTTTTAATTGGCCTATTCCTCTACCTGGAATGCTATTCTTAAACACTTCCACTTCATAAAATACCTTCCTTTCTTCGTGATTCATCACAAGTTCTACCTAACAATGCCTAATTTAACTTGTATGGTGATGTGTGTGTGTGTGTGTGTGTGTGTGTGTGTGTGTGTGTCCCTACAAAGGGATTCAAGATTCTTAAAAGCAGAGGTCTAATTTTTTGTCTTTGAATCCCAAGGACCTGGCATACTGCTTGGCATATACTAGGTACTTAATAAATACTTGCTGACTGAGTGATAGACTGATTGACTCTTTGAGAGTGATAAGATGACCAGAGAAGTAAGTTCTTCTTCATGTTTTACTGTGAAGCAAGAGAAGACACAAGGAAGTTAAGGGGAATAAAGAAGAATAGAGAGGCCAAGTAAAGTTATTTCATCCTATTGGCTTTAATCTCCTAAGAAGAATGAATAGACCCCAGGATAGGATAAAAACGGGATTTCTGAATCAAATAATGGAAATAGATAGTCCAATATTAGAAATGTTTGTCAAAGGATAACTTGAATGAATGAACCCCAAGCAGAATCATATTTCCTATTTCCCATTCATTCTGGAGCATATGCTTACTGAGTAGAATGATAGGTGTGAACTATTATTATGATTTTTTATGGATCTCTATGACATCAACACCCTGCCCCTTTGTGGTGAGCTTCTCCATATTTAACTAGATTGGTCCTTGGTATAGAGAGACACAATTATTCTCTGGGTCAATCCATAAATTTCTTCTACTCAGTAGGCTCTGCTAGAGGTTATATATTAATAGTATCAAACACGTGTCTTTCCAAAGGCTTTTTCTAATTCTGCTAGTTGTAGATATTTCTTCCTCCATACCTCTAAAAATGAGTATTTATTTTGTGTCATTTCTTCATTAACTTTTTTAAAAAGATGTATCCTTCCCCATAAATGTGAACTTCCTTAACAGAATAATAATCAAATTTTGTCAGCATCTGGAAAACACTTCTGGACTGAATTCTTCAATCAGATTTGTCTTCGCTATATTTCAAAAGGTCCAGCCAAGATAGAAAAATTTAAAGATCTACTCAATTTTTATTTTTTAATCTAAACTAGACACATTATAATGAATACATGGAATAACTGAATCAAATTCACTTATAAGGATTATATTTACTGTATTTTTCAAAGATTGGATTATCACAGTTATGATCTCTTGCTCTTTCTCAAAAAATGCAATAATAACTGAATAGTTAGGGTTTTATTTGAATTCAAGTTTTAATGTCCTTTGTTTCTCTGCAAATTGTGTTTGGTTGTGATGCTTCCTAACTTGTTGCTTTTTATAAACTCTAAAATATAAACAAAAGGCTCATTTATTCCTGCTGTCATCAAGACTTCTTTGTTCAATGAGTCTTCTTGTTTCAGATATTTATTATCCTTTTCAAAATTGATTGCAAATATTGACTTTGTTGTATGTTTAATTCAAAATGGGGCTCTCAGGCATAATTCTCAGAGAGATGAGAGAAACAAAAATTAATGAAAATATTTTAAATTAAAGATTAAAGTTATTTGAGTTATTGTTCCCAATATTATCAGTAGAACTTGATGATGCTACTCTTTCACCATGATGGTTTTTCAAATGAAAACTGAAAAACCATAGATTCAGGAGCTATACTCTCATTCCTTCAGATAATTTATAATAAGATATATAATTATTATTTGTTATAGCTATTTTAAAAATATCATCTAGTTTATCTTTTCATTGCTACCTCCTTTGCCCTAAAAAACAATAAATTGCAACAATGATTTTCATAGCAAACGACCTCAAGTAAAGCAAATTCCCACTTTGATCATATCAAAAATATATATTTCATTCTCATTTTAAGTTCATCATCTCTCTAGAAAGATGTAGATGATTTGATTTATCAATTTTCCTCTTGAAATTCCATTAATCACAATTTTAAAGTCTTTCAAAATCACCTTTCTCCATATTGTTGTTGTTGCTGTGAAAACTGTTTTCCTACTTCAGTCCCATTTATTGCCTCAATTCATAAAGGTCTTCCTAGTTTCCTCTAATTCTGTGCATTTCATCATTTCCTACATCAACATAATGCTCCATTACATTCATATATTACAATTTGTTTCAAATTAGGTGGAACCACTTTATTTCCCAGTTTGAGGTTATTATGACAACCTCTTTAAAGTTTATTTTTGTTAGTAATAATAATAAAAAATAACAATCATAATTGTTATTCTCCTTTAATCAAAGATGTGTTTACAAATGTTTAACAACTGAATCCACTGGGAAATATTCACAGGGCCTACCTTTAAGTTTCATTTACATTATTAACATATTCTCCATTATTTCTTAAGTCAAGACAATTCAAAAATGATATATTAAGCCCTGATCTGCAAATGCTATAGTGTTTCAGAATTTACTCATCCCTGAGATATAAATGTTCACTTTGAAAATATAACAATCAAATCTTTAGCTAGTTCAACTTGGCTTCAATATACTTTTGCCTTTATTTGAAGCAAATATAAACTTCAACTCTTCTATAATTAGAAAAACCATGAAACTTTTATGTAATTCTACAAATAGAAAAAAAATGTTAAGTACATCAAATGGATATTGTTGAAGGAGAATATTGATATGAACAAATAATTGAAAAGCAATTGAGTTAGGAATATAAAAGTGTTGTTTTTCTTAATCAAAATGAATACATAACCTCATGGCTGCTAAATATTTTATTATAATTCATAATATTGTCAGTCTTTTTAAAGTCATGATAAGCAAATGCGGAATGATAGAATGTAATTGATACATAAGGTTGTATGTTGTGAAAAAGATGGGATGAACCTGTATACTCTTGAGTTGGAGGGAAATACTTGTTCTCTAGATAAGATGAATCCCTAAAAGGGATTAGTCTAAAAAACTAAGGACATTGACCTGCTGGGTATGTACTTTATTTCCCTCCCTACTGGTATCAACAAAAGGAAGAAGGATGATTATATTTTAAAAGGGTCTTCCAACATTTTAGAGATTCCCTGTCAATATGGGGAATTCTTATAATGCTAGCCTCAGAGAAATTCATTTCCCACAGCATCAAATCTGACCTTTAGCAACTACTGTAATTCCAAGTCTTGCACACATCCCCACTTCCACTCTGACTTAGAATGCTTTGGACTGAAAAAGGGTCTAAAGAGGTATAAAATCCTAATGTATATATTAAGAATTTATATGCCTAAATCAAGTGCTTCTCCTTAGTGCACTAATACATTTATTTTCCTTTCAATATTGATGGGCTTATTTCATTAATATATCCAAATATTTTTCAAAGTTTTCACTAAAATTTTAAATTCAATATGTCCAAATCATCTCAAAATGATCACATGATCTGCTCATCTTTACTGTGGTCTGGAATTTGTCTGGAACTTTCTTATCACAGAATAAGAAGGTCCTGACAGCAGCACCTAGATTGCTTCCCCTGACTTAGGACATATTACTGGGATATGATTTTGATTAATATATGATACAATTTGTATGATCCTTTGATCTTTAGGATGGTCTGTGTGTGACTTGCAGTTTCTTCTTTGCAGTATTAATCCTGGCTATTTATAAACTTACTTGGGGAAGATATGTACCACAGTGGATAGAGTGAGGGTCCTAGAGTCAAGAGGATTCATCTTTCTGAGTTCATATCTGGCCACAGATATTTACTAGCTGTATGACCCTGGGCAAGTCACTTAACCCTATTTGTCTCAGTTCCTCATCTGTAAAATGAAATGGAGAAGGAAATGGCAAACCATTCCAGTATCCTTGCCAAGATGGGGTCATGAACAGTCAAGCAAAACTGAAACAACTGAACAACAACAACAATGAATAAATTTACTACATTTACCAGAAGACTGGAACAACAAAGGAAGCAGAACAAGATAAAAATTTAACGCACTTTGTTTATCTTGATCTAGGAAGCCCACATCATGGGAATTCCCTCCACTAATACAGTATCATAACTCGTCTTTCTTTTATGGTTTTTTAATGGTAACCCATATGGTCACATATCACAAAATTAGTATATATCAGAGAGAGAACTTGAGTCCAAATCTTCATGTCTTTAAGAAGAGTCCAAAAATCTCAGTTCCAAGCTTCACAATGCCTTGATTTAAAGTACAGACAGCCTGTAATAGAACAGAACAAACCTAGATAAGTATTTTTTTTCCTTTTAAAAGACAAAGGACAAAGGAAAAACATGGTTTTGTATATGCAGTTGTTTCAGTCATGTCTGACTCTTTGTGACATTTGCCATTTTCCTGACAAAGATACTAGAGTAGCTTGCCATTTTCTTCTTTAGCTTATTTGACTTGCCTAAGCTCATAAAGCTAGTAAGAGAGGCCATATTTGAACTCAGGAAGGTAGATTTTCTTGACTCCAGGCACAGTACTCTATCCACTGAACCCCTTAGCTGTTCCTCTACAAATATACTTTACTATTACCGAGTATGAGAACTTTGTGTTGTTCAGAAATTTCAGTAATGTCCAACTCTAGAAACCATTTGAGGTTTTCTTGGCAAAGATACTGGAGGGGCTTGCCATTTCCTTCTCCATCTCACTTTAAGAGAAAGGAACTGAAGTGGTCAGGGTTAAAAGATTTACTCAGAGCCACACAGCTAGTAAGCACACGAGGCCAGATTTAAACTTGGGTCCTACTGACTCCAGATCCAGTGTTCTATCTACAGTGCCACATGCCCCCCCCACCCCCGTGTGTGTGTGTGTGTGTGTGTGTGTGTGTGTGTGTGTGTGTGTGTGTATAAAAGCCATACAATACATAATGCCACACATGGCAATTTCTATTTAAGACTGTAAGAGTGGAAATTGTATTTTTTGTTATGCATATATCAAAATTCTACATTGTAGTGACAGTGAAGAAACATTTTTTCCCTAATATGTCAGTTGATTCCCCTTCAATTTTATCAGCCTTGAGGTCCAGTGGTCCACTGATATACACAGTTGGAGAATTACTTTCCATGTTATTAACTCATTAACTCTGGCCATTTTCCACTCATTGATGTTAACTGTTCTTTTGCTATTTATTTGTCTGAGCACTAAGAGTACAATTATGTAGATCTCTGTTATAAATAGACAATTCAGGGGAGAAAATGGCTCCATTTGGCCAAAAATGTGAGGTAATTTTCATCAGAGACTCCAAATCCTCAATCAGACCTTTATTAGTTTTGAGAATTAAAGTAATCTTAGTTATATTTGTTTATATTTTAGTTATGATTAATGAGACTTCAATTATTTCCTGTATGAGTTGTAAAAGGACTACAGTTGTAAAAAGGACTATAGCACTAGAGGTGGAAGAGTCCTTGGAAATTTGGTGAAACCATATTATTTTTCAGATGAGAAAAATGAGGTCTAGAGAAGTGAATTCAGTGTCCCAAGGTAACACAAGTAGTAAGAGGCAGAGCACTAGGTCCACTGATTCCAAATCTGATAAAGAGATGAATTCCCCTTTGGCACTAATTCAATTATAGGCATCTACAATTGGTGATAAAAATAGACTTCAACTTCTGACTCAGATAGTCATACTTCACATTTATAATAATCATGAACTCCTTGGAACTGTCTCTGATTGCTGAGAATGGTTAAGAATATCCCTCTAATCATAAGATCATTAGAAAAATTTCCCCCAAAAAACAAGTGAAAAGCATAAGCTTTTGTTTGCTAAAAAATCTCAGAAACAAAATTTAGGTTTGGGATTTATTTGGACAGTGTAAGGCATTTGTATATGTTATTCTAGAAGAATATTGGACCTTTATCACATGATTCATGGTTGTTCTTCTGGAGAATTACCATTGATTATTTTATCTCTATGACTCATTGAACTAATTTTGAATTATGGGGCATGAAGTTAAGACAGATTATTTTATACCATTTAGTTTTCTCTCATTTGCGAAAGTCAGGATCCCTTGAAAGGTGAATTTGTCCTTTTCAAATATTACTTTGTTTGTTTATTTTCATGGAGTTAAAAATGTTGTTTCAGAAAAACAAAGATAATTTTACTAATCCACTCCTGGCAAAATAGGGCCCTTGTGCTGATTTCCTAGTACAGACAAATAACAGGATATTGGCAGGGCTAGCTACAGGCATCATTGTTAAGTAAGCAGAGCTTATCTTTGGTTCTTTCCAACACATCTTGGTCCTTGAGCTTTTTCTCTTAACTTACATTATTTCCTTCAGATATCTAATTCTTATTAATTCCTGTTAAAGTGTTAAATGCTAACTAAGAAAAATAGAGACAAAAAAAAGATGTCTCTCCCAAGGACAGATGTATGTTAAAGGATGTATCTGAAGGATAAAGAAGATGTTAGGGCTCAAAAGACAATGAATGGCATGTGGAGAGAGGTATATTTTAAGGTAAGAGGTCCTGTCTAGAGTATAGCTGCTTCCTACACAGCCTCCCTTTACCCTGACCCAATTTTCTCCCTGCATACAACTCAAATGAATCCCTTCTGCTCAGTTACCTAGTGGCTTCCCTGGTGTGACTTCTTCCCTCTAAAAACATCTGTTTGACCCTAATTTTTTTTTACATAGATTCCTGGCCTACAGTTAATTAAAAAAAAGTCATGTGGGATTAACAGACTTGATAATTGCCTGAGATGATGCACATCTTCACATTCTATAGGCTAGTTGAACTGATGTGGACTCCATTATCTATCAAAGCTGGAGGTAAGGTATTTTTTGGGGTATTCTTATTGTGTAATGTCAACATATATAGGCTGTATATCCTTGCTGTGCTATATCATAATAAATTTCCTTTCTTAAATATTCAGAGATTCCTGAATGCCAAGATGGAATCTAAACTAAGAGGGTGCTGTCTCTGGAGTCACAGTCAACACATTCTGATCAGGCCACCTCCCTACACACCCTTTTGAAATACAAGACCTAGGTGAATAGAAATATCTTCATCACTCTTCTTTGTGGTAAAAAACATTAATTTAGGAGATAATTGGTTGGAATCAATATGGTAATTATAGATAAGAGTGTCTTTCTGTGTTGAATTATTTGATTTCCAAAGAGCTTAAGCTGAGTTGCATTATGACAACAGAATTTTGAATTAAAAAGGACCTTTTATTGAGATCTTTATTGAGTCAATGGGTAAATCAATAAGCATTTGTTAAGCATAATACACAAAATATAAGATACTACATTAAGAGCTGAGAATAAAAATAAAATGGAGGTGGAGAAAAACAGTCCTAGTCCTTAAAGAACTTAATATTCTTTAAAAGAAATTTTCTCCAGATTAAATGTTGATACAATTTTTAATATTCATGTTCTAACATTTGGCAATCGATATTCCCTCCCTCCTTTCCACTACTAAAACCCTTTCCCAAGAAGGCAGGCAATATGATATAGGTTGTGCATGTATTATATTTCCATCTTTGTCACATTGTGAGTTAAAGCATATATAATGCTTAGACTAGAGAAAAATTTATGGAGGAAATAAGATGAAGAATGATATGTTTTAATCTGAATGCAGACTCCATCTGTTCTTCTATGGATATCCTTTTTCATCATGAGTCCCTCAGAACTGTCCTGGATCCTTTCCTTGTCAATAATATTTAAATCATTCACAATTGATCATCATATGCTATTGTTATTGTGAACATTTTCTCCTGGTTCTGCTCACTTCCCATTGTTGTCCCTTCACCATGAATCCTTCTAGGTTTTTTGTGTTCATTTTGTTAATCATTTCTTATGTCATAATAGTATTACACTACAATCATATGTAACAGCTTATTCAGCCATTCCCAAAATGATGGACATCCATTCAGTTTCTATTTCTTTACTACCACAAAAAGATCTAATACAAATATTTTGGGACTTTTCATTTTTCTTTTTTTTTTCATTTTTTTAATTTTTTTTCTCTTTTAAACATTGTTTTATTTGGTCATTTTCAAACATTATTTGTTAGAAACAAAGATCATTTTCTTTTCCTCCCACCCCTCCCACCACCATAGCTGACATGCGATTCCACTGAGTATCACATGTGTCCTTGATTTGAACCCATTTCCATGTTGTTGGTATTTGTATTAGGGTGTTCATTTAAAGTCTCTCCTCAATCACGTCTCCTCAACCCCTGTATTCAAGCAATTGTTTTCCTCAGTGTCATTACTCCCACAATTTGTCTTCTGCTTGTGGATACTGTTTTTTTCTCCTAGATCCCTGTAGAATGTTCAGGGACATTGTATTGAAACTAATGGAGAAGTCCATTACGTTCGATTGTACCACAGTTTTCAGTCTCTGTATACAATGTTTTCCTGGTTCTGCTCCTTTCGCTCTGTATCACTTCCTGGAGGTTGTTCCAGTCTCCATGGAATTCCTCCACTTTATTATTCCTTTTAGCACAATAGTATTCCATCACCAACAAACACCACAACTTGTTCAGCCAGTCTCCAATTAAAGGGCATCCCCTCATTTTCCAATTTTTGGCCATAACAAAGAGCACAGCTATGAATAATCTTATACAAGTCTCTTTCCTTATTATCTCTTTGGGTTACAGACCCAGCAGTGCTATGGCAGGATCAAAGGGCAGACAGTCTTTTATCACCCTTTGGGCATAGTTCCAAATTGACCTCCAGAATGGTTGGATCAATTCACAACTCCACCAGCAATGAACTAATGTCCCAACTTTGCCACATCCCCTCCAGCATTCATTATTTTCCTTTGCTGACATGTTAGTCAATCTGCTAGGTGTGAGGTGATACCTCAGAATTGTTTTGATTTGCATCTCTCTGATTATCAGAGATTTAGAACACTTTTTCATGTGCTTAATAATAGTTTTGATTTCTTTGGCTGAAAATTGCTTATTCATGTCCTTTGCCCATTTATCAATTGGAGAATGGCTTGATTTTTTGTACAATTGATTTAGCTCTTTATAAATTTGAGTAATTAGACCTTTATCAAAGGCTTTTGATATGAAGATTGTTTCGCAATTTGTTACTTCCCTTCTCATTTTGGTTACATTGGCTTTGTTTGTACAAAAACTTTTTAATTTGATGTAATCAAAATTGTTTATTTTGCATTTTGTGACTCTTTCTGAGTATTGCTTGGTTTTAAAGTCTTTCCCTTCCCACAGGTCTGACATGTATACTATTCTGTGTTTGCCTAATTTACTTATAGTTTCCTTCTTTATGTTCAAGTCATTCACCCATTCTGAGTTTATCTTGGTGTAGGGTGTGAGGTGTTGATCCAAACCTAATCTCTCCCACACTGTCTTCCAGTTTTCCTAGCAGTTTTTGTCAAATAGTGGGTTTTTGTACCCAAAGCTAGGGTCTTTGGGTTTGTCTTATACTGTCTTGCTGAGGTCACTTACCCCAAGACTATTCCACTGATCCTCCTTTCTGTCTCTTAGCCAGTAACAAATTGTTTTGATGACCACTGCTTTATAATAGAGTTTGATATCTGGGATTGCAAGGCCACCTTCCTTTGTATTTTTTTTTTTATTATTTCCCCGGATATCCATGACCCTTTGTTCTTCCAAATGAACTTTGTTATGTTTTTTTCTAAATCAGTAAAGAAATATTTTGGAAGTTCAATGGGTATAGCACTAAATAGATTAATAAGTTTGGGTAGGATGTTCATTTTTATTATATTGGCTCGTTCTACCCATGAGCAGTTAATGATTTTCCAATTGCTCAAGCCTCATTTTAGTTGTGTGGACAGTGCTTTGCAGTTGTGTTGATATATTTCCTGTGTCAGTCTCAGGGGATAGATTCCTAAGTATTTTATTTTGTATAATGTGATTATGAATGGGATTTCTCTTTCTAATTCTTGCTTCTGAGGTGTGTTGGAAATATATAGAAATGCTGATGACTTATGCAGGTTTATTTTGTATCCTGCAACTTTGCTAAAGTTGTTGATTATTTCAATTAGCTCTTTGGTTGAATCTCTAGGATTCTTTAAGTAGACCATCATGTCATCCACAGAGAGTGATAACTTGGTCTCCTCCTTGCCTATTTTAATGCCTTCAATTCCTTTTTCTTCTCTAATTGCTACTGCTAGTGTTTCTAGTACAATGTCAAATAATAGAGGTGATAACAGGCATCCTTGTTTCACTCCTGATCTTATTGGGAATGCATCCAGTTTATCCCCATTGCAGATGATGTTAATTGATGGTTTTAGCTATATACTGTTTATTATTTTTAGGAAAGACCCTTCTATTCCTATGTTTTCTGGTGTTTTTAATAGGAATGGGTGTTTTATTTTATCAAAGGCTTTTTCTGCATCTATTGAGATAATCATGTGCCAGTAAGATGAGTCCTTCTTGCTGTATATCCATATTGTTCTGACCCAGAGCACTGCTTCATCACTTCTTTTTTTGAACCTGCCACTCCAGGTTTTATTTTGAGGCATTTTTGTGATTCTTTACTTTGAGAGTGGTTGGTAGATTCTGAGTGTCTTTCATTCTGCTCTCTTGGCTATCAGAAGTTAACTCATCAGAACTTAATATTCTGATGAGAAAACATGTAATATGCACATAAATGTATAATGTATATAAATTCATAACTATATGGATATAAATTGTATAAATAGGTTTATCCATAATATCTATAGAATAATTGGAAAATAACTGGAAAGGAACAGGGAAGGCCTTCTATTGATTATTATCCTTGCTCTCAATTCTAAGAGATGAAGGTAAGGAAGGAGAACAGCCAAGGCAAGGAGAACAGCCAGTGAATGAGAATGGATATGGTAGATGGAACCCTGTATGTCAAGAATGGCAAACAAAACAGTTTGTCTTGCCTGGAAGGTACACACAGAGGAGCAATGTATAAGAAGATCAGTAATATGAAAAGGAGGCAAGTTTTAAAGAGTTTGGAATGCCCAAAATAAGAGTTTATCTTTTATTTTAGTGGTAATAAAGAATTAGTGGAGTTTCAGTAAGAGATGACATATAGTCTAACCCCTTCATTTAACAAATGAAGAAAGAGCTGCTCATCAATGGAATACATTGTGATTAATTTGGAGCAAGAAAGTACTGGGTACAAATCTTATTTCTGATACCTATTTGTTTTGTGACCCTAAGCAAATCACATTACTTTTTTTAAAATTGTATAATACCAGTAACCTTCTTCATAAGGTTCCTATGAGATTCTAATGACAAAATATGTTACCTGCTTGACTAAACTTAAAATTCTGACCAGATGAATGCAACCACTCTTTTATTTTATTTGGGACATGGACTCTCTTACTTCTTAAGGAACCCTAGCACTCCCTTAAAATTCTGATGAACTATATATTTCTAATACAGTAGCCCTAACTTTTTGGCTTTTACCCATTACCACAATGCCATTTTACTTAAGGAGTTCTCACTTGTTAGATGTTTTAACTGAGATACAGTTTTCTTCAAGAGTACCAAGTTTAGATGATCAATGTTACTATCACAAGAACAGTCAAGTTCTAATAGCAAAAGCTTAATCTTAATTTTTCATACCCTGCATTTATGTAACTCCAATCTCAAATCCCAAGAGCTTTCCTTATTAGTGGAAATTCATACTGTCAAGATAATTTTAGGTTTGTGACTTAAAATATAGATTTAATTGGTCACCGGGGAAAATCCCAAATAAAATACCCAAGTCAGTCTGGAAATTTATGGCAATTTAATTAATATAGAGGAAAGGAATTTAAGAGGAAGGAGGGAAGAGGATATAGGATTCCTCCTGCATGGCCTGTGCCAGGGGGAGTTTAAAATTCCTGCCTCTAGGTCTCTGAAGAAGATTAGAGGCTTCTAAGGGGAGAAAGTTGGAAAAGTAAAGGAGGAAACTCAGCCAGAAACTCACCACCAAACTGGACAAATAGCTTGTAGCCACACTAAGATGCCTGAAGGCTCAGCATGCTGCTCTCAGCTAATTCTCCACCGCCAATAAATAAGGTGCCGGAGAGAGCAAAAATCCCAAATATATAGACCTTTCACCCTTGTGTCTCCTCCTCTAAATTTTTCACCTCTACCATCATATCAAAGGCTTTTCTCCAGGACTTCCCATACTTTTAGTTCTCATCTTCTTTGATGTGATTATATCTTTAGAGTTACTTAACACTTCTTTGTTAAGTTCACCTTTTGCAAGTTACTTGATCTTTTTGTGATTAATTTAACCTTTATAGTTACTTAACACCTTTTTTGTATTAAGATCTAAAAATAGACTTAGCTTAAAATTCTAACTTCACTATTAGGTGAAAACTAAGTACCTTCATTGTTCAATCAGGAGATTACAACTTTATCTTCCCCTAAAGTATGGTCTAAGTAGGGTGGAGTAATTTAGAGTTCCCAAGACATTCCCAATTTTGTTAATCTAAGTATCTTCATTGTAACAAACAGGAAATAGCTAAATCCAATCTTCACAATACTGTGTCTTGCATGAGGGAAAGAGCAGAGTTGTCAGCTGTCAAGAGCTTCAATTTTTAGCCAGTATCCTTTGACAGGGGTACTTCTTTGGGGATTAATCAAATGAGAATATCCTTTAAATGTTGCATCAGTTTCCAACTTCAAGAGAGAATATGGAAGAGGCCAATGCCATATTACTTTATTGAATGGAAAAATATAATGAAAGTTATAAGAGGAATGGGAACTATCCATCATATCTCTTGCAGCTTGATGTTCTAGAGACTTCAGGTAATTTCCCTTTGGGTAACATATAGGATTCTGTCCCTTGGTTAAACTGAATTAACTAGCTCCAAATGAGAGAGCTCCTTCACTCTATATTTTGTTGTACTTTTTGATTCCTCTTGTACTATGATTCAGTTAAATGTTTATTTAACATTCTCTATTTGTGTTGTATGCATTTTTTTAAATGAGAAATGGATTAAGCCTTTGATATAGTGCTTGGATTCCACTATCCTTTACGAAATGACAAATGTGTGAAAAGTTAAATGGAACCCAAATATGCTCCATAGATGAAAAATATTTAAATATTAGATAAATATATTTCTAGGTCAGAATCCTTCTCTCTGGGGCCTTAACTTCTTCCTGCTTCCCCTCTTAACAGGAATGAAAGTTTTCCTTGGAGAAGGGTTGGTGGAGTAGAAGAGTAGAAGAGTCTTTTCCTCCTTCAAGCCCACACACAGTAGCAGGGATCTTAACCACATGTGAGCCTTACTACTAATGTGGTGCCCACACTCTTTGTTACATTCTCTTTTCACTACATGAAGTCAAAGCTCATCTTTTCATTATTTTATTGGATGATTTGCAGGTTAGTAATGAATCACGTATAATTATGTAAGTATATATTGGAGGTTGTGAGCCAATTTTCAAATAATGACCACTAGCTGTGATTTGGTGAGGGGGGGAATTATAATTTTTAATAAATTTCAGTCAGTTCTTGTCATACAATAAGAGGAACAAGAGAAACCCATGGCTTTAGATCTCATTAAAAATATTGAGATTCATATCAAGCAGTATCTCATTTTTTTTCTGTCCTAATTGACTTTTGAGGAGATAGCATGCTTAGATTTAAGGAGAAAAAATTTTTGCGTTTCTGAGAAACAGTTAAATTCTTTTGTTCATCCAATTCATTTTATGTTACTATAATGACAATTAAGGCATTTAACTAAGTTCCAAAAGATAAACCTTGTTCAGTTCAATATGGCTGTCTCCAGACAAGTAAATTATTTTTATTCTTCTGGTTCAATTTCTTCTCTTATACTTAATATGTTTCTCCCTTAAGCATGCTTAACCACTTTTTAATGACAGATAATGCAATGAAATTTCTAAATTAATAACCTTTTTAGCATTAGTTTGATGTACCCAAGGGAATAAAAGTAGAAGGGGGTCAATTTTGAATCATGTATGCTTCCAGCAATTTAAAAATATATTTTTAATTTATAAGATGCTTTCAAGGTAATGCTATTAAATTCATAGTCTTTTATCCCAGTGTTAGTCATATTTACAGCTCACAGAACATTCCCTTTTGAGAGTCATTTCTTCTCGATTAATTTTTAAACCAAGCATGGCCTGAAAATCAGTTTAAATTATGAATGTGTGGGTTGGTTAGAAAATGACATTTTATGGAAGGACACATTTTCTGCTTGACTGTATAAAGAAATGTTAAAAATACTTCCTTCAGAATCTTATTCATGTTAATAAAATAAAATAGAGAAATTATACCAAAAAATATATATACCCACATATTCTTCAGGGAAGGTGATAAAGTTTTCTTTCCTACATTTCTTTTCTTTTCCTCAAGGGTCCAAACTTCAGGGAGACATCTCCTTGATAAAGCCTGTTCTAGTCATCCGAGCTAATGTAATTTCATCCTCCTCAAATTTGCTAGTCAACAAGCATGTATAACTGTTTTCTATGTACCAGACACTGTGCTGATTGAGGATACTGACAAAAAAAATAAGGAGATACTCCCTGCTCTTAAGGAACTTACATTTTTCTGGGATTTTTGTGACATGCTCTGGTGGATATCTAGCCTTATTATTTCCTTGGTTTGTTTGTTGTTGATTGAGTCAATAAATATTTATTAAGCACCTATTAAGTGCATGTCACTGTGCTAAGCCAATAAATAGATATAGATACATAGATTCATAGACAGACTATAAAAGAGACCATGGCCTCCCCAAAAAAGATAAATTCTATTAGGGATTGAAAGAAAATATGCCCAAGTTTTATAGTTTGATAGAAACTGCAATGTGATATCTCCCTGTCAAAATTATTTTGTAGATGAAAAGTTGAAAGGGACTTTAGAAGACATAAAGTCCAAGTTTCTTAATATTGCGCTTAGAGTTGTTTTTTACATGATAGTTGTTTGTGGCATGTCTTCTCTACTCTAAAAATGCACATTTGTTTTAAATTATAAGCCCCTGAAGGTAAATCATCTTCTTTTTAAAAAAGTTTATTTTTCCAAATTTCAGATTGGTATAGTTTTCAATAATTTTTTTTCTGTCATTTTGTTATCTGTGTTCTTGACAGCTACCTTATTTAACTTTTGTGTACTTCAAAGCTTGCTATATGGTGTCTCTTTTGTGGTAGTGGCATAGTAAAGGCATATGGTAGTTCCTAGAAAAGATGCTTCTTTCCCCAACCAGAATGCCACATGTGAGAGACCTTGGACTAGTGAAAGGAATTCAGCATCATTGCATATTTCCAGGAAGACGGTTACTTCAAATGGAGATGATGTAGAGAATTATCTGATAGATCACTAAGAGGTATTGGACAGTCATATTTTGTTCTTTGGTGTGGTGGAAGCAACATTCTGACTCCCCATGTATAGGAAAGTTAGGCTAGGTACCTCTTGAACCATTTTAAAATGTCTTCAATGTTTGATTATTAGGAAAGAAAGAGAGGTGGTGTGTAACATATTATGGCTACACTACTTCTTGGTCTCAGTATGCACCAGTCTAGTTGGTAGACCACAATGGACAAATCAGGAAGGGAAGCTTCACTCAAGTGATGTTCTCAATGAAGATCCTTGGTGATATTTTTGTCTCAATATAGTCAAGTATCCTACTGTTAACTGCTGAAATTTTTTAGATGTCTCCATCATGCCCTACCTGGGAATCTCTTCAACCTACAAGATCATATAAGACATGGAACTCATCAGTCCTTTCTGCTTACTTGGTCCTCATTAATACCAATGATGTATGGAGAGCACTTCTTTGAATCTCCATTTAAAGAAGGGTCACAGGCTAACCATTTTTTAATTTCCCACATGGTTATACTTCTTTTGACTTTTCTATGACACATATGCTGAGTACCTCCTACATACCTTTAGAGTTTCTTTTTCTGTATTTTTTCCTCCATTCAATTGTCATCTCCTTGAGAGTCAGCACTGTCTTTATTTTTTTCTTATTTTCAACCCCAGAGCTTTACTTAGATATTCTGTAATAGTTATACCAATATCAAGGAAAACATGAGCCACAGAGGACAATATCCTTCAGATGTTCCTGTTGTGAATTACTGTGCTAATTGCATCAAGCCATAGAACACTGTAGAATCTCCAAAATGAGATTCATAATCACTAGTATTAATCTTCACTACCTACACATACATATAAACAAAAATAAGTGAATAAAGTGTTGATTGTTCATAGGCAGTCAAATGAAAAATATGCAGGTCTCATCCATCAGCACAAATATCCCTGATAGATATACTTGACAGATAGTTGGGGGGATAATGAACAATTGAGCACCAAATTAAATAGGAGGAGGAGAGTGGGCTTAACTGTCTCTGAAAAAAGTAAAGAACTTTTAGTAGTCTCATAAGTGTTAAAATAAAAAGTTCAGGTACCCTTTCTTGGTGCAGAATCTCATCAATCCCACGGGATTATTTGGTCTCCTTGACCTTTGTGCTCCTTAGCACTGTGAAGGTTAACTTTGTGCTTCCTTGGCACTGTGCAGTGGCCCTTTTTTGTTCCATTATCCTGGATTCAGACACCATTATTAAGCAAAGTCCCATAATATTTATCAATTTATGTTAGGTTTCCATAGTCTAAAGCTTTTGGATATGCATAGTTATTAGGGCTAATTGTGATATTGAAATCACTTTAAAAGACTGATATATGTTAATTTTAAGGTCACCAAGGAATTCAGCTATGTAATTCCTAAACGAAACACTCAAGTCAGCTGCCAATTTTTTTTATGGTGTTTTAATTACAAACAGGAGGAAGAAAGTATTAGAGGGACAGAGAGAAGGACAGAGAGAGAGAGAGAGAGAGAGAGAGAGAGAGAGAGAGAGAGAGAGAGAGAGAGACAGAGAGACAGAGAGATAGAGAGACAGAGAGACAGAGAGAGACAGAGAGAGACAGAGAGAGACAGAGAGAGACAGAGAGAGAAGGAAAGGGGAGAAAAGGGGAGAAAAGGAGAGAGGTTTTAAATACCCACTCTGCTCAGGCTGAGCCAAAGTGGGCTTTAAGGCTCTGGAGAGCCAGGGCAAGGAAAGAGATCAGTCCCTATCACTCATGTGACCAATTTGGAGAAAAACAGTCCACAGGCTCCTCCCACTCCAAGCACCAGCCTCCAATACTCTCTTGCCCTCCTCACAGGAAGTCACGAGAACTCCAGAGGCTGTTCTCTACCTCACTTCCTTCATCTCACATGTGCCAATGGTGGCTCAAGCTTGACCTAGGACCTCCCATAGGTCTGTCCTTTTTTGCATATGTCTGTTGAAGGTCATATTCTCAAAATAATTAAATCTTGAATTTTGCTGCAGCCCTTCCTAATCTTGTTACCCTGAGTAGGGTGGAGAGTGTAGTTTCTAAGACCTGATTCTGTTATTCCAAGTATCTCTACTGTTATTGATCAGGAAATAGCAAAATCCAATCTTCTAAAGAATGATCTGAATAGGGTGGAGTAGTTTTGAAATTCACAAATAGATACAGTAAACTTATCCTTCAAGATCAAGATAGGGTACTTGGACTTGTTTGGGGTTCCAGGTTGTGGCTTTTTGACATATGTCAGATGCAGGTCTTTCCCAGGCCACCCCACACTTCTATCAAGCATCCCACTTTGGCTGTTATTCTGGCTCCCCTATCCCTGACAGTGAAGGTAAAATCAGATCAGGGAATGATTTTTCCCATTTGCTGCTGAAATCTAGATCCTTTACTTTTATAGTTTGGCAATTTTCTGTAGTCCTGGCTGTTGCTAAGTACTATATTTCTGCAATTGTCCTACAGGCTTGTGGGACATAAACCACTTTAAATTGAACTTGCTAGTGATCCAAGGACCTGTTACAGGTTTACGTTTGGTTTTTTTTTTTACTCAGAATTTTATACATGTAAGATTTTTTGCTATCTTATTTTTAAAATTATTTTAATTTAAATTAAAAATTTTTGTACAGAATTTAATTTTTGCTCTTTTATTTGTAATTAGGGATTTGGGGGTTATTGGTTTTTCTTTTGAAAATTGTTTCATATATCTCATAACTCAGCCATATATTATGGGGTGATTCTGGTGTTGGTCACCATTCTCCTCAGGGGGGATTGTGTAATTATCCTAAAATCCAAGATTTAAAATCTTTTGGAGAAATTTCAGGAAAAGAAATTTGCCAACAGCTTGAATCAAGAAAATGCATCTTTTTGGAGTAGGTGTCATAAATATGCCTGAAGAGTTACACCCTGTATCAAAAGATCCAGAATGAACTTTGGGATATAATGAACTGAACTGAAGGGGTTGAGACATATTTATTTTTAATATAAATTTCTATGCCAAAGGGGACTTCCCCCTAATTGGCATTTTGTCAATACATCTATCAATCATTTTTTTGTTTTCTTCTTGTGTTTCCCTCTTATCTCTAAGTATTGTAGCTTCCTCTTAGAAAGTACAATATAGTATGAACTTTTATTTAGAGGATCTTTAGAGATTTAAGATAGTTATGTTTAAATGATACATTGGGGAGACTTGTCTACCAAAGGATCACAGAGGGATAGTGTAGAGAGTATTTCATCCCCTCCCCCTCCTGGATTGTGGTCCAGTTCATCCCATTTTTCACATGCCAGTGTTGTGTCCATGAATATAAATAAAAGGGTGTGGGTGGAGCCCACCAGGGTCACTACTTCCCTGAGCAGGCAGGTGAGAGAAATGGGAGAATCCTGCTCACTTAACTCCCAATGTCTAGCCTTTGCTATTCTTCTGCCTTGAAACCAATTCACATTATTGATTATAAGGTGGAAAGTAAGGGGTGGGGGGAGACAAAAACTAGTTCATTTGCCTTCTGGAATATCCTATTCCAAGTCCTCTAATTTATATAAAAGGTGCTAAATCCCATATAATGCTGACTATGGCTCTATGATATTATAATTATTTCTCTGTGGCTGCTTACAATATTTTCTCTTTGGCCTGAAAGCTCTGGAATTTGGCTATCATATTCCTGGGAGATGACATTTTAGGATTTATTTCTGGAGATGATCAGTCCATTCTTTCAATTTCCATTTTTCTAGTTTTGTTGTTGTTGTTGTTGATAATTTATTGTAATATAATGTTTAGGATTTTTTTTTATCATGGCTTTCAGGTAATCTAGTAATTCTGAAATTGCCATCCCTAGATCTTTTTCATAGTCAGTAAAAAAACAACATTAAGATATTTGATTATTTTTATGCTTTTTCATTTTTTTAAAATTTGTTTTATTGTTTCTTGGTGTTTTATTAAGTCATTAATGAAATGCCCACTGTCCCAATTCTAGTTTTTAGAATATTATTCTCTTCTGTGAGTTTTTAAACTGATTTTTGCATTTTGATAATTCTACTTTTTTAGGAAATCTTTTCTTCATCAGATTTTTGTACTTTTTCCATTTGGTCATTTCTGCTTTTTAAAATTGTTATTTTCTTCTGTATAATTGAAATCTTCAGTATTTTTCATGTTGTTGTTCTTTATTTCACTGATTTCATTCCCCCCCCCCCTTTCCCATTTTTCTTGCTCATCTATTACTTGATTTTTTACATCTTTTTTGAGCTCTTCCATGGTCTGAGACCAATTCCTATTTTTCTTTAAAGTTTTATATGTAGCTGCTTTGATCTCATTGTCCCTTTCTGAATTTGTGCCTTCCTCTTTCTTATTACTGATATTATTTTATGATATGATATGATAATATATGATATATATTACTATGATTCTGTGGTTCAGTTTTTATGTTTGATCATTTCCCCAACCTTTTTCTTGCCTTTTATTTTTTATTTTTTATCCATTCTTACAGTAAATTAAGCACTCTCTTAAACTTAGGATTTTTCTTGCTTTTACCCATAGCTCCAGTTCTGGGTTTCTTCAAGTTTCAGCTTTCCAAGTTGGTATGATGACCTCAAGGCTGAAATCTCTAGAAACTACTTTCCACTGTTGATTCAGTTTTCTCCAGGTCCTACTGATTGTCCAGTGCACTGTAAGCTACCTCCTGCTAGAGTTTGGGCTCTCATCTCAAGTATGGGTCAGGATTCCAGGCCTCTATTCACAAGGCACACTATGAACTGCCTTGCATGAAGTTTTGGGTCCTCACTGTGGGCTTGTGCTGGGGATTGAAAATTCAAGGGCCATATATGGTGATGCTCTGCTATTGGCTTAGGCAAGGTTTCAGGTTTTTGATGTTGGCTTCGGCCTAGGTTCTAAACCTTGAGCAATGGGGTAAAGGGGCTTGCAGTTGCCTTGCTCTGGTGCTTCTCAGGATAGCATTGCTGTGACTGTGCTCCCCTCTAACCCCAGTGAAAAAGATTCCCTCTGCCCAGTTTCCAAGTATTCCACAGGAAAAATGTTTCACAACATACCCTTATTGGTCCTGCCATATCAGTGTTCATTTTGAAGAGTTATTTTAAGGTTGGTTGAAGTCAATTGTCAGAGAGGTTTAAGTTTACCTCTATTCTACCATTGTGGCTTGACCACTGGTTTACCTATATTGAAAATTAATTATATACTTTATTCCTTTTCATGTCTTTTCTTGAAATCATTTTTTAAAGATTTCTAATATTTTTCTTCTAGATCACTATTTAGTGCTAAAGAATATCTAACATAGAGAAAAATTATGATGGAACCAATAAACAATAATTATGATTATCTTTCTTTTCTAGTTTTTGATCCTATGATAAATTCTTAGAAATGTCTCATAGATCTAAAGGGGTCTATAAATTATAATTTAGACATTTCTATAATATTTTAATGAAATAAAATAAAATGCATTTATTCATAGTTATTGTTTTGTTGAATAAATATGTGTGGATATCTTTTATATTTGAAGTATGTCAGATGTTTAAAAATGGAATATAGTCCTGCCTTTATTGATCTTAAAACTGTATACAAAAAGGAAGAATTTACAGGCCTGTCAAGTCATGACTAAAGATTAATGTATTTAAATTAAAATTACTATATTTCTAAAATTTCTGCAATATAAGACTAATTCAGTTTATTATATCTTTTTTACATAAAACGTAGGTAGGACTTAATTTAATGTGAACTTATGTGAATTCAGGCATACATAAATGGCAATCAGAAAAATAAAGCAATAAAATGAATTAAATAATTATTTTAAATTACTCACTAAATCTTTGCCATTTTCCCAAGTGGGATAAATTGTTACAGTAATCTGTCCAATCATGCTCATTCTCACCCTGAAAAGTGTTAAATGTGAGTTTTGCATTGTTTTATGCCAAACATTAGCTCCCATATCAGGCTTTGCCCAGAGTTCTTGCTTGTAACGGGTCAAAGCAGTGCATCTCTTTGTTTAACACTACTTAGTTATTAATAATGGTGCAAAGGTATAAAAAAAGAATAGTGATGATTGTACCTCTGATAAATCTACAAAAATTGTAAAGTCCCTTATTCAGATAAGAAGTACTTATTAAATAATGGGGTTCATTATTATTCATAATTTTAGTTTACATGAAAGGTCTTGAAATGTATTTGGTTATATAAAATAAGTTCTCACTGTATTATTTTTTTTTACCCAAGAAACTACAACCATTCAAACAGCTCCTTCACCACAGAAGAGAGAGATTCCTTTAATTTTGAGAGTAAAGAATAATACTGACCATATTTGGCCAGAATTTATTGCTTCTCCATATTTATTTTAGGGTGAATAACCTTTATACATGTAGTTCCTTATGTTCTATTTTTTAAAAATTCTTTCTCCATTGATTTTCACCCAAATTCTTTTAAGATTTCATTCACTTCCCTTACCTCTTTCTTATTTATTTTTTGGTTTGATTTATCTAGTTCAGATAGAGGAAGATTCAGGTCTCCCACTGGTATAGTTTTTCTATCTATTTCATCCTTGAGTTCCTCTAGTTTCTCCTTTAGTAATTTGGATGCTATGCCATTTGATGCATACATGTTGAGTACAGATATTTCCTCATTGTCTATACTGCCTTTTATCAGAATGTAATTACCTTCCCTATCTCTTTTAACTAGATTTATTTTTACTTTGGCTTTGTCGGATAGCATGATTGAGACTCTTGCCTTCTTTTTGTCAGTTGAAGCCCAATAGATTTGGCTCCACCTTCTTACTTTCACCCTATGTGTATCTACCTTCCTCATGTGTGTTTCTTGTAGACAGCATATGGTAGGGTTTTGGATTCTAATCCACTCTGCTATTCACTTGCGTTTTATGGGTGAGTTCATTCCATTCACATTCAGAGTTATGATTACTAGCTGTGTATTTCCCAGCATATTGATTTCTGCTCCTGTTCCTGCCTTTTCTTCTTTCACTATTTCCTTCTACACCAATGTTTGCTTTTAAACAGTCCCCCTTGTTCCCACCCTTATTTTACTTCCCTTTTACCCCCCTCCCTTCTTATTGCCCCCCTTATTTTCCCTGTAGTCTTTCTAAAATTAACCCCCACCCCCTCCCTCTCTTGTACTGCTTCCCTCCCCACCAGACCTTTCGTTACCCTTCTACTCCCCTAATGGGCACAAATCTATTCTTTGCCCCCAATGAGTTGGATTGTTTTCCCCTCTTTGAGTAAATTTCAAATCACGTAACTACAATTAATTCTGATTGCTAAATATACTTGTTTGCTTGTATACTGATATTTGAGGGCACAGACTTTATAATTTTCTAGATCCTTTTATTTTACCAACCATGAATTTCAGTTTTTCTTAAAAGCTATTTCCAAGTCACATGGGTGGGATAGTGAGTAGATGTAAGATTTAGAACCAAGACCTTAATTTAAATCCTACTTGCTATCAGGCAGTGAGGGAATTCTTTAATTTTTATTTCCATTTTCTTATCTAAAATAAGAGAATAATAATAACAGTAGCAGTCTCACTAGAATGTTTGAAAGGTAAAAGATAATAACATGTATGAAGTATTTTATAAACAAAAAACTATATGAAACTAGTTATTGTTGTTTTCTTGTTATTATTATACTGTAGAAATACTCTCTGATGTCTATCTTCATTTGTATACACTAGGAGTTTTCTCCTTTCCACTTCATGTTCACTGTGAAATTCTCTTAGGATCATAGGTTAGAGATGGAAAGGACCTTGGAGGCCATTGATTCCAGATACCCCATTTTGATTCATTTGCAAGTCAAAAAAGATTCTTACAAGTTCCTTTTAGATGCTTGGTCAAGAGGCTATATTCCTTTATTTTAAGTCTAGGTCCAGAAATTCAAATCTCATTCAAAGACAACCATCTTATCCATTTGTTCACTCCTTTTATTCTGTTTTTATGCTCTTCATCCCTTGGCATCAATTAGCAGCAGTGACAAAAGCATTGCCTGTCCAGTTATGGTCATCTAATTTTTGTCCAAGACTTTGTAATCTTTGGCAATGCCTTCTAGATTCCTTCTGTCAGTAACATCTGTGTAGCATGCAACACCAGAAGTGGGTAGTCAGTTCATCAATCAATCAACAAGCATTTACCAAATGCCCACTATGTGGTTTGGCAAGTTTTGAGAGCTCCTTTGTTATTTCTTAGACACACACATAGAGAAAGACAGCTGACTTCTCTACTGTTGTCAGGTCAACAAAAATAGATATAATCAAGTCAGATATGCAGTGAAACTACTTTATATTTAAAGGAACCACAGATAAAAAAATTAGGAAATATTAAGTATTACTATACTAAGTACTGAAATGAAAACCTGTTTTAAAAATTATATATACATACACATATATATATATAAATATATACATATCAATACACTAATCTTAGGTAATTCTAAAGTTTTCAAGCTTAAACAAATATAGCTGAAAGAGGGGAAAATATTCAAAAAACTAAACATAGTAGAACTTTGCTGATTATTAAATGTGAATCCTAAGGAAGATAACTATTTTCAATATCAAAAAGCATTACTATAATTGACTGTGTTACAGCATGCAGAACTCAAATAAATTTTGAAAGGCAGGTCATTAAGCATAACAATAAAATTTCAATTAATAAAAATGAATAAAGTACTCAGTTTTCTTGATTGAGTTCTAATTTCATTCCTTATTTTCATCCTCCAATTATTTCATTAGGTTTTTCAATGACTTTCTAGGTTATTGTGGCTTCTTTCATTCTTTTTTGTTTAAGGTTATATATAATTATTGCAGAAGTATTGCCATTTTATTACCTACCACATCATATTTCTTCATCATATTAGAATCTTTGGTCATTTCATTAAATTCACTGATGCTCAAATTCCCCCAGCATCCCATCCCACCCCACCCATACTTGCCACCAATAATTATCTCTTTCAACTTCTTTTCTTTAATGTATTCATTTGCTACTTTTAGTTTTTTGGATAAATTCTAATTTATTCTAAGTGATGACTGGTTATACACAATGGATTGCTTTGTCATCTTTAATCAATTAATCATTCATTCATTCTGTTATTCAAAAAAGAGTAAACATCATGTTCCAGGAACAGCATAGGAGAGGCAAAGAAAAAAGAAGTGCATTTCCCATCTAGCAAGAAGTTAACTATCATATCTATCTATCTATGTTACATATTTATTTTTATCAATCAATCAACATTTATGTATGTGTATATTTATTAAGTATTATTAATTGTTTTGAATATTATATAAATAGTATGTTTATTATTTTATCATTATTATCTATTATTTAATGAATATATATAAATAAATATATGTATATATATGTAAATTACTACCATGACATCTTGTATATATTTGTTATCTGAATTCCATATTCATTCTTTTTGTACCTATTCCCTAAATAAGAATTGGTTTTAGAGAAAAGCAATCTTTTATAAGATTTCAGATCAGAATAGGTAATCATTTTGTAGTCATAGCTTTCCAAACTAGTCTAATAAGGGTTACGACTAAAATTCACAAATTAATCATGAATTTAGGAAACCCAGATGGAATTTATATGAAAATCACAAATGGAAGCAATTATGGCTATTGAAAAATGCTAAGACTTTGAGCAACAAATATTGTTTCTAAATTTCACGGTTTCTACAGTTTTTTTCAGACCCCACCCCAGCACACAGACTGGCTAATCAGTCTTGCATCCTGCCCAGTTCTCACAACAGTAATTCAGTGAAACAGTTCCTGTAAAGACCAGTTACACCCACCAACTGCCACCCACCTGCCATTCACAGAACAGGCAAGCCAACTTGGTTCTGAAGTGTCAGGGAGCCCAGAAATGGGAAGCACCATGTGCTAAGCACATGGAAACACCAATTCTACCCTGATCACCATCTTTTTTCAAATCTTGATGGAAAAAAATCACCCTGAAAATCAATCCCTCTCCAGATGCAGCCTTTTGAATGTTGAAGACCTAGAAAGGAAATGTTTAGCCACCAAAAACTTGACACTGTCAAATATTTCAATATTAGAAACAGATACAATTTTATCAGTGGAAATGATATCAAAGAAGGAGCATTACCATCTGCTTTGTTGCTACACACATTATAGAAATAATAATTTTATAAAAAGCCACCATAGAATATTGAATGACTCAAATGTGATTTCCCTTTGGGGTTCCAGCAGGGCATACCTAACTCCACCTGAGTCTCTGGTTTATTTGGGAAAAAGGTTTCCTTGAAGGAACTGGGAAAAAACCCATCCTGGTGATCTTGTGCATTTATTATTTCTTACATCCAACAGAGAGGTCGATCTGATGGGCTGGAGGCCTTTCTTCAGTTCTGTTAATATCTTGCAAATACTCCTGAGGAAAATAACTTTTTTCATTCCAGCAAAATAATGATAGCAACAGAAGAACTGTTGTAGGAGTGGTAACTAGGTGCTGCATCTGATAGAGTCCTGGGCCTGGAGTTGGAAGACTTGAGTTTAATCCAGCCCATACATTTACTAACCATACTTAGCTTCTGTGTGCCTCAGTTTAATCAAGTGTAAAATAAGAATAATAAGAATACATATCTGTGGGTTTTTAAAGTAATAATCAATAACTATTATATTTTACAAAGTTTAATTAATAATAACTAAAGCAAAAGAACTGCCTGACTGGGTCACAGGTCAAAAAGAGAGGAAGATGGAGAAGTTTCAGCCACTTAAATACAATCACACAAAATGCTAGGACACAGGAAAAAGGGAAAGGATTCTAGGTAATACAGAAAAGAATTTTGGTTGATGTAGTTTTGGGTTTTTTTTTTTGAGGTTCGAGAATTTCCAACTATATATACCTGACAATGTTGCTGTGAGTATGAGATTAGATAATATTTTTAAAGCACTTACTTAGCACAGTTCCTGACAAATAGTATGTCATATTATATTTTAATATTACATATATAATTTATATATTTTTAAATTTTAAAACAAAAATAAAAAATATTTTATTATTAGCTTTATTTATTTATTTATTATTAGCTTTATTTATTATTATGATTAAATAGTATGAAAAACTTTCCACCAAAATGGATTTGTAATGTGGGAACCTTTATTGTTGTTAGTAGAATGAAAGAAAAAGTTAGGGTGGGGAGAGAAGGATAAGCTTCAAAAATTTGTTTCTTTATGCACTTATGTTAAACATTCATTATAATGCTACTTCACACATGGTTAATAGATTCATGTTCCACTTATGCTTTAAGCAGTTTGGATTAAAAACCAATAGCGAAATTAAAGGGCCACAATGAGAAAACATTTCAGAAAATTCTGGCAGAATATTGGTCTGTGTAAATCAAGACTGGTGAGAATCATCTTTGAATCATTGCTGCTTATTTTGTGTTTATTTTTAATTGACAGTAGGACTCTCTCCAGCTTTTCTCTTCCCTTCTGGATTTATTTAAAATATTTGGCATCTGGTATCTTTTAAAGATTAGCTTTAATATTGCTGGCACTGTTTTAAAATGTTGTTTAGTTGTTAAATCTAAATTGCCAAATTCTCTTCTTATGGTTATTAAAGAATGGGGAGGTCAAAGGAAAAGACAGGTTGTAAATATACAGAATGTGGGAGAGAGCTCACCTCTCAGTATATTTTATTTCAGACATTGGATAAGCTTGCCTCAGTAGTTATAGGGGTAAGTTTTGCCTTTATCTCAGCCTGTAGTTCTTTGAGGTATCTAAGAATGCAGTAGATAGAGTACAGAGTCCAGAAAATCTGAATTTAAATCCAGTTTGGGATATTTACTGTCTTTGGAACCCAGACCAAGTCACTTAACATCTATCTACCTCAGTTTCCTCAACTGTAGGATGGGGATAATAATAGGATCTACCTTAAGGGGTTGTTGTGAAGATCAAGTAAGGATATTTTTAAAATGCTTAGCATAGTACTTGGCACATAGTAGGAACTTAATAAATGTGATTTTCCTTCCTTTCCATTCATTAGTTATTGCTGGTGTTAATGATGATGATGATGATGATGATGATGATGATGATGATGATGATGATGGTGATGATGATGATGATGATATTGATGATGATAGGATACTAATGATTCAGTATGGTTTTTGATCTCCTCACTTACCTAAAATGGTACTTCCCAAATTTTCCAGTGATCCCTTAATTGCCAGGACTAATGATCTTTTCTCAACAATGCTGGACTATAGGAACCATGTTTTTACCTCTCTGCAAAGTCCTAAATGAAGAATTTGACATCCTCTCCTCTGAAGTTTATAATTTTTCCTCTGAAGTTTCACAGCATTATAACTTTGTCCTGCATTTACTCTACTTGTCAAACTACTCTTTTTTCAGTCTCCTTTATTGAAAGTTTATCATAAGAATGCCCATGAAATGTGAGAATCTCTCAAGAATCTATCTTGAGCCCTCTTCTACTCTCTCTAAAAATGTTCACTTTTAGTGAATTATTAGTTCTTATGGTTTTAACTAACATGCCTTTGAAGATAATTCAAAAATCTATGCATCCAGCCCTAGTTTCATTATTGAGCTTTAGTGATTCATCTTCAACTGTTGATTAGATATGCAAATGAGATTTCTGGTAGATGTCTCAAACTCAATTTATTCAAAGCATTATAATTATTAATTATCCTCCCTTCCAAACCCAACCTTCTTTTGAACAGCCCTAATTTTGTCAAGGAAACAATAATCCTTCCAATCTATACACCTAAAACTTAATGGCATTCTTGAAGACTCACCTCTACTTATTCTAAATACCTTATAGATTTCTCAGTCTTATCGTTTCTATCTACATACTATTTTTCTTGTAATTTCTTTTATCTACCGGTTATTAGCTATACTTAGCATCCCCCATTTGAATATATGCTTCTTGAGGGCAAAGAACAAGTTTACTTTTTCTTTGTATCCCCAGGGTCTGGAATATACAGTCCATACTTAACTTTCACTGGGGTAAATTTCCTAGAAAAGAGTACCAAAGACAAAAATGTGAGCATTGATAACTTGAACCTATAGGAAAAGGGAATTTGATTCTTGTAACTGCTAAAAACTGCAATTTCTCACTAAAGATGACATAAAGTATACTTTTTTGGATACAGGTCTTTATAACCAAATATTAATTATGATGACATACACTTGTCTTAACATAGTAACCATGAAATAACTATAAAATACAAAACACAAAATATAATTGGTAATATGCAAAGCATTTTTCTCACTAGTAAATTCCTAGAATTCTGTGACCTTTTTTTCTAACATCTCAAAAATAAACATTGATTTCAGATCATATTAACTTTTTATAAAAAAAAAAACAAAGCCTACAGCATGATAAATATTGTAACAGCAAATAAAATTCTTTAAAATTTTTTTGAAAACATTTTCCCTCCACTGTGTTAGATGACAGTGTGAGAGCATTGTACCATAGTATAGGTACTGGTACCATGGGAACTGAGCCTGAACATTGTTAGGGTGACAGGCTTTCAGTCTAACCCATTGTATCACTCTGCCTCTCTGATGATCAGCAGGAGTCTTTCCAAGCTCTATGGAATCTCGTGTTTACAAGATAAGGTTGAAGTTTTCTAAAACTCACATATGACACAGTCATTCTGAACCTCTAGTCCCTCTTTCAGCTTGTGCTAATTCGACCACAACCACTGCAATGGTAATAAAATGGAAACACAAGTAAAGCTATGCTAATCCATCAAGTTTGACACAAAGTTTGTTATTAATAAATGCCTTTGATGATTTTTAAATCCCTGCCAGCTGTTTAGAAATAATTTAGGACATGAGGCATGTAATGCCATGACAATTCCCAAAGCAAACTGAAGGTTATTGATGGCTTATAAATTTCTCACAGTTATTTTTAGAAGACAAAACTACCGAAGTAAATTTTTAACACATTTAAATTTATCATATTCTAATTCTGAGTTGGGAAACAACTTTTTGTATTGAATTGGAGATTTACTTATTTAAGCTCAAGCTCCTTTTAGAATTATGTTTAAATTCTGATTTGGATGGGAAATCAATAGGCATTTCCAATATTAATCTCACATGTGTATCAAATCATATAAATAGTTTGGTCTACTCTATGGAATTAACATGCTCCCAGAATTATATTTAATTTAGTTTAAGAAACAGAGAGGACTTAAACAATAACAAAACTTTATGAACACACAAAAGAGATTGCTTTAAATTTAAAAATATATTTTTAATATTTTCTTTAATTTTTTCCTCTTTTTAAGAATACCATAATTCCCAATAATACTCAGTGAAGAACCCTGACTTATAACAAAAGGACAGATTAAACAAAATAAACTATCAGATCAACTGTCTTTGTGTATGTAACACTCCACAACTATCCTCTGCTCTCTCTACCAAAAGGATACAAATTCATAGCATCTACAGTAATATAGATCAAGGTCAAAATAGGTGTTGGATGTTCTCTGTGAGGTCATAATACTAATCCATGGGATATGTGATCAACCAATCAAAGGATCTGATAACAAATCACATACCAAATTTCTGATGAGAGGCAGTTATGGTGTTTGTTTCCAGTATAATCCTAGCTACTCATATCTAAAACTCCCCAGATTTTTCTCTCTCCTTCCATGTAAATGCCATGATTATTGTCTTAAAATTAAAATGGAGAACTCATCCAATCAAATCCAACAAACACATAGGTACCTACTATATTATTAGGTTCTGGGGAATAAAAAAAAGAAAACAATATATGACTTCTGCTCTCAGGAAATGTATATTCTAGATGGCAGAGCCAAGATGGCAGCTTAGTAGCAGCAAAAACTAAAAACCACTCTGAGATTCCTTCTAAACCATTCTTTAAAAAGAGCCTCAAAATGACAAGAAGTCAAAAACCAACAATAAGAGAGAGAGAGCTCTCCTGTGGAAACAAGTTGAAACATAGGCAGAAAGCAAATTTTTCATGGGATATATATATATATATATATATATATATATATATATAAAGGCTATAATCATTGAAACAATCTGGTAGTGGCTAAGAAATAGGGTGGATTAATGGAATAGATTGGGGTAAATTACCTCAGTAATCTAGTATTTGATAATCCCAAAGATCCCAGCTTTGGGGATAAGAGTTTACTTTTTGATAGACTGCTGGGAGAATTAGAAAATGGCCAGAATTAGGTTTAGATCAATATTTCATACCCTACACTAAGTTCAAAATGCATATATGATTTAAATGTAAATATGAGTAATACAAATGAATTGGGGGAACATTGAATAGTTTGCCTGTTAAATCTATGGAGAAGGGAAGACTTTATGACCAAATGGTATAAAATAAATAATTTTTACTACATTAAATGAAAAAGCTTTTATAAAAATAAAGAAATTAAAAGAGAAACAAAAAACTGGGAAATATTTTATTAGAAATGTCATTGATAAAGGTCTCATCAAATGTATACAGAACTAAGTCAAATTTATAAGAAGCCAAGTCATTCCCCTATTGATAAATGGTAAAGGATGTGAATAAGCAGTTTTTCAGATGAAGAAATCAAAGCTATCAATAATCATATGAAAAAATGTTCTAAATTACTCTTGATTAGAGAAATGCAAATTAAAACAACATTGAGGTACCACCTCAAACTATCAGACTGACTAATATGATAGCAAAAGAAAATAATAAATGTTAGATGGATATGGAAAATTTGGGGCACTAATGGATTGCTGGTAGATATGTGAATTGATTCAACCATTTTTGAAGGGTTATTTAGAATTGTATAGCCCTTCGGGCTATTAGAAGAAGGCATATATTTGGATCCAGGGATACCACTATTAGGTCTGTATTCCAAAGGGATGAAAAAAATGGGAAAGGACCTGATTGTAGAAAAATATTGGTGACTGTTTTTTTTTTTTTTTTGTGGTGGCACAGAATTAGAAAATAAAAGGATTTCCCTCAATTGGGGAATGCCTAAACAAATTGTGATATGTGCTAAAGATGGCATAATGTTGTGCTATAAGGAATGATGAACAAGATGATTTCAGAAAGAGCTAGAAATACTTAAATGAGCTGATGCAAAATGAAATATGTAAAACCAGGAAAACACTGTTCACCATAACAGCAATATTGTAGAACAATCAAATGTGATAGACTTAACTACTAACAGCAATACAATGATCTAAAACAAATCTGAGGGACTTATGAAAAAGAATCCTATCTAACTACAGAGAAAGAACTATTGGAGTAGAAATGCAGATGAAAACATATGCTTTATCACTTGTTTCTTTGGCCATATGTTTTGGAGTTTTTGTTTTATGAGATTATTCACTTATAAAAAGGAATACTATGGAAATATTTAGGAGGGGGAGGGAATAAGGGAGACAATTGGGGTCATATAACTTCATAAATTTTATTTAGAAATTTGTTATTAAAATAAAAATTAAATTAAAAAATTATTTTTTACTAATTGGATATAATATTAGCAAATAAGTAGATTCATGATAAGTTTAAAATGCAGGGGTAACTAACAATGTAGATCATGAGGAGAGGATTAACTGGTAGCCCATGAACCTAAGCCCAGAAGAACACTGGAGTTTCTAAGAGTGAGATGTGAGAGAGGGGCAGCTACTTCCTATACCCACCAGCTGGCAGCTCCAGGCAAGTGATTTAACCAGTTTGCCTCATTTTCTCCTTCTATAAAATGAGCATAATAATAACAACAACATGCAAGAATTATTTTGAAAAAAAAATGAAATAATAATTATAATATGCTTCCTATAGTGCCTAACATGTAGTAAATGCTATACTAAAGGTTAGATGTTATTAGTACTCCAGGAAAGAAAGATAAAGATGTAGTATAATAGAATCTTCCCTTATGGAATGTGGGAAGTAATATGTTTCCATTTCATTCTATACTATTTAGGCTGCATCTGGAGTATTAAGTTTAATTTGTGAATTATATTTTGAGAACAGTGATAAAATAGCATAGTTTAGAGGCAGGTAACCAAGATAGTTAAGCATCTGAAAGCATGTGATAGAACAATTCATTAATAGACATAAGGATATTTAACCTGGGTAAGAGAACTAGAGAAATAGTAGTAGAAAAGGAATGTTGAAGCCATCAGAATCCTTTTAGAGAGGAACAGATACTTCAGAGAGGACAATTTAATTGCTCATGGTTACAACAGGTTAAAATAAAAGGGACAGGATTCACACTCAGGTTTTGTTATTCTAACTTCAATGATCTTTCTACTGTATTCTTGAATTAAGGTCTCCATGATGTCCATCTTCAAAGATAGTCAAAACTATCATATGCATTAGGAATAAGACTTATTTTCTTGGTTTGAAAAGAAGACCTACCATATGAGCAATGGTTGGAAGTAGTTTAAGTTCAAAAAAGTTGTCATGACTTACCAAAATTTGCACTTTCCCTACCACCTAGAATAGAGTCCTGGGCCTAGCATGTGTTAAATATTTGCTTAATGCTGAATGAATCGAAGTAATTATAGGAAGAAAGATTTTTGGCTCAACCTAAGGAAAAACCTCCCAATAGCTGTGGCATAGGAAAGTGTTAAAACTTGGAGTTATGAAGACTGGAGTCAAAATACTGCTTCAGATGTTTACCAGGGTTGTGACTCTGGGCAAGTTACTTATCCATTGTTAACCACATTTTTCTGGTCTGTAAAATGCAAATATCATAATGTCAACCACATAGAGTTGTTTAGAGGATTGTAAGGAATTAAAATTAAGGGTTTGACTAAAATATATAAAAATTATAAATAATATTGTGGTCACCAATTTAAAATACTATAGCTCAAGTCAAAATGACTTTCAATAGTTTTCATTTACAAAATAGGTAGAGAGAGTGAAAGTTGAGAAATACAAAAAGAAGGTAGAGAAGATATTTAGCCTATCATTCTAAATATTGCTCCAGTGCTCAACTCAGTCCATCATGACTTGTTAACCCTTGACTAGAATTAATCTCTCTCCAGAAGTCGGGAAAGGAAAGCCAGCTATTCACTCACCCAAGTTTCCTCCAAGAGGCAGTTTGAGCTGAAGACGATGACCTGTTGAGGAAGACTCCTGAAGCAGAGCTCTAGTCCCAGAAATTCAAGGTTTTTATAGTGACTTCTTGCCCCCCCCCTTCACAGGGACCAATCACAGCTTTCAAATTGTCTAGCCCTGCCTGGGGTGGCAGGGTCTTGCAGGATACACTTATCATCCTCTGGAGATATAAGCTACTATCAAAAGGATTCACAATTTCCTGACTGAGTTGTTACCCACTTTAGCAAATGACTTGCCAACACTCTTACTTAGTGTCTGGTGAGGTAATAAGTAGGGGTACTTAAGTTAGTTATAACCAAGTGTTAACTCAAAATAGACAAAGAGAATAAATAATTCCCTTTCATATGATCAAATAAGATGATATTTTTGACTAAATATTGAAATTGTTAATTCTTTAAAAGTTGGGGAAAGTGGGGAATCCTTCAAAGTACAGGCTACTAATATGGACTACAACTTATCACTAGTGAAATTTGATAAAACATTAATCAAGGGGGAATAGATTTGATTAAAAGAAATAAACAAGACAAAAAAATCTTAAAAAGACTTGTATGAAGTGATGCAAAGTGAATTGAGCAGAACCAGGAGAGCATTGTACACAGTAACAAAAATAATGTATGATGATGAGTGAATGGTTTACCAAAAAGGTAAGGATCCAGGACAACTCCAAGGGACTTATGATGAAAAAGGATATCAACTATCAAAGAAGAAATATATGGAGTCCAAGATGGACTCCTTCATGAAATTTTCTCTAGTGTAAGCAATATGTATCCTCTGTCACTATATTATATTACCTGCCTTCTTGGAGAGGGGAGGGATAGAAGAGAATGAGAAAACAAAGATGTCAAAAATGAATATTAAAAATTGTATTGACATGTAAACTGGAATTTTGAAAAAGGGATAAACAAGAAAAGTACAATATGCCAAAAGATAATATAAATAATGAGGCAATGCTTAATATTTAACAAATTAATAATTTCCTTTAAATCATTGTTGCTATGATGATTCTATCCTCTGAAGTCAATCAGAACAAGTTATTCCTATTCTAAATGATAGTTCTTCCTATTCTTGAAGATGGATATCATGAATAACCCTATATCTTTGACACAGCCATATTATTACTAGATCTGTAACCTTTTTTATTTGAAATTTTTAATTAATTAATTTAGAATATTTATCTATGGTTACATGATTCATGTTCTTTCCCTCCTCTCCACTTTTGTACAGAGAAACAATAATAATTTACATGATCATCTGTGAATGACTTAACTGTATTCAGCAATATAAGAATCCAAGACAACTCCAAGGGACTCATGAGAGAAAAGGCTATCTACCACCACAGAAAGAAGGGATGGAATCTGAATGCAAATTGAAACATACCATATTTACTTTCTTTCCTTTGTGAAATTTTTTATGGCATGTGTAATATATTTCTTTTTTCACAACATAATGAGTATGGAAAATATGTATTTTGTGATAGCAAATATATCACCTATTCATATTTTCTTCCATCTCAGAGAAGGGGGAGGATAGGGAGGGAGGGAGAGAACATACATAGGAAAGTGTCAAAAATAATTATTTAGGGGCAGCGGGGTTGCTCAGTGGATGGAGAGCCAGGCCTAGAGATGGGAGGTCCTCAGTTTAAATCTGACTTCAGGCACTTCCTAGCTGTGTGACCCTGGGCAAGTCACTTAGCTACCATTGCCTAGCCCTTACTACTCTTCCACCTTGGAATCAATACACAGTATTGATTCTAAGATGAAAAGTAAGAGTTTAAAAAACAATTATTAGAATTATATATGCATGGAAAAAATCACTCCCCCATATCAACAGTATTATAGAATGATTATTGTACTAGAAATCACAGAAGCTTAGCCTGAACCTTAGCTCAACTATTTTTCCCTGAGAGCAAGAGCTCATTTCTCCTTAACTCTATAGGCTACACAAAGCTAGTAGCTACCTTGCTAGTAAAAAAAAAGCCAGTATGGGGAGGAACTAATTGTCCATCACTGGACATCGTCAAATGGAGTTGGCATGATTCACTAGCAGTGAAAAGTGTGGTTTGCAGTACTAGACCCTGGAGATTTCCCTCAGTAAATTACACTTTTGGTTTTATTTATTATTATTTATTAATGGCAGATTTATGCTAATTAAGCGTTCTGTTGAGATCTTGCTACTCATATTTTTCTTTCTTACTTTCTAAAGTGCTGGCTCTGGAATCAAGAACTGATTTAGTATTTGGTCTCAATTGCTGTTTGTGACCCTGAATGCATCACTTAACTTCTTCCTTTCTTAATTTCTACAAATGTAAAATGTGACTAATTATAGCACCTATGTTCCCAAGTTGTTGTGAGGATAAAATGAGATAATATTTGAAAAGTACTTTGCACATGTTCTAGGTACTTAAAAAGTGGCATGATACATTGGTATACTGGTATAATGAACAGGAGAAAGAGCCAGAGAGCGAGCTGGTCTTTGGGAGTTAGGAGGATATGAGTTCAAATCAAACTTCTAATACAGAATCATTAGATAATTCTGGGAAAGTAATTTTAATTCTTCTACAAAACTCAAAAGTTATAAATTCTAAATAATCTTTTAAAAATATTATGAATCAGTGGAAATAGTTTCTCTTCTGTGAATTTCCTATACCAATAAAATTAAAAATCTAGAACAAATTAGAAAGTAGTTTTATAATAACTTTCATTTATATGACTGTAAAGTTTGAAAAGCAATTTAAAAGTTCATCTCAGGCAGCTGGGTAGCTCAGTGGATTGAGAGCGAAGCCTAGAGATGGGAGGTTCTAGGTTCAAATCTGGCCTCAGACACTTCCCAGCTGTGTGACCCTGGGCAAGTCACTTGACCCCCATTGCCTAGCCCTTACCACTCTTCTGCCTTGGAACCAATACACAGTATTGGCTTTGAATTTCCTACATTCCCTACATAGAAGACTGGTAAAACTGCATTATACCAAATCACTGTCAGAAGCCTTCAACTTCCTTTACATTCAGAGAGCCTCCCCTGCCTGAGTCCTGTCTAGCAACTTATGTGCTCACTTGTTCTGCTGAGCTATCTGTGGTTCCTTTCTTTAAATAGGGTTTCTGGGTTTTTGCATCTTAATTTCTTTCATCCTTTCATGCCTTAGAGTTTTTATATGCAGTTTTCATTTAGATCATAGAAGCAATGTGATCCCTGGAAGGACAATGAAGAAATGTGGAACCTAAAGTATGAGTTAGTTTCTAACTTCCATTAATAAAGTTTTTATTGGTTCCATTACTTGTGTTCCAGCCTCATCAAAAGATAATAGAGCTTGAGGTTTGGCTGGGAAACTAACTGAGGAGATGAAATGTTAATCAATTATAATAGTTCAAACGTTTTTCTGCTCCTTACTGATTGACTCCCTCCTGCCCCTCCCCACCCATGGCATAGCTATCTCTTATAGGAAAAAAAATCTATTTGTAATAGTGAATCTTAAAAGCAAAAACAGTAATAATGACATGGAAATTACAAAGTGAACATTTAATTTTATGCTAACCACATCTAAAGATTCGTGTGCTTATGTATTCTTAGCATCTGTTTTTTAGTAGCAAAATTGATTATTCTGAGCTCTTTCACTTCCTTCCCTAAGCCTAATCTCTATCCTGGTCTATTTTTTTTTTCTTTTCCTTCGAGATTTGCTACATTCTCTCCTTAAGTGAACAACTCTAATGGATTTGAAAATCATCTCTATGCTGATAACTCCCAGATTTCTATATACAGCCCAATTATTTTGTACAACACTATGCTCATATGGTAATATGTTATATACTCACACAATAATAAACTAAAATAATTCACAATATTTATAGTATTTTTTAGTTTTCAAAGCAGTTAATATATTAACTCTTATAGCAACATCAACTACCAATTATATATCATCACCTGGATATCCCTTAAGTATCTAAATATGTGTATAATTTTATTCATTATTTTGTCCTCTACCCCCAAAAAACAAAACCTATTTCCCACTTCAGAACTTTGCTTGATGAACGTTAATGAAGCTAGTTTCCTTCACAAATTACCCAGGTCACCATCTTAGAATCATGTTATATTCTTCCTTCTCACTTACCCCACTATATGCAATCTGTTGCCAACTTGACTCCATCAGATAAAATATCTTGTGACTAGCCCTTCTATCCAATCCCATGTCCTATTATTATATTCTAAGCCCTCATGACCTAACAACTTCTATTTATTCTTCTTGATTGAGGCCTCTACTCTTTCCATTTTATTGATCTTCCTTCAAGAACAACGATATTGCATGCCTAAGTCATAGGACATAAGACATAGTTATCACTTTCTCAAAAGCCTTTGGGTAGGACAAATGAAATATAATAATGACAATCTTATCTAAATTAATTTACCTATTCCATGCCATGCCAAACAAATTACCCAAAATTTATTTCTTAGAATTAGAAAAAAAAAGAAAGCAAATTCATCTGTAAAAATAAAATGTCAAGAATATCAGAGTAATTAATTAAAAAATAGAAAGACAGGAGACTTAACCAGACCAGCTCTCCCTCAAACTATACTAGTGATCATCCAAACAATTTAGTATTGGCAAAAAAATAAAAGTAATGAATTTTTGGATAAAGAGGCAGAATTGATTAATGAACATTGTGTTTGACACAGACAGATAAAGCTTCTTTTTGAAGATAATGCTTATTATCTGAATGATACCTAGATAAGTAACCTAATCTTTCTTTCTCTATTTCTAGATCAATAAAAAGGACATAATGGTAATCCTACTTTTTTTGAATTATAAGTTTGATTTGAGACTTAGAGAATTTAGACTATGTATAATACTTTGAAAACTTATGTGCATTACATAAATGCCTGTTGTATTTCTTATTATTAAATGCAAATATAATTTTTCTATAAACCTACCTTTCTTGACTTATTTCAGAGTTCCTTCTTTTATTTGATTTCCGAGCCAAAACAGAAGCCTAGTCCTGCCCCCCCCCAAAAAAAAAACCACAATAAAATAACTATCATCAACCTCTTGGAATCTGACAGGATGTTCTTCATGTCTGGAAGAAACATCCTCCCCATCACACCCTCTGAGAATCCTTTTGTTCCTTTAAGGGACAATTCGCCTGTCATCTTCTTAGTGAATCTTTCTCTTTTTCAATATTCTGTCTTTCTTTAAATTATTTTTTATTCATTTATGCATGAGAAATGCTCTATTTCTTCAGTACAAAAAGGTGAGTTCCCTGAAGGCATAATTAGTTTCTTTTATTGTCTTCATAAAACTCAGCAGAGTGTCTCAGTCAAGAAGTCAGTCAAATTTTTATTAAATGTGGGCATTATGGCAATAACTAGAGGTAAAAAAAAAAGCAAAAGACAGTATCTGTTCTCAAGAAGCTCAAAAACTCATAGGGGAAAATATGTCAGCAATTATGTATAAATAAGCTATATACAGGATAAATTGGAAGTAATCATTTGAGAGAGGACAGTAGAAGGTGGGATCTTAGCTTGAATAAAAGATGGATAATTTAATAAATTTTTGCTTACTTCAAATCAAATCAGGTAAATATGGTGAAGTAAGCAACACTTGAAGCCCGTCAGTGCTCAAAAACCACCCTCCAAATGACCACAAAAGAATGAAAAATACCTCAAAATGAATATTGGAGTGGCAGAACCAAAAGTACAATGGGTGAACCAGTGCTTCAGTCCAGACCAGCTTTGAGAAATATAAAGGAGTATTCAAATTCCTGGAATATGAGAAGGGAATCTGAACAAGCCTCAGACTTAGTGGGACTCAGACAAAATATGGCACAAGCAGAACAGACATCTAAATCTAGCCTCAAAAAAGTTAGAGTAGAAACCAAATCAAAACAGCAGAAGGAGGAAAATAGCCCTGTGCAATCCAGACAGAACAGAGGTTGGGAGGACCCAGCACAGGTGGAAGTGGAAAGAACTCAACTCAACAAGGTCTAGCCTCAGGAGGATTTGGCAGAACTCAACTCCATCCAGTTGAACTGATTAGCTGCAAATAACCACCAACCAAACAAACCAGGCCACCTCTACAGAATGCTCAATCTGAAAGAGTACTCACTCCATCCCAGAAACAGAGATAAGTGAAACACACAGACAAAATTAAAAGAAAAAAAAAATAAAACAACCCAAAATAAGAAAAAGACCAAGAAACAGTCTGAAACTGGAAAAATATATTAATATTATGGATAGCCAAAATACAAGCTCAGAAGTCAGCAATATAAAATAAAAAATGTGTGAAGCCTCAAAGGAAAATGTATACATATTTTAAGCTCAAAATGAACCCCTGGAAAAGGTCCAGAAAAGGATAGCAAAACAAATAACAACAAATTTTAAAGAAAAATTAGAACCCAAATAATAGAAAATACTCAATTGATTAGAACAAGCTTACTGAAGAAAACAGTTCCCTAAAAAATGATACATAATATCTCAAACAGGAAAATAACTCCTCAAAAAGGAAATATAAGGCCTCAAAGAAGAAAATGGATCCCCCAAAATTAGAATTGGACAAATGGATGTTAACAACTTAATGAGATAGCAGGAAACAATACAATTCAAAAGAAGGAAAAAATAAAGGAAATTTAAAAATCTCTCTTAAAAGGAAAAAACTCACCTAGAAAATAGATACAAGATAGATAATCTCAGAATTATTGAATTGCCTGAATGTCATGCTAAAAACAAACAAAGAAACAAACAAAAACCCTAGACATCATATTAAAAGAAATTATAAAGGAAAAAAAATCCTGATGTTCTTGAAACAGAGGAGAAAACAGAGATTGAAAGAAAGGACTATAATAGCCATATTCCAGAGATTCGGGTCGAATAGAAAATACTGTAATTAGACAGGAAAAAAATGTAAACGTTATAGAACTACAATCATTGCAGGATTTAGCAGCTTATATATCAAAGGACTAGAAGGCATTGAATATGATATTCCACAAGGCAAAGGATCCAGGTCTACAAAAAAATAAATCACCTATCCAGTGAAACTGAGCATAATACTCCAGGGGGAAAAAAATGGATATTAAATGAAATAGAGGAATTTGAGGCCTTCCTGATGAAATAGTCAGAGCCAGAAAGGAAATTCAGAGATCAAATTCAATATTCAAAAGAAGCATTAAAAAGTAAACTGAAAAAACCTCAAGGGAATCATAGAGTTAAACTAATCACATCCTTGCATAGATAAGTTGTAACTATGATTCTTGAGATTTTTGTAGTACCAGAGATATCTAAAGTACTTAATATGTTTAAAGCAATCAAGGGAAATAATGGGGTTAAACTGATTACATTACTAGTAAGAAGGTGATAAATCAGATGCTTAAGATATATATATATATATATATATATATAATATGTATATATATATATGATACTCAAAGTACTTAACATAGCTGAAGTACTTAGTATGCTTAATGTACTAAAGATATTTAAAAACTTTCTCACTATTAGGGCAATGAATGGATTAGGCAAAGAGCAGGGAGTGAGTTGAATAAAATGGAATATATAGGTATAGATATATTTAAATCAAGGGACAAGAATGAGTAATACAGTGTGACAAATGAAAAGGAGAGAATGTCAAATATAAATTATCACATATGAGGAGGAATAAAAGACTCAACATATAGGAAGAGAAGATTAGGGAGTGGAAGACAATGTTTGAACCTTAATTTCATTAAAATAGGCACAAAATGGAAATAACATCCACACTTGTTAGATATAGAAATCTATCTACCCAATATTCAAGTAAGAAAGATGGAATAAAACAAGTGGGGCTCAGACAGAAAAAGAGAGGGAAATTATAGAGGGGAGTAGAGAGCAACAAAAAATAATTTGAACAGGGAAAGACTGAAAAGAAAAAAAAGGATAAATGGAAAAAAATAAGATGCAAAGATCAGAAATAAGGGGAAAGGATCTGCTTAGGCAAAAATATTTTAGCAGCTCTTTTTGCATTGCCAAGAATTGGAAATAAAGCAGATGTCCATCATTTGGAGAATGACTGAACAATCTGCAATATATGGTTGTAGCAGAAAACTATTGTGTAATAAGAATGATGAACACAGTGAGTTCAGAAAAAGCTGGAAAGATTTATATGAACTAATGCAAAGTGAAGTGAGCAAAAACTGGAGTATTTGTAAACAGAAATAATACATGATGATTAAATACTCTGAAGGACCAAACTATTATCAGGAAAGCAAAGTTGCAAGATAATCCCAAGGGATTCATGACTAAAAAATTCACAAACCACAGCCAAAGAAGAAACTGTTGAAATCTAATTGTAGATTTAAGCATATCATTCTTTACTTTATTTCTTTCATTAGTTTTTTAAAATTTAATTTTATATATGATATATGTCTTCAGGAATGACATGGGGAATATGGAAATATGAAATGTATGAAGGCATGGATATAGCTTCTATTAGACTATTTACTTACCTTAAAAAGGTTTGGTTAGGGAGGGAGAGAATCTGAGTTGTAAAATGTAAAAAACAATTTTCAAATACTTTATGTGTAATTTAAGCAAAAGAAATTCAAAATTCCAAAAAACAAAATAAAAAAAAAACAAAATGAGGGTCTAGGTTAAATTATTAGTAATAATAGATAATAATAACATTATTCACATATGCATTCTTAACTCAGTTCTTAACTCAGCATGCAGTTGTGTCCTTGAATATAGAGGCAGAATGGAATAATGGAATAACATGTAGTACTAATCTCATTTTCAAAAAAATCCCAACATTTTCTAAAAGGATAATGAGGTTCTCAGACCAGGAATTAAAACTTACCAAATCAGATCATCTATAGCATGGAGTACTAAAAGATTTCTTCTATGTTTTGTCTTTAATTTTCATTACAAAATCATTATATAACACATTCATTTACATCATTCCCAAATATGATTAACACAAGAAGCGTTGGACCGTAATTATTTCTATGCTAATTCATGTTTTCTAGTTCTTGGGCATAAAATTGCTGCTTAATTAAGTAGGTCATATCAAGACTATATCAGCATGAGGAGAGATTCACATTAGAAAGCTCACTAATTTGATTTTATACCATAGCTAGAATAGTGATTCTCCATCTTTATGAATGTGAAGAAATGTGCTTTTTAATAAAAACCACATCAAGATAGAATGTATGTCACTTTCAATGATACATTAGATATTACTTTAAAAAAAGATGGCCTTAATAATATATATGGGATTATTATATGTACCATCTATATAGTATGATTTTCTGAGGCCCAGAAACACACTCTTCTATAAAATACCTCCTGTTCTATAACTACATCTTAAATTAGAAATATTTTTAGAATGCTTTTTTTGGGTTGATGCTTCTTTCCTAGTTTTATGCTAATATCAAATAAATCACGAGTTAATTTGATAAATAATGATATCTTCAATATTGAATCTCCCTCTTTTATATTTATTAAAAATAGATAAATAACTCAATGGGCCTTACCCTACCACTGATAGGCACAAAGGATTTGACCTGCTGTCTAGTGGCTTCTTACTTGAAAAGGATTACCATATTATTGCCAGATTTAATGTAGTTTCCTGATCAACTTTAGCTTAAAAATTCTAAATCCAAACAATCTATCTCAGATTTGCCAATAGCAAGTATAACAAGCCTGCTACACCACACTCATCAATTGCTATCAGTTATGCCAATAAAACTTGATTTTTTTCTGTAATTTTTTCCAAGGAAAACATTCATTCTAATAAGACTTTTAAAAATGATTGAAGAGCAATCAAGATGGCAGAAGAGAGGAAGCACTCAGCCAAGTTCTCTTAAAATTCCCCTCCAAGTAACTTTAAATAATTCTTCCAATCAATTTCTAAACTGTCCGAATCAACAAAAGGCCAGAGTGAGACAACTTGGGACTTTAGAAAGAGAGATCTATGAGAGAAGAGAATTTCCCCATTCCAAAGTCAGGGGAGGTAAAAAAAAGTAATAGGACTAGGTAGTGGTTACAGAAGCAGAAGGAGCTATAGGAACTCAGAAGTGAAATATGATAAGGAAACCTAGCAACCAGTTAGGAAGAAATCATATGACACTCCTGTGCTATCACTAGAGTATTTGACAATTTAACTGCCTATACTTTACTTCTGTATTACAATTCAAGGGAAGAAAGGAGAACTTTTGGTCAAGAAAAAGCAAGACCTCTGAAAAGTGTTACTTCTGGCTCTAAGGGAAGAGGGACTCTAAGGAGCAGTATCAATTACAGCCTTAAGGAATCAGGGGCCTGTTCTAGGTAAAGACTTGGTGAAGACATATGCGAGGAGAACAATGACTCTCCTAAGATCACACCACTTTGGAAACAATGAAAATTTCCAAATTCCTAAAAACAGCTGTGAAAACAACAATGCAAAAAAGACTTCAACCTGAGACAATGTCATTCACCCCTGTTTCAAAGGAGTAATGAATATTTAATGTGATAGGAGACTTTCAAATATTCTTGATCAAAATACCAGAGGTGAATAGAAAATTTGGCATGCAAATGTAAGACTCAAGGAAAGCATAAAAATGTAAGCATGAAAGAAAAACCATAAGTAACTCAATAAGATGAAATTATTTACAGTGATACATAAGAATTCCTAAGAACTTTATCATTAGTGAAGTAATTAAAATGAGTCAGCAAAGAGAAAGGGTGCATGTATAAGATAGTTATGTTGGACCTCCAAAATAATTAGGGACTGAAAAAGAGAAGGTGTAAAGGAAAAGTAGAATGGAGAAACTTTCTCATATAAAGAGGCTTGCAAGGAAGACCTTTTACAGTAGAAGATAAATTAAGGATTGTGAGCAATGTTTGAATTTTACTCTCATTGGAATGAGTCAAAGCACTCACTGCCTCTCTCTCTCTCTCTCTCTTTCTCTCTCTCTTTCTCTCTCTCTCTCTTTCTCTCTCTCTCTTTCTCTCTCTCTTTCTCTCTCTCTCTCTCTTTCTCTCTCTCTCTTTCTCTCTCTCTCTTTCTCTCTCTCTCTCTTTCTCTCTCTCTCTTTTTCTCTCTCTTTCTCTCTCTCTTTCTCTCTCTCTCTCTCTTTCTCTCTCTCTCTCTCTCTCTCTTTCTCTCTCTCTCTCTCTCTCTCTCACACACACACACACATGCACACATAGAATCAGTTGGGTATAGAAATCCATTTTACCCAATAAGGAAATAGCAGGGAAGAATGGCAGGGGGGAAAAGGAGTAAGAGGATAAAATGGAAAAACTAATTAAGGAAGGTGGTGGCTAGGAGCAAAAATAGGCTTTTTAGAAGGGAAAACATAAAACTAGAGAGAGATGAAGAAACAAATGAAAAGGGGGTAGAGAGAAATACACATTTAGTGATCACAACTGTAAATGTAAATGGGAGGAACTCACTCATAAAATAGAAGCAAACAGAATTGAATAGCATGTTATTTATAATAAATAAACTGGAGACAGAAAGACATATACAGGGATTTTTTAAAAAGGGATGAAGTAGAATTTATTATACTTTAGATGAAGTAAAAAAATACAGAAATAGTTGTTATGGAGGCAGAGTCAAGATGGCCTCTTAGAAATAGCAAAAGTTGAGTCCTCTGTGAAAAGCTTTCCACACCAATCAAAAACAAAGTGCTTCAAGGGGAAAAGAAAACCAAATACTATAGCAGGACAGAGCTAGGGACCCTCTTGCTGGATTCAATTTAAAAGGTACATTGAGAAAGCTGAATTCTCAGGATTAAGGAAATGATAGAAGGAAGGTTCCAGGACCCCTCACACACTGTGCTGAGCCTTGGGTGTTCAGTGGGATCTTAGGGCAAGGGCTCTAGCCTGGAAGGAGTGCCTTGCTACCAATTTATGTGAAGCTTAGGGCTCTGACCACTGCTGGAAGGGAGGCAGCTAGAGGAGAGGGGCAGAGAGGAGGGCAGTCTGTGTTGGAAGAAAGTAAGGGATACCTAAAGCTTGGGGTTGTTCCTAGGAATACCTAGAGTCCCAGATGACCAAACCCTTGGATTTAGTTTAACCAACTTGATTTCTGATAGATGGATCTCAGGCAGATGGTCTCTGTACTTCAGGGAAAAAGCAGTCCACTCCAAGGCAAATTCTCAAACCCAGAAATCATTAACCTTTGCACAAGATTAGGATTTTCAAGAGAAAAAATGCCAGAGCAAAGATTTTCCTTCTAGCTCAGCCAAAGCCAAATCCAGATTGAGTGACAGTTAACGCCAGTAAAAACTCCCAAGATTCTTTTCTCCTTGTCAGAATCTTCTCTGAGGTCTTGTATCCAAATTCTCCTCCTTTCCTCTTAAAGCCAATCCATGAAATTTACTCTATCCCTTACTTACTTCTTAAACCTGCTCAAAGCCTTCAGTCACCATTCCTCCATCTTGGGCCTCTGCCTGGGGAGGTTTTGTTCTCAGGGCACATCCAGCTCTTCAGATCAGATCAGCCAGGCTTAATCCAGTATGTCAATAGAGGAGATAAGAAACCTTCAGTGGGCAGGGAAGTTCAATATCCAACACCTCTCCCCCATCCACTTTACTGAGACCCAAGATAAGAACCCCGCTGACTAGAATCCTAGGGCTAAGGCTGCAACTGTGACAGAGTATCTTGATACTACCACAGGAAGTGCAGGGCTCTGATCAGGCAGCTGGCAGGGAGGTGGCTGGCAGAAAGGAGTAGAGAGTCATATAAAGGTAACTATGTTTAGACTCCACACCTTCTCTTTCACCTTCAGCTTTTGCTGGCAGCTGGGAAAGATCTGCCCTCATGGCTCATTAAGACAACAGGTCAGCTCTATTGGCCCAATCTAGTTAATCAGCAGAGCAGAGAAGAAGCCCCTTAAGGACAGAATAGCCCAAAGCCAAAGATTCAGCAAATAAACAGAGGAGCAAATTTACAGACAATGACAGGTGGGAAAGAAGTAAAAAAAAAAATGTGAGTAAACAACAGAATAAGAAAATATGAAATTAGGATCAAGAACTTCTATCCAGGTAATGAACAAAGAACAAATGGAAAAGAGGAGATCCAAGGAATACCAAGCCAAAACTCAGGAACTCCAGTGAATTGGACATAGGCTTTGGAAGAACTCAAAATACACTTAAAAAAAAACAATTAAGAGAGGCTAAAGATAATTGGAGAAAGAACTTAAAAAGCAAAATAGGTCATCTGGAAAGAGAGGCGCATGAAATAAAACAAGAAAATAGTGTCTTGAAAGCCAGAATTGACCAGTATGAAAATGAGGCAAAGAAAGTGAAAGATGACTTACAAAGAAAAACAAACCAAAGGAAAAGGATGACTAAACAGCAAGGATGAAATTCAATCTTTAAAAATTAGAATCCAAAACCTAGAAGCAAATGACTTCACAATGCAGCAAGAGTCTATAAAACAAAATCAGAAGATTGAAGAAATTGAGTAAAATATGAAATACCACTTTGATAAAACACAAGACATGAAAAATAGAGCCAGAAGAGACAATTTACAAATTATTGGACTACCTGAAAATCATGACAAAAGAAAAAACCTGAACATCATTCTATAGGAAATTATACAAGAAAACTGCCCTGACATTCTTGAACAAGAGGGTAAAGTGGAGATTGAAAGAATCTACAGATTACCTCCTGCGATAAATCCGCAATTGACAATGCCCAGGAATGCTATAGTCAAGTTCAAGTACTAAGGAAAAGATACCATAAACTGCTAAAAAGAAACCACTCAGATATCTTGGAGCCACAACTAGGATACCACAGGACATAGGTACATCCATATTGAAGGACCAGAAAGCATGGAATATGTATTCTGGGAATTAAGGGAACTGGGTAGACAATCCAGCAAAATTGACTATATTCTTGCAGGGTAAATCATGGTCATTTAATAAAATAGAAGACTTCCAAGCATTCCTAAAGAAAAGACTTGATTTAAACAGAAAATTTGATGCCCAAGCACAGAATTCAAGAGAATCAACAAAACGTAATTAAGAAAGGGGAAAAACAAACCCAATAAGGTACCCAATAAGTTCAAATGATTTGTATTTCTATAAGAAAATATGATATTGGTAAAACTTAAAATTGTTATTATTATCATGGTAGCTAGAAGAAGTATACTTTTTGAGGATACAGTGACAAACTTTATAGGATGATATATATATATATATATATATATATATATGTAATGATGTAAAAAAGACAATAATAAGAGTAAAGGGAAAAGAGACAAAATATGGTAATTTTATATTCCATAAGGAAGTGCACGGGGGAAGGAGGAGAGAAGACCAATACAATGGAAGGGGAAAAGAGGTTGGAGACAGATAATACTTAAATCTTACTTGCATTGAAATTGACTCAGAGAGGGAAGAAAAATAAAAATCATTAGGGCAGAGAATTGTATCATGCCCTATAGAAGGTAATAAACAGACTGGTGAGGAGGGGAGAAATACAATGAAGGGAGAGGTTGGGGGAGTTTTTTAAAAGACACTATAGTAAGAGGGGAAGGGGTGTGAAGGGCAGTAACATTAGGGAGGGCAATGGAGAGGGGATGAGTAAAAGCAAAAAGTTGGAGGGGAAAGTAAGAGGGATAAAAGAAAAGGCAGAATCAAAGGAGTAAGTCAAAATGGAGGGGAATACATAGACAATAATCATAACTCTGAATGTGAATGGGATGAACTCACCAATAAAAAGGAAGCAGATAGTAGAATGGATGAAAAACCAGAACTATACCTTATGTTGTATACAACAAACACAAGTGAGGCAGCTAAACATACACAGGGTAAAGGTAAGAGGGTGTAGCAGAATTTCCAGGACTGCAACTGAAACAAAGAAGGCAGGAGTAGCTATTATGATCTCAGACAAAACTAAAGCAAAAATAGATCTCATTGAAAGAGATAAGGAAAATAATTGCAACAGATTAAAATAGATCTCATTGAAAGAGATAAGGAAAATAATTGCATCAGATTAAAGGTAGTATAAATAATGAAGAAATATCAATACTCAACATATATGCACCAAATGGTACAGAATTCAGATTTCTAAAGGAGGAACTTAAAGATCTTAAGGAGGAAATAGTGTGGAAAGGAAACTAGACTAATAGTTGGTGGGGGAAGGGGCAACTGGGAGTGGCAGTTGGATCTTGTGACTAGTACTTCCTTCATGCTGGGAGTGGCAGTTGGGTTTTATGACTAGCACTTCCTTCCTGCTGGGGTTGAACTTCCTTCCTGGTGTTGGAGGAGAGGGGAGCTTGTTCAGCCTAGTTTGGTGTGGTGTGCCGCCTCTTCTTGGTTCAGCCCAAAGATTCATGCCCAATCACTTCTGAAGATTAGACGTGTTCTTGTTTGCTTTCTATCTACTGCTAATATTCTGAATTAGACAAAGCAGGACTGATATGGAGTAGACGGGAGTGGGAGAATCCCTATGCCAACCTCTGGGCCTGGCCTCAACTCTGAAGCTGAGGAAAAACTCCAATCCCAACTGGTTATGAAACGTTATATTATTTGAATTCACAATCAGATAAGTGGACTATCTTTATGGATGGAGAAGGAGCTGAACTTCAGTCCAGTCATTCCAGGACAAACAGTCCTTATCCGACCCCTGCTGCTTCCTCTCAGCAGGGGGCATCTCCCTCCTTTGCTTCACTGATAAATATTCCCTCTCTCACTTCAGCTCCTCTATACACCCATACAAACCTCCCATTATTCCCCAGGTTTTTCCTACCCCCCATTTCCTTTCCCAATAAATATTACAATAGTAAAAACATACTAGTGGGGGACCTTAACATTCCTCTATCAGAATTAGATAAATCAAACCAAAAAATAAATAAGAAAGACGTAAAGGAAGTGAATGAAATGTTAGAAAAATTAGAGTTAATAAATATCTTGAAAAAAATGAATAGGGATAAAAAGGAATATACCTTTTTTTCAGCAGCACATGACACATATACAAAGATTGACCATGTACTATGGTATAAAAACATTGCAAACAAATTTAGGGAATCAGAAATAATAAATGCAATTTTTTAAAATCACAATGCAATAAAAATCATGATCAAGGGGACTTCCAGGTAAGCATTGCAACTTGCATCCCCTCCTCAGATTCAATGATAGAGACGACCTCAAAAGACCCCCAAAAAACCGTCCTCATAAGAACGGAGGAACTCCACAGTAGGGTCTGGCTCTGCAGGTATGTGGGATTTGGGCATTTCCACAATATAAGGGAACTAAAAAGCTCTCACCCAAAACTGAGCTGACCTACCCTCCCCCACCACACCTACAGAGCCAGAGTTAAAGTCAATGTGTGCTAGAATCAACAAGTGAAGGAGGGGCACCCTAGGACTGAGCAACTGGCAGCCCTAGGTCTGGGGAGCTAACTAAGGCCAAAAAGGACCTACCCCTGTGAGCAGTAACACCCAAAACACCTGCAGGTGTGCAAGGGGAGCTCAGATCTTGGGTACTCAGAACTAGTACACCATAATCAATGAATGCAAGAAGGGATCCCCTGAAGTAAGCAAGGGGCACCCACAGGTCTTCGGAGTTAGCTAAGACCACCAAGGACTTACCCCTGAGAGCAGTAACACCCAAAACCCAGGCAGGCAGGGGAGGGCATACCCTGGACTCCCCTCAGAAGACAGCACAGTTGTGGAGAATCAAGAATTGACCTGAGGCAAAAGCCTTGATCATTAGACCCATACACAGAGAGCCAGACCTCCTCACTCAGATTTCTGATTGGAAAGGAGATATAAAAACCATAGAGATGGCAAACAGTGCCCAGGAACACTGTCCTAACAACAAGAAAAGCAAGAAGAAGGGGTTGACTTTGGATACATTTTATGGAGGAAAAATACAGAATACAGAGAAAATAGGAGAAGAGGAAACCCAAAAAAATGCTCCAAAACCTTCCAAAAGAAATGGAAATTCTCCACAAGCTCTTGAAGAATTTGAATTGGAGGTTATCAAAAAGATAGAATCCTTCTGGCAGGAAAAATGGAAAATAATGCAAAGGGATTTCAACAATCTGAGGGACAAAAACACTCAATTAGAGAAACAACTGGAAGCCTCAAAAAGCAGGGCAGACCAAAATGAAAAGGAAAATCAGACTTTAAAGGGCAGAATTAGGCAACTGGAAGGCAATGATCTTGCAAAAGAGCAAGAATTAATAAAGCAAAGTCAAAAGACTAAGAAATTAGAATCTAACATAAAATATCTCACTGACAAAGTGACAAACCTGGAAAACAGAGGAAGAAGAGACAATTTGAGAATCATTGGTCTACCCGAAAATCCAGAAATAAACAGAAATCTTGATATCATAAAACAAGATATCATCCAAGAAAACTGCCTGAGGTTCTAGAACAAGGGGGAAAAATAGGCATTGAAAGAGTTCATAGAACACCCTCTACACTAAATCCCCAAAAGACAAGTCCCAGGAATGTAATTGCCAAATTCCAAAGCTTTCAAGCAAAAGGAAAAAATCTTACAAGAAGCCAAAAAGAGACAATTTAAATATAAAGGAGTTCCAATCAGGATCACACAAGACCTTGCAACTTCCACACTGAGTGACTGCAAGGCCTGGAACATGATATTCAGAAAGGCAAGAGACCTGGGTCTTCAACCAAGAATCAGCTATCCATCAAAACTGACTATATACTTCCAGGGGAAAGTATGGGCATTCAACAAAATAGAAGATGTCCAAGTATTTGTAAAGAAAAGACTAGCACTCTGTGGAAAGTTTGACATCCAAAAACAAGGAGCAAGAGAAACATGAACAGGTAAATATGAAGGAAAGGGAAAGGGAGAAAAATGTTATCTTTCTCTTTTATTCAAACACTCTTCTATAAGGACTACATTTATATATATGAATATGTGGGGAAAATGTAAAGTGTAACTCTCAAAAATTGTATGCATTATTAGAGTAATTAGGAGAATCATTCATAGGGAAATATTGGGGCATTAAGGCAATATGTAGAAAGGGAGAAAAAAAAGAAAGAAAAAAGGGAGGGGAAAATCATTGATGGTACTAAGATATACTTGAAGAAATAGAAAAATAAATTAAATAGAATAACTTTTCTCACACAAAGATACACGTGGGAAGGGGAGGGGAATAATTCTCCTATAAGGAGAGGAAGAGAGTGATAATTGGTATTACTTAAATCTTACTCTCAGTGAAATCAACTCTGAGAGGGAAGAGCATCTAGATCTATTGGGATCTTGAATTCTATCTTATCTAAAAGGGTAAGAGAAAAGGAAAAATTAATGGCGGGGAGTGCAGAGGGAGTATAAAAAGGGATGGAAGGAGAGGGAGGGAGGGAAGTTAACAGACCCTTAAAACAAACAAACAAACAAACAAGAAGGGAACAAAATGGGAGGGGCTAGTAAGGGAAGCAAATCAAGGGTGGGGACTAGGGGGACTTATTTAAAGTAAATCACTTGTTTAAAAGGTTATAGCAAAAGAAAAAAGGTCATAATTAGGAGAGGATATCAAAATGCCAGGGAATTCACAAGTGACAATCATAACTATGAACATGAAGGGGATGAATTCATCCATAAAACATAGACGAATAGTAGCATGGATTAGAATCCAAAACTCTATCATATGTTGTCTTCAAGAAACACACATGAGGTGGGTAGATACTCACATGGTCAGAATTAAAGGTTGGAGTAAGACTTTTTGGGCTTCTACTGATAGAAAGAAGGCAGGAGTTGCAATCATGATATATGACAAAGCCAAAACAAAAATAGACCTGATTAAAAGGGATAGGGAGTGTGAATACATCCTATTAAAAGGTAATATAGACAATGAGGAAACAAAATAGATAAAGTACTGGCCAATCTAATTAAAAAAGAGAGAGAAGAAAAACAAATTAACAGTATCATAGATGAAAAGGGGGACCTTACCTCCAATGAAGAAGAAATTAAGGCAATCATTAAAAATTTCTTTGCCCAATTATATGGCAATAAATATGTGAATCTAGGTGGCATGGATGAATATTTACAAAAATATAAATTGCCATGACTAACAGAAGAAGAAATAGAATTCTTAAATAATCCCATATCAGAAAAAGAAATCCAACAGGTCATCAAAGAACTCCCTAAGAAAAAAAATCCAAAGGGCCTGATGTATTTACTAGTGAATTCTATCAAACATTCAAATAACAGCTAACCCCAATACTATACAAAATATTTGACATAATAAACAAAGATGGAGTGCTACCAAACTCCTTTTATGACACAAATACAGTACTGATTCCAATGCCAGGTAGATAAAAAATGGAGAAAGAAATCTATAGACCAATCTCCCTAATGAACATAGATGCAAAAATTTTAAACAGGATACTAGCAAAAAGACTTCAGCAAGTGATCAGTAGGGTCATTCAATATGATTAAGTAGGATTCATACCAGGGATGCAGGGCTTGTTCAATATTAGGAAAACAATCCACATAATTGACCATATCAACAAGCAAACCAACAAAAACCACATGATTATTTCAATAGATACAGAAAAATCCTTTGATAAAATACAACACCCATTCCTATTAAAAACAATAGAATGTATAGGAATAGAAGGGTCTTTCCTAAAATTAATAAACAGTATATATCTAAAACCATCAGCTAACATCATCTGCAATGGGGATAAACTAGGTGCATTCCCAATAAGATCAGGAGTGAAACAAGGATGCCCATTATCACCACTGTTATTTAACATTGTACTAGAAACACTAGCAATAGCAATTAGAGAAGAAAAAGAAATTGAAGGTATTAAAATTGGCAATGGAGAGACCAAGCTATCACTCTTTGCAGATGATATGATGGTCTACTTAAAAAATCCTAGAGAATCAACTAAAAAGCTAATGGAAATAATCAACAGCTTTAGCAAAGTAACAGGATACAAAATAAACCCACATAATTAATCAACATTTCTATATATCTCCAACACATCACAACAGCAGAAAATTAAAAGAGAAATCTCATTCAAATTACCTTAGACAATATAAAATACTTGGGAATCTATTTGCTGAGACAAACACAGGAACTATATGAACACAACGACAAAACACTCTCCACACAACTAAAACTATATCTGAGCAATTGGAAAAACATTAACTGCTCATGAGTGGGATGAGCTAACATAATAAAAATGACCATCCTACCCAAACTTATATATTTATTTAGTACCATATCCATCAAACTCCCAAAAAACTTCTTTACGGTCTTAGAAAAAAACCATAACACAGTTCATTTGGAAGAACAAAAGATCAAGGATATCCAGGGAAATAATGAAAAAAAATGTGAAGGAAGGCGGCCTTGCAATCTTAGATATAAAACTATACTATAAAACAGTGGTCATCAAAACAATTTGGTACTGGCTAAAAGACAGAAAGGAGGATCAGTGGAATAGACTTGGGGACCTCATCAAAACAGTCTATGACAAATCTAAAGACACCAGCTTTTGGGAGAAAAATCCACTATTTGAAAAAAATTGCTGGGAAAATTGTAAGATAGTGTGGGAGAGATTAGACTTGGACCAACATCTGTAATATTTATTGGGAAAGGAATTGGGGGGATTGGAAAAATGGGAGATAATGGGAGGTACAATCAAAGGTAATGGACTTCTCCACTGGTGGTAATGCAATGACCCTGAACAACCTAAAGGGGTACAGGAGAAAAAACACTATCCACATCCAGAGGAAATCTGTGGGAGTAAAAACATTAAAGAAAAACTACAGCTTAATGACATGGGTAGAAGGAGATATGAATGGGGAAATAGACTCCAAATGAACACCCTATTGCAAATACCAACAACATGGAAAGAGGTTCTGATCAAGAACACAGGCGATACCCAGTCAAACTGCGCATCAGCTATGGGAGTGGTCGGGGAGGGAAGGGAGGGAAATAAAATTATTTTTGTAACCAAGGAACAATGTATGAAATTTAAAAAAAAATTTTAAATCATAATCAATAAGGACTTCTGGAAAGGCAGATATAACATTAATCAGAAATTTAAAAATCTACTTCTTCAAAAGTTGTGGGCCAAAAAACAAATGAAAGAAGCAATGATTTCATTGAAGAGAAGGACAATGAGGAAACAACTTATTAAAAATATGTGGGATGCAGCCAAAGCATTACTCAGGGGAACTTTTATATCCCTGAGTGCATATATCAATAAATCAGAGAGGGCAAAGGTCAATGAATTGGGCGTGCAAATTAAAAAAACTAGTAAGAGAGAAAATTAAAATTCCTCAGTTGAAAACTAAATTGAAAATCCTCAAAATCAAAGGACAAATTAATAAAACTTAAAGTAAAAGAACTATTTAACTAATAAACAACACTAGGAGCAGGTACTTTGAAAAACCAAACAAAATAAAGTACTGGTAAATCTAATTTAAAAAAAAAAGAAAGAAGAAAATCATATTGACAGTATTAAAGATGAAAAGGTCAGCCTAATAATTAGGAACTATTTTGCCAACTATATGGCAATAAATATGACAATCTAGGTGAAATAGGTGAATATCAACCAAAATATAAATTGCCTAGATTAACAAAGAAGAAATAGAATACTTAAACAATCCCATCTCAGAAAAAATTAAAAAGTCTCTAGTGCCAGATGGATTCACAAATGAATTCTATCAATCATTTAAAGAACAACTAATATCAATACTATACAAAATGTACTACAAAATAAGCAAAGAAGGAGTTTTACCAAATTCATTTCATGACACAAATTCATATTTCAGGCAGACCAAAAACAGAGAAAAGAAACTACAGACCTATCTCCTTAATGAACATAGATGCAAAAATGTTAAATAGAATACTAGCAAAAATACATCATCAAATTATCACAAGGATTATTTACTATGATTAGGTGAGATCTATACCAGGAACTCAAGGAAGTCTTAATATTAGGAAAACCATCTATATAATTGACCATATCAACAACCAAAGTGACAGAAATCACATGATTATCTCAGTAGATGCAAAAAAAGCCTTTGACAAAATACAAAACTCATTCCTATTGAAAACACTAGAAAGTATAGGAATAGATGGAACTTTCCTACAAATTATAAAGAGAATATTTTAAAACCATCAGCAAGTACTATCTGCAATGGGGATAAGAATTTTAGATCAATCAAGAGATAGAGAATATTACAAAATATAAAATTAATAATTTTGATAAAATTGAATTAAAATGTTTTTGTACAAAAAAAACCCAAAGTAACCAAAATTAGAAGGGAAGAAACAAATTGCGAAAAAATCTTTATAACAAAAACCTCTGACAAAGTCTGATTTCTCAAATTATGTCAATTGTTCTATGTCAAACTATGTCAATTGTACAAAAAATCAAGCCATTCTCCAATTGATAAATGGGCAAGGGACATGAATAGGCAGTTTTTAGATAAAGAAATCAAAACTATCAATAAGCTCATGAAAAAGTGCTCTAAATCTCTCATAATTAGAGAAATGCAAGTCAAAACAACTCTGAGGTACCACCTCACATCTAGCATATTGGCAAAATGACAGTAAAGTCATCAATGTTGGAGGGAATGTGGTAAAATTGGGACACTAATTTATTGCTGGTGGAGTTGTGAATTGATCCAACACTTCTGGAAGGCAATTTTGAACTATGTACAAAAGGTTTTAAAAGACTTCCTGCCCTTTGATCCAGTCATACCACTGCTGAATTTGTATCTCAAAGAGATAGTAAGGAAAATACTTATACAAAAATATTCATAGCTTTGCTCTCTGTGTTAGCAAAAAAAAAAAATGGAAAATGGGAGGCTGTCCATTGATTGGGAAATGGTTGAATAAATTGTGTTATCTGTTGGTGATGGAATATTATTGTGCTGAAAGGAATAATGAACTGGAGCAATCCCATGTGAAATAGAAAGACTTCTAGAAATTGATGTAGAATAAAAGGAGCAGAACCAGGAGAACATTATACACAGAGACAGATATACTGTATCACAATCAAAGTAATGGATTTCTCTACTAGCAGTAATGCAACAATCCAGGAACATTCTGAGGGACTTATTTTTTTAAATTTTATTTAATTAGTCAATTTAGAACATTTTCCTTAATTACAAGAATTATATTCTTTCCCTCCCCTCCCCTGACTGCTTCCCATAGCCGATGCAAAATTCCACTGGGTTTTACATGTGTCCTTGATCAAAACCCATTTCCATGTTTTTGATGTTGTACTAGGATGATCACTTAGAGTCTACATCCCCAGTCATATCTCCATTGACCCAGGTATTCAAGCAGTTGTTTTTCTTCTGTGTTTCTACTCCCACAGTTTTTCCTCTGAATGTGGATGATGTTCTTTCTCATAAATGCCACTGAGTTGTTCTGTATCCTACATTGCCACTAATGAGAAGTCATTACATTAGATTGTACCACAGTATATGTGTTCTAAAATTCAGGCTTTTTGGGGGTGTACCTTTTAAGTTGGGTCCAGGAGGGTTCCCTAGTTCTGTTCTGTTGTTAGATTTGGTTTTCAGGCCCTTGAAACATTGTGTTTTCGATTGGTGAGGAAGGATTAACCAGTTCTGAACTGTTGCTGTTTCTAATCTGCCATCTTGACTCTGCCTCCCTGAGGGACTTATGAAAATAACACTGTCCATATTCAGAGGAAGATCTGTGGGAGTAGAAACACAGAAGAAAGATATATGATTGATTATATGGTTTGATGGGGATATAATTGGTGATGTTGACTTTAAAGGATCACTTAATTGCAAATAGTAATGATATGGAAAAGATTTTGAACAATGATACATGTAAAACAGTGGAATTGTTTGGTGGCTCAAGGAGAGGAGAGAAAGTAGGGGAAGGAAAGAACATGAATCATGTAACCAAAAAATATTCTATGTTAATGAAAAATGAAAAAATAAAATCAAATTATAGATCACCCCTAAATGAGATACCCCCCAAAGAAAAATGCATCTACCTAAAACCATCATCAAATATTAGGTAACAGGGATAATCTAAAAGATTTCTGAAAATGTCAGGAGTGAAAAAAAGATGTGTATTAACGCCAATGTTACATAACATAGTATAAGAAGTGCTAGCAATAACAATAAGAGAGGAAAAAAATTGAAAGAATCAAAATGGGCAAAGAGTTAATAAAATCATCTTTGTTTGCAGATGATATGATGGTATGTTTGAAAAATCATAGAGAGTTTTGTATATTCTTAATTCTGTATATATTAGAACTGTGTATATTCTTATTTCTAGCAGTACCATTGATGGTTCTGTTTCCCAAAGCTGATAAGACAAAAAGGAACAGAGCCTATATGTTCCAAAATATTTATAGCATTGATTTTTGTACTGGAAAAGAACTGGAAATTAAGTGGATTCCCATCCTCTGGGAAATGACTAAATAAATTGTATTACATGATTGTGATGGGATAATACTATGCCATGAGAAATGATCTGTAGGTTATATTTTTTGAAACTGAAAAAAAATGTATGGTATAATGAATATTAAATTGAGTAGAACCAAGAGAAAATTTATACACAGCTATAGATTTAATACATGAAGAATAACTTGTGAATGTTTCTTTCAGAGGATGAACTGAAAAATGGAAACATGAAAGACTTAATTTATATATATATATATATATATATATATATATATATATATGTTTGTTTCCCTGATTATGCCTTCTTTGATACTGGGACATTAGAGAGGGGCTGAGAAACTTGTAAATAAATTCTATTAATTTACAAAAAAATCATTTACTTGCTGTCTATTAGTCATTCTTCAATCTTGCTATATGATTAGAATTTTTTTATTTTCACTTAAATTTTTTGTTTTAAAGTTTATACCTCATTTTAAAAGCCAATTGTTGCTTATTATATGCAACAGTAGCTTACTTACAATGTTACATACCTTTCCATTGTTCTTTGGTGATTCTGAACTGAAATTCTTGGAAATTCATGGGAGAATCCCAATAACAAGAATCCTGGAAGAACATTATGCTTAAATATAACTTTGTTACAAATCATTTGAGAACATTAAAAATAATTTTGCAATTCCCCAAAGAATTAATTCATTTTCTCTTCAAATGTGGGCCCAACTCATTACTCTATATTTGTGTTTAGTATAATGCTTGTATATATATATATATACACATATATGTATATATATACATATATACATATATGTGTATATATATATACATATATATGTGTGTGTATTATATATGTGGATATATGCATGTCAAATCAGTTATTCTATCAATATATATTTGTTGCTTTCCAAGTGCTGGGAATACAAAGAAAGCATGGATTTTTGTGTATGTATGTACTGATTAATAGTTGGATGGGTGGAAATCTATATCTCTGAGTAATATCGACATTGGTGAGGTCACATATTCATTTTATTACCTGCATATATATGAAAAAATTTACCCTAAAAAAGATGTTCATTTATATCTCCTTTCTTTTTAATAAGAGGACTGGTTATTGTTGATTTATCATATTTCAGTTCAGAGAAACACTAAAATCTTTTAAAAGTTTAATTCACCATATGCTAAAATGCCCAGGGAGTTAACAAATTTGTCACTGAAGCCTATGATTGTTATAATTTCTCATGGAGAGCTTTAATATCATGCAGAAGTCCTTGAGGCCCATAAGTGTAGCTAAAATGCATGTTATCTTCTTTATTATGCATGAGATCCCTTTCATAAATTTGAAAGTTTCTTCATAGCTTTAGCACTTCAATAATGAACAACTGAAAGCTTAGCTTCATTGTTTTAACTATCTTCTCCACATTGGCTTTATATCAATGTCTAGACAATCAGACAAACTTCATGACCTACAGCTAATAATATTATCAAGGCAGCTTCATGTAGGCTGAATTATAAATGCCTTGTAGTCATTTATTTCACTACTTATAATTAACTTATGTAATGGAGAACTTAAGTATTCTAAAGGGGGCATTAGTGCTGCATGGATTCAGTAGAAAAATGTGGGTTTCTTATCCATTATTCATAATTATAAGGCAGTATCTTGCCCAGACACATCCACACACTGTAGCTCTTTCACACAAGATCAGACAAGGTTGTTAAATCACAGTTTATTTTTTTGTGAACCTAAATCATCCCTAGGGCAATCCAGACTGCAGTTTGTTTATTTATGCCTTCAGAGTCTAAACCTCCTATTTTAGGACATATTAGAATTGTTAGAAAGCTTCAATATTCTAAAACTTTTCTTTAATCTAACAAATAGAGAGGAGCAAATGGAAATGTGAGTTTCTTATCATAGGAAAATTTCCTAACACAGATGCTCCATAGTGGGTATATAGGATTATTTTGTCAAACTTACTTGCTTGGCCTTAATCATCAATAGTTAGTCCTATTTCTCCTAGAAGCCTGAGATTTGGCCTGGAAGTTCCAAACCAAATTCTTTCCTTCAACTTCCCCAATAATGACCTAGTGCAGCAAAAAGGAGTTTGCTGAAATCACTACTATATATATATATATATATATATATATATATATATATATATATATATATATATATATATTGCAGTCACAATTGAAGCAGATTTCCAGAGAAGGGGCTATAAAAACATTTGTAAACTTGAAGGAAACAAAAAAATAATTCTAAAAGTGACAAGATTCAGTTGTCCTTATGAGTATGAGTTTCACAGTTCTTTTCAGAGTAAACAGAGGTTCTCTTTCTCTCCAGATATGGGGCCCATTTTTAATTGTTTCTGAGTTCCCACACTCACATATCTAAGAAAAATTTTATTTCTTCAACATTCCACAAAGAGTCATTCAGCTTCCTTTTAAAAATTTCTGAAGGTATATAGATCAGAACTTGCCAAAGCAGTCAATTCCACTGCACAAAAGTTGAATGAAACTATGGCCTATGTTATCTATAATGGGAAGGTTATAGTGGCTAATTATGACAAAAAAAAATGATCCTTTGAAAAAAGAAATGACCATCCAGGGTCTTTGCCAAGAAAAATCCATCAACAGTATTAAAATGATAAAAGATATGACTCTGGAAGATGAGCACCTCCTGGCAGAAGGTGTCCAATATGTTAGTGGGAGAGAACAGAGGACAACTACAAGTAGCTCCAGAAAGAATGAAGAAGCTGGGCTAAAACCCAAAGGAAACTCAGACATAAGCATGTATGGTGACAAAAGAAAAGTCCAATATTGTGAGACGCAATATTGCATAGGAACCTAGAATGAAAATCTATGAATCAAAGTAAGCTGGATGTAGTCAAATAGGTGATAGATTAAATATCAATATCTTGGGTGGAAGTGAACTTAATGGATGTGAACAATGGGTTAATTTAATTCAGATGTTCATTATATATATTATATTATTGTGGACAAGAATTCCCTAGGAGAAATGGAGTAGCCTTCATAGTCAATAAAAGAATAAGAAAAGCAGTAGTGGAATATAATCTCAAAATAACAGAATAACAGAATCCAAGGCAGTCTATTCATTATCAAAATAAAAGGTCTGTGCTCCAGCCAATGATGGAAAAGAGGTTAAATTGGACAGTTCAACGAAAACCTAAGGTATCTATCAATAATATACATAAACACAAAAATATCATATTCCTTAGAGGAGATTGGATTGCTAAAAAGGAAATCAAAAGAGAATTGGAATAACAGGCAAATTTGACCTTTGTGTACAGAAAACAGGGCACAGAATGATGGAGTTTTGTAAAAAGAAATCACTGGTTAAAGCAAATGTTATTTTTCAACAACCAAAAAGGAAGCTCTAGACATCACCAAATTGTCAATATCAAAATCATATTCATTATATAATTTTCATCCAAGCTAGAAAATCTCTATGGAGTCAGTTAAAACAATACTTGTAGCTAGTTGACTGTGGTTCCAACTATGATTTTCTTTTTTGCAAAATTATAACTAAAATTGAAAAAAGTAGGAAAAACCATCAGTCCATATAAGTATGAACTAATTAATGTCTCCTATGAATATGAAGTATAAGTGATGAATACATTTAAGGGATTAAAGCTACTAGATAGAGTGCCTGAACAACTATGGACAGAGGTTCATAATATTGTACAAGAAGGAGCCAAAAAAACTCAAATGAAGAGGAGCAAGAAATTAAAATGGTTGTCTCAAGAGGTGTTACAAATAGCTGAGGAAAGAAAGAAAATGAAAGGGAGAAAAGAAAGAGAAAGATACACCAATTGAATGTAGAATTACAGATAGTAACAGAGAGAGATGAAGGTCTTCTTAAATCATTATTGAAAAGCAATAGAAGAAAATAATATAATCACAAAGATAAAAGATTTCTTAAAATTTGAGATATCAAAGACATAAAAAGACAAAAATGATAGAGACTTTACGGAAGTAGAAGAGATTCAAGATATGTGGCAAGATTATACAGATGAGATATACAATCAAGATCTTATTTAATATCATCAATAATCATCATTAAATGGTTATTGGTTTAGAGTCATATATCCTAGAAAAGGAAGTCAAGTGAGTCTTAGGAATTGTTAAAAATTGGGCTAGTGGAATTCCAGCTGAGCTATTTTAAAAATCTAAAAGAAGATACTGTTTAAGTGCTGCACTCATATACCAACAAATTTATAAAGTTCATCAGTGGCTAAGAGATTGGAAAAGATACTTTTTCTTCCCAATCCTAAAAAGTGGCAATGATAAGATTTATTCTAACAGCCAAACAATTGCACACCAGCAAGAAAATGCTTAAAATTCTGCAAAAGACTTCATCAATATTTGAACCAAGAATTCTCAGAAGAACAGAAGAAGAGACATAGGAAGTAGTGAACAAATTTCCAATATTCCCTGAATGATGGAAAAAGCAAAGGAATTCCAGAATATATATATCTTCTTCATTGCCTATATTAAAAGCCTTTAATTGTGTGGATTACAACAAAATATTGCAAGTGCTCAAAGAGAAAGGAATACTAAATCATTTTACTTGTCTCCTGAGGACTTTGTATATGGGTTAAGAGGCAGCAGTTAGAACTGAATGTGGAACAAGATTGGTTTAAGGTTGGGAAAGGAGTATGACAACTGTATAATGCCATTTTACTTATTTAGCTTATATGTGGAACACATCATATGAAATCCCAGAAGAGACAAATTAAGGATGATTGGAGAAATATCAACAACCTCATATATGCAGATAATACCACTCTGATGGCAAAAAGTGAAGAAGAATTAAGAAGCTTCTTGATGAAAGTTAAAAGGAAATTATAAAATCTTGACTTGAATATTAACATTTGAAAAAAAAATCTAAGGTCCTGGCAACTTGTCCATTACTTCCTGATGTAATGATGGAGAGAGAGAGAAAAAAAAGAACTATTGTGGGGGGAATGGAAGTTGAGAACTCTTAGTCCATGAAGCAGGAACAGCATTTGGGAACCGAACAAGAACATCTGGGAATTTCTCCAGAGGAGAGGGGTCTTAGGTGCGGAGACACAGAGAAGGGAGTGGAAGGAGGTGCTGTTTCTTGGAGTCATTCAAGACACCTTTGGGGATTTCTAACATTGAAAGAAACCCTAACCTCGTGGGTTCCTGTTTAGAACATCACTGGTTCCTGTCAAGAAACCTAATTTCTTTGAAGACTTTCATTCCATGAACGATTGAGATACTGGACTCAAATCAGTGAGCAGTGTTCTCTTCCCTTTTTCTAACTCTCCCTTGTTTATGAGAAAACCTTGTACTTCAGTAATTAGATTATTTAGAAAAAGATTTAGGTTGACCTATAATCCCTCTAACCTCTTCTCCTTTACCCCAATCAACAACTAGATCAAATAAGCAGTCAGATAGTGAATTCAACCTCTTTTACTTACATCTAGAGAGTAAGCCAATTGGCAGACTACATCTTGTCAGTTTTCAAGAAGACACAAAGGGGAGGCTTGTGAGCACCCCAAAGCAGTGCATATCCAGATTGATGTCCCTCACAAGCCTGCACAGCCCTCAAGGGCTAGCCCTAACCAAGGGGAGATCTCTATTTTGTCTCCCTCAAGTAATTCAAGGACTCGGGGAGGGAGTAGTGAGGGAAGCCATTTTCTTCAATCCTTTCTTCATTGCCTTCAACCCTCATTTCTCCATCTAAGGAGTGTAAGTCCCCAAAATTGCAGTGACAAATGGTAGAAAAAGAAATGGAAGAAGTGTCAGATTTCATATTCCTGAGCTCAATTACTAATGCAGACAGCAACAGAAGTCACAAAATTAAAAGACACTTGCTCCTTTGGGGAAAAAAAAAAACCCTGGACAGCTTGCTAAACAGCAGAGCATCACTTTGCTGAAAAATATTTATGTAGTCAAAGCTATGGATTTTTTTCCCCAATAGTAATTTGTGGCTGTGAGAGTTAAATTATTAAGAAAACTGAGTGATATAGAATTGACACTTTAAAATTATGGTGCCAGAAAAGACTTTTGAAGTTCCCTTGGAGAGCAAGGAGAGCAAGCAAATCAATTGATACATAGAGATTTTAATTCACACTATTCCTTTTTAAGGACCTATATGAAGATGAAGCTTACATAGTTTGGCAACATAATGAGAAGACAGGACTCACTGGAAAAGAATCTGATATTAGGAAACACTGAAGGCCAAAGAAGAAAGAGATGGCAGAGGCTGGGACAGATAGTGTCAAAGAAGTAACAAACATGAATTGTTTAAACTTTAGGAGATCATGGTGGATAGAAAAACTTGGCATGATAAGGTCCATGAGGCCTCCCAAATTGTAAAATACAAAATGGCTGAACAATAACAACAACAACAAAAAATGCAATATGGAGTAAAATTCACCTCTCCATAATGTCCATCCTCTATTTCTAATTCTGTTCTCTGACCTGAGATAATATATCTAATCTTTCTCATGATATGTCCATACCTCATTTTTATAAAACTTAAAAATATATATTTTAAATGTATTTAGTTGAATATTTCCCAAGTACATATAAAAATTTAAAATTCAATTTAATTTTTTTCAAGACTATCAAGAGTATAATTTTATTCCCAGGTACTTTTTTAATTAATAGAATGTATTTACAAGTATCTCAATCTGTTACTTCCCTCTCTGCATCATAGAAGGCATGAAAAAATATGTATATATGAATTATGTCTTTCATCTTTCCATCCACAATTTATTCTTCAAATATTTAATTTATAGTCATAGATAATTTCTTAATTCTACTCATTTCACTCATCTGTTATTCCAGGCAGTTTTTTCCAAGGGATTTTAAAATTTTAATTAGCCCGCTAATTGGTTTTTTTATGAAAATAGTATTACATCTTAACATTCATTTAAAAGAAAATTTTTACTTCCATATTTTCTCCCACTTTCTTGCCCTTTCTGCTTTCTAGAGAAGGCAAGCAATTTGATTTTAATTACACAAGTGAATACATATAAATGATATTTCCTTATTAGACCTGTTGTGGAAGAACTACAGGCAAAAATACACAAGAAAATTTTTTTTCAAAGTTTCAAAAAAAAAAAAAAGATTTCAATTTACCTTAGGATTTGAGCAGTTCTCTTTAACTCTGGAGGTAGATAGCATATTTCATCATTCATTATTTGGAATTGTCTTGTATCATTGTCTTGAAAAAAGTACGTAGCTTGGTTTTGAACAAGTTGAATATTTTGTTCAAACTCCTCTAGAAATACATTAGCTGCTCAATATTTTTATTAAAATGTATTACAGGGAATGGAAAATAGTACTTAAGATATGGTTTACAGTAGGCAAAAGAAACAGAAATTAGCTCCATTTATTTTTATTTTTTTTAAACCCTTACCTTCCGTCTTGGAGTCAATACTGTGTATTGGCTCCAAGGCAGAAGGGTGGTAAGGGCTAGGCAATGGGGGTCAAGTGACTTGCCCAGGGCCACAAAGATAGGAAGTGGCTGAGGCCAGATTTGAACCTAGGACCTCCCGTCTCTAGGCCTGGTTCTCAATCCACTGAGTTACCAAGCTGCCCCTGCTCCATTTATTTTGGAGATCACATTTCTCTTCATTTTGACACTAGAATTTTGTTTTGTTTTACTTTTTTTATTTTTGCTTTTCTTAGCTTTACTTGGTTGATATAGCATCCAGCTGACTTATATTTTAATACATCAATAACCCTAGAAAATTTTTAATTTGCTAAAGTAGCTCACCTATATTTTACTCAATTAATAATTTATTTAACCACTTCAGAAAAGGAAAAGAGCACTAGAGTCTCCCATTTGGGGCTACCACAGAGAAATATTGCAAATATATTTTTGGTAAATATATATATATATATATATATATATATATTTGCATTTCTTTTATTTCTGGTATATATAGAGCTAATAGCATTATAGCTGGGTGAAAAATATGTATGATTTGGTAAGTTTCTGGACATAACTCAAATGACCTTCCAGAATGACTTAATCAATACACAACTCCACTCACAGTGTATTAAAAGACCTGTTTTTTCATGACACAATCAATATTTATCATTTTTATTTTTTATCATATTCAATAGTGTGGAAAGGAAACTAGAAATAAGTTCTGAACCTTCTGTCACTGTGTTGAAACAAGCAACAGTGGTAATATCAAGAGAGAAGAAATTGTCAAGACTTAAAGTTGGTGGGGGAAGGGACAACTGGGAGTGGCAGTTGGGTCTTGTGACTAGCACTTCCTTCCTGATGGCTGGACGTCCTTCCTGGTGTTGGAGGTAGGAGGAGTGTTGGCTTCCCAATCTGGATTCAGAGTGCTTCTTCTCAGTTCAGCCCAAAGACACAGGCCCAATCAGCTCTGAAAGTTAGAACTTTCCTTGGTTACTTGCTGTCTACTGCTAAGTTTCTGAATTTGTATCTAACATAGATATAGAGTAGACGGGCATGGGAGAAACCCTCCACCAGCCTGTGAGGCCAGGTCTCAACTCCAAGCTGAGAAAGGCTCCAACCATATTTAGGGACATCCTTTGTCCCTCTTTCCTGATACCTCTCCAATACAAACTGGTTATTAAACTTTATCTTTTTTGAATTCACAGTCAGATAAATGGACTATCTTTTCTGGGACATAGAGGGAGCTGAACATCAGTTCCTTCATTCAACGACAAACAGTCCTTATCAGACCCCTGCTGCTTCCTCTCAGCAGTGAGCATCTCTCTCCTTTGTCTCACCAGCAGCAATATTCCCTCTCTCCCCTTAAACTCCTCCATACCCTGCTACAAACCTTCATTATCCCTTGTTTTTACAAACCCCCCATCTTCCTCATTAAATATAATAATAGTCTGATTGCTATGAAGTAGAGCCTCAAAGTTCCTTTATTTTGAATTTATTTAATAATAAGTAATCTGTGTGATTGTTATTGGATTAATTCTTCCAAAAACTACATATTCATATAATTTGATTGCCTATTATAAAATGACTCATACTTTTATAAATTTAAATCTGTACCTTATAAATCTTCACAATTAAACTTTTTATAGGAGAAACTTGTTACATATATTGTCTCCATTTCCTTGTTTCTCTTCATTTTTATAATAGATTTATTGTGTACAAATTTAAAAATTTTATATAATCATGATTATCCATATTATCTCATATGATGCTTTTATATACTTAACTATGAACTTATTGATAAAGACAGAATGTAATTTTTCTGTGTTCCTTTAATTTATTTATTATCTTTTAAAAATCTGTCAGAACCATATGGAGCTTATCTTGGCATGTGTTATATTTGTCTAACTCTAATTTAAACTGTATTATTGTCCAATTTTCTTAATATATTTTGTCAAGTAGTGAGCCCTTTGACCAATAACTGGGAACTTGGATTAATTAAATGGTTTATCACTTCATTTGTTTCTGCATTTTGTATAGCTAATCTGTTCTACTCCCTTCTCTTTCTCTTGTTCTATCTCTCTCAATTTGTGTATGTAAATATATATATATATATACATATATATATATATATATACAATCACTATGAAATTGTTTTACTAATTACTTCTTTATAGTATAGTATTGGATATTATACTGATACCTGCACATGAAAATATTACATTTAAGAAGATCCATATTTTTGTTTCCCTATATGAATTTTAGTTATCATTTTTAAGTATTGTTTTAGGCATTTATTGCAGTGGCAAAAAAAGAAATAAATTTAGCCACTATTGTACTTTTATCAAAGTTAGCTCAACAAAACCACAAATAACAAATATTTTTCCTAATATTTAGGTCTCTATTTTTTTCAAATGTTTTATAATTATTTATATAGTCCTGGTTGAATCTTGAAAAATACACTTCCACATATTTTATGTCATCTAGTTATTTTAAATATAATTTCTTTTTTTTAGTTCTTGTTAAATTTCATCATATATATATATATAATGTTGATTTTTGTAGATTCATCTTATATCCTATAAACTTTTAGTTGACTAGTTTTTTCTAAATACATATTAGCCAAAATTACAATTTTTTCTTTGCCTAAGCTTTTATTTCAATTCCTTTATCTTATTTTACTTCTATAGACACTATTTTGAACACTATGTTAAACTGAGGTGGTAACAATGCATATCCATGATTTATATCAGATTTTATTGGAAAGACTTAATGTTTATCCTCTGAAGGTCTGCTTATGAATTTGAATATTATGAAAAAGAGCTATCTCAAACAAATTTTTAAAAAGTAATTCTCTGAGGTAGTACTCAGGAAAATTAAGCAGGAAAATTCAAATAGCACTTACGAGGAAGTTTGTTAAGGATGGATCAGGTACATATAGGATACTGACTCAGAAAGAACAGAAAATTTAAGAGACAGAACTTCTAAAAAATTTAAAATAGGAAATGTTGAAATATGACATTGCAGTAGCTTTAGAGTGAGGATAAAAATAAGAAATCCTAGTGATTACAATGGGCATAAATCACCTATGTAATTCAATTGAAAAAATATTAAGCCCAACTATATACTATGTACACTGTTCTAAACATTGGAACACAAAGATAATAAATAATATGGTGTCTATTCTCAAGGATTTTATATTCTACTTACTGAAATGGATAAGTAAAATAGAAATATACATAGAGATAGGGAAGTTGTGTTTAATATTTATACACATATAGTTGGGGTTTTTCCCCCTAATTTCATGATCTATGTAAGGAATCATCCAGTATACTCTTTTCCTATCTTAATTATTGCCACTGATGGAAGTACAAAGTCACATTTTCTCCCCTTTTCTGGGTTTTCAAATGCCACAGGATTTGTTTCAAAATATCTACCCTGAATCTGCCATCATTTTGAAGGATGTATTATCCACAATGATTACCCATGGTGCCCCAACATTAAAGAGAGTGATTTGGGGGAGGATAGTTTTCAGGAGTGATTATTTCTGTTAGAGATCTTGATAGCTTCACAGGAAATGAATCCAGGCTTAGTTGGATCATACCATTTGCATAAGTAGTAAAGTGCACTCAAGTGCTTATGCAAATAGATTAGCAGGAGGGCTTAAGAAGAGAAAAATCAACCCTGGGTCAGCAATCCACTTTCGAAAATGTTAAAATCCTCCTAGGGCTGCCCCAGTTCCACTTTACTAAAGCAATAAACAAAGTCAAGGAAAGCCCACTTACTGGATAAGAGTTTGGAGAGTCACAAGATAGAGTTTTACCCTTTTTTACATGGAATAGAAGAATCTCAGAGGACAATACTCTATCACAGTTCCCAAATGCTTTATTTTCCAAGTAGAAGAGTCTTAAACAATCTTCAAGGGAAACAACCATTTTAAAGATTCTTAAAGTAACTTGGGAATCCAAACCTGCTTCTGAAAACTCAGAAAGCTAACTAAAGCTGACTGCAAAAATCCTCTTTGGATGACTGTAGATGGCCAGTCCTCTGGAGTTAAGAGAGGCATATTTTAGATTTTTATTTTTTAAGGCAAAAATATGAGCTTGATGTGGATACTCCCTTTGTAGAATTACCAGAAAGGCAATTAAAAAAAAGCTTTATAAAAGGGGCTTTACATTTGATGAAATTCTATTCAAGTGATTCAATTCAATCAGTTTTTAAAGATATAAGAAATTGAAGGAGTTCAGATCTCAAAGGAATTTTTTTTTTCTGACACCCATGTAGTGGTTGTGATGCCTTTATAAGTAAAAGGGAGTTATAAGAGCATCTCAGAGATGGAGTGAAACTTGAAGGCCACTTAATGCATTCCTCTGATTTTATTGATGAATTTACTTTTGCCACACTGCTATTAAATAATAAAGCAGGGGCTGAAATCTACACTTCCTGCATTTTGTTAATCTATAATTCCACAAGAAATAGCCCACAGTTTCAGAATGTAGATACTTAAATAGATGAGCACATGTGTGTTTATATTACATATTAAATCTATATCATAATTGATCATTATATTTGATATCTTTTGTTTTTATATCATTCACATTTCTCACTGTATACTTCCCCTTTCCCCTCCTAGAGAACCAAATATTATAACAATTTTACAGGAATAATGGAGAAAATCATCAAAACCAAACATATAAAATTGGTATTACTTCCAGTGCTCTACACTTGTGGTTCTTAAACTTTTAAGAATTTCTAAGTTTCTTTTCAATTCTCAGCTCTGAGGGTGATTTTGTAGGTATAAATGAAAATCTACATAGTACAACCAGGAGAATGATTTCACCATCATGACAAATGTAAAAGAAAACAATATTAGAGACTTCAGAATTCATATATGCACTCAAACATAATGGTGAATATGTCTTTTAATTTGTTGTTGGTATTGTTTGATAAGTGGTTTGATCAATATATTGAAGTATTTTACTTGAATTAACTATATATTTTTTTCTTCTCAAGAAAGTGTTTTACTTAAAACGATGTTGGGAAGTTTCTAGCAATTCAGAATTTAAATTAGCATATTTTATTAAAATTAGCATCAACAAACTATCTTTTGAAAATTCTATCTAAAGAGGTTTATATCTATTCTGACCATCGTTTTGAAGGTCATTTATCTTTTTCTTAAATAAAAGAAAAATGTTTATTTGAAAATTTTAATTAAAATTTAAAATTTATTTTTATTTCACAGCACATGATTTCTACCTATGTCTCTCTCCTACCTTATACAGAGTGATATCCCTTGATCGAAGGTTTTAAAAAAAGAAAAAAAATAACTTCAGCAAAACTATGTAACACTTCACATTTCCCTGACCATTTGTGGCTGACCATTCATTGATGGTCTATTCTATATCCATAGATCCATGGATATACAGTTAAAGACGAGATCTTGATGGTCACTTTTCAATGTATAAGAAGAATTCTTGTAGTGTCCTTGTCATTGCCTTGGATGTATGAAATGAGATATAGATATAATGACTTCAGTAGAAAATTATACAAAAAATACCAACCCTGAATATTCTAATATTATGGACAGAAAGAGGAAAGGAGTCAATAGGACAGAACTTACTGCAGTTAGAATCAATAGGATTGATATGTGGATGGAACCACCCACTAAAATTTTTATTTTCTGTAGATATTCCTATTATTTCCTTTAAAAAATCTGAAAACTTTGTGATTCTGGCCTTTAATTTAAAATTATTTTTTCTTCCTTTTTTTTAAATGACAGAGTATTGCAGATTTTCAGGATAGTTTAAAGAATATGTCTAAACATTTGCCTAATGCATGCTTTAAGCATAACAAAGTTATGGAATATTAACCCAATTACATATAGAATCAAGAAGTTGAATATTATAGAAAAATGATAAAATTCATAATGCAATCTTAGAAATATGTATGCATGTGGTTTTGCATGTATATATGTTACCTATTTCAGGAGTGAGGTATATGGGGTGCTCAGGGAAGAGTAATATCTTTGGTATGGAGGGCTTGTCCTGCCCTCCTAGGGCAGCTCTCCAACCTCTGAGCCTCACTGGACACCCAGCTCTCACTTGTGGCTCCCAGTAGCTGCTAGCATGGGGCAGCGGCCACACCCCAGGCAGCGGCTTCAACAGGCCGGCTAAACCTTGTGAGGGTAGCCATCAGGTCGTCGTAGACCCCTGGTGAACCAGGGCTTTGCTCACCCGGCATGTGAAGACTGCTTCGGCTTTACAGACGGAAGAAACCAATAAGAACCAATAAGAAGGTTCAATGGCTGAGATGGCGATGCAGCAAAGCACTGTGGAGTGCTTAGGAGCACAAAAGACAACACGACCATCCAATGCAGCTGAGGAAGTCTTCAGGTGTAACGACTTTTCATGCCACTGGACCCAGGCTTCCAATGCCAAAAGAATGGGACTGTCTCTGTGCACCGACTTTTCCACTTAAATCTTCATGCACAAGTGTCTTTGTGCACAAAAACGCACAAAGACAATAGTCATCCTCGGTTACCAAGACACTACTATAATAATAATTTCAGGAGTTCTTGGTCTTTTGCATGTATTTTATCTCTAGCAATAACATGAAGTCTATGAACTCCTCAGAATAATGTTTTCAAGTGCGCAGAATAAATTACATAGGATTGCAATGGTAGAATTTTTCCCAGTCAAGTTCACATACTTCCTAAAATATATGTACTATCTAATTTCTCTCTCTCTCTCTCTGTCTCTCTCTGTCTCTCTCTCTCTCTCTGTCTCTCTCTCTCTCTCTCTCTCTCTCTCTCTCTCTCTCTCTCTCTCTCTCTCTCTCTGTCTATATTCTAGCTACCCAACTAGCTATGTATTTCTATCTGAAAAGATTTTTTTTTAATTCAGGGAAAATGAAATACATAGAATGATACACAGATTTTTGGTCATGGCTAAAGTGGAAATTTATTAGTTTGACTAGGCACATTTGTAATTACTTCCCCACCCCAAGTAGTGGGGAAAATTGGGAGAATAAAAAGTAAATGCATTTTAATTCAGGAGAATAAAAATAATTTTAAAAATTCCATAATCTACATTAGCTATATTAATTGGAAATTTAGGGGTGATATAGATTATATTTCTCTCCTTTCTAATGTTTGTGATTTCCTAAATATTACAAATCACAAAACAGTGAATCCGTACAAAAAAATTGAGAGGAGTAGCAGAATGAGAAAATAAAAAATATGTATACAAGAAATTTTGGCTTTTCTTGAAGAACAAGAAATCATCTGTCTTCATGTATAAATAGTTGCTATTGGTTTTAGCTCCAAATGTATAGCAGATGACATATAAAGCATTCTCCATCTCTTAATATGTTCAAGGAACTCAACTTCTTGCCAAAGTATCTTCTAAACTGCTGAGGGAAAACATGATGGGCTTTCTACTTCAGGACACTGGACAGGATTCTCATCCCAACTATAATACAATAGAAACTTTCCCAAGGAGACCCAAAATAGCTCCCACAGAGTTGTAAGAGATGAGAATGAAGCCCAGATGGTTCTGGGCGGAAATGTGATTTGTTAGACATGAACTATTAGGATGGTCAAGTGTGATGACGTTCATACATTTTTTCTGAATCTATTTAAAAATCATTTTGGGATTTTTAAAAGGTCCATCTGCCCAAGAAATGTTTTCCCTTTTTTCTTTTATTCTCTAAAATTCTTACCAAAAAATCTCAGTTGGGTTAAGGCATTGTTTCTCAAGCCATTGTTAAACTGGAAATAGGTTACATATTGGAGAAAGTAACTCATTTGCACCATGCTTCACATAAACTGGACTAGTAAAAACCAAGAAATAATAATAAGAAGAAAAAGATATTTTGTGGAATTGGAATGATCCAGTTCTGAGCTATTAAAACAGGTAAACTAGCAATGAACATGGGGACTGGACAATCAAGATTTATACCAATACAAGTAATTATTTCAGTTTGAAATTAAATGGATATAAATCCATCATCACAGTAAGATAAAAAGGGTCCATATAGTGCTTTAATGAGCAAACATTTGACTTATCTGAAAAATAGAAAAGTATAGCCAAAGGCTACATTAATTTCAAATTAGAGCTCATTTCAAAGTCTTATGAAGGATGATGAATTCTTATGAGTTATGTTGTTGTTCATCCTTTGTTTCTGAAGACCAACAACATCATGAGGTGAATTGGATTTAAGTGAGTCAAAATTGCACAAAGTTGACCTCTTTCTCTCTTCCAGGGTCATCCAAGTCTAGTGTCAAGACAAAAATCAGGACAACTGGCAATGGTCTGGAATGCCATGAATGACCTTGGTGTCTTAAATATCAGACTCAGACATAGATACTCCATAGGACTTGCTGCAGTTTCCTTTGTGGCCTTTGAAACAAATTGTTTTCATCCACTCATTCCCCTAGGAGAAGTCTTCAAATTCTTGTGATAGTACCCTTATTCACTGATGGGTTTGAGCCCTATCCATTTCTTAACCTGGTTTATGCTGTTTGCTAAGATAGTTTTACTAGTATGTGGTTACTGTGCATGCTAAAGATTCTGAAGCCAAAGGTGAGTGAGTATCTCTGAAAAGGGCTCAACAAAACCACATACCAGAGGTTTCTATTCCTCCCAGAACTCCTATTTACGTTGCAGTTATGAGTACTATTAGCTGATATGCCAATGGCACTTAAGGATAAATAGGAGAAAAATGAAAATGATTTGCAGAAATTATGGTTAATAAATTATTTTCAACATCAAGGATAGTGAAGACTTTCAAATTTCATCCTTATATAATCACAGAATTAACTAATTGATAACTATTAAGCACCTAATAAGTTTTAGGCTTTGTGTCAAGTTCCAAGGATACAAAAAAAAAAAAGGGAAAGGACAATCCCTGACTCCAACAGGTTTACAATCTAGTGGAAGGGACAACATGCAAAGAAATACATAGATAGTCAGCTATGTATAATATAAATGGGGTTCAATTAGTTAGAACAAGACATTAGAATTAAGATGAGTTGGGGAAATAGGGGATTTTAGTTAGGAATTTAAGAAACCAGAGAGGTCAGTAGTTATTGCAGAAAAAGAAGAGTGTTTTAGGCATGGAGAAATGCTAGAGAAAATGCCCAGAGACAAGAGATGAAGTGTCTTGTTTGTAGAAGAGCATATAGGTCAGTTTTGCTGGATCAAAAAATATGGAAGAGAAAGTATGGTATAAGAAGATTGTAAAGTTAAGAGGAAACTTAGTTATGAAGTTATAAATATCAAATAGAACATATTTTATTTGATTCTAGAGGAAATAAAAAACCCCTAAAGTTTATTGAGTATGAGAGTGACCTGTCCTAACCTGTCCTTTGGGATAATCACTTTAGAGGCTGAGAGATATGAGGTAGGTTGACCTTCCAGCAGGCTGTTGCAATAGTCCCGGCATGATGTGACAAGAAACTCCTCTAGAGTAGTGGTTGGTGACAATGTCAAAGTAGAGAAGGAAACACATATGATAGATATTTCCAAAGTGAAATCACCTTGGCAACAGAATGGATATGAGAGGTAAGAGAGTGAAGAGACCAGAATGACTTTTAAGTTGGCAACTGAAAGGACTAGAAGGATGATGTTGCTCTCAACAATAATAGGACAGTGGGACTATTTAGGGGAAATTCAATTCAAAGTCCCATTTTGGACATTTAATTTAAGGTGACTTCTGGAAATCTAGGTTGAGTTATGTGAAAGGCAGTTGGAGATGTGAGATTGGAGGTCAGTGGAGAGCAGGAAAGGTGTATATGAGAATCATCAACATAAATGTATTACTCATCATGGAGGTACTTGCAGAAATGTCAGTTTAAAAAAAGAAAAAAATAAAATAAGTCAGTTTGCTTTAAATGTATAAAGATGAGATTTAAACTAGAAGAGACACACTTAGAAGAGTATTAACATATTGATATGTAAGGTTTCTGGAGGAAGAGAATATATAAAAGGAATGGAAAACATTCACAGACCTCACTAATCATGAATAAAAAACCACCATAATGTATTTAATTGAAAAATTTTATTTCATTAATTAATTTAGAATATTTACCCATGGTTCCATGATTCATTTTCTTTCCCTCCCCTCCTCCCTCACCCCCGTGGCTGATGCTCAATTCCACTGGGTTTTACATGTGTCATTGATCAATACCTATTTCCATATTATTAATATTTCTACTAGGGTGATCATTTAAAGTCTACATCCCCAATCATATCCCCATCAACCCATGTGATCAAGCAGTTGTTTTTCTTCTGTGTTTCTACTCCCAAAGTTCTTTCTCTGGATGTGAATAGCATTATTTCTCATAAGTCCCTCAGAATTGTCCTGGATCACTGCATTACTGCTAGTACAGAAGTTAATTACATTCGGTTGTACCACAGTGTATCAGTCTCTGTGTACAAAGTTTTCCTGGTTCTGTTCCTTTCACTCGGCATCAATTCCTGGAGGTCATTCCAGTTCTCATGGAATTCCTCTAGTTCTTTATTCCTTTGAGCACAAAAGTATTCCATCACCAACAGATACCACAATTTGCACCACAATGTTAATAACCACATAAATTTGTACCTATTCCCTTACCTTTATAATATGAGTTATCCCTGCACAAAAAATACTCAATGAACATATTAATAGAAAAAGACACATTTTCAAAAATGATATTCAATAATGGTTCATATTTTTACCATTAACAATTTAATTGAAGTTTTATGGAATAAAAGATTTCATTGTACTTATTATTTGTTGATTTTAAAAATATTAAATTTGGTTGAGGATAGCAAGGTGTCTCTCATTCAAACACTAAAATCATCAAGATAAAGGAAAAAAGGAGGCAAAGTTCATTTCTTAGATCCTCTAGCTTATCTTTTATCACCTGTCCAAACCTTTATAATAGCTATTTCATGACATCTTGTATCTTTACTTCTCTTCCACAACTATTTTGGTAGATGGCTTTCTAGGTATTAGTATTTGTAGGTAGTAAAGTATTTGAAAATCTGATAATTACCTGCCTTTTTACTTAAGAAGTTACTACCTAAAAATTTGCAAACCAATGATATTTTTGATTAGGGCTTATTTCTGGGCTTCTTAAAAACTATAAGGATGGTTAGTTTATTCCAGTTTCTTGTTCAGCTGGTTTTTTTTCTCTCTACAAGCTGGTCCTTGGGGATATTCTCTTAGGTCTCTTTACCATCATTGCACCCAAGTAATTCACTTTTCTGCTTTTGGAGAAAGACTGGTCCTATTATAAACATTTTATGAGCTCTGACATTTGTCTAGTTTATTCAGATGTTTTGTTGATGAAAAGAACAGACTTCTAACTTCATTCTTCACTGAATATAATATTAATAGCTAACATTTATGTAACATTTTAAAGTTTGCAAAGCGCTTTACAAATATTAGCTTATTTGAATCTCACAATAACTTGTGAAGTAGGCACTATTATTATATTCATTTTGCAGGTAAAGAAACCAATTATAAGATGTTAAATAATGTGCCCAAGGTCTAACAGCTAACAATTATTTGAAAGAGTATTTGAACTCAAATTCTCTTCCCATTTGTAAATCTACCACTTGATCTATCATTCCCTACCTGTTAAGTTGAAGTTCTGATTTGGTACCATGCTTTAGGTATTTTTATCTCTGATGTCTTTCCTCTGGGCTGGCTGGCTTTCTTTTGTCCATTGATAAATATGTCCTGAAGTATTCATTTGGGGGAGGTTTCCAGGGTAGTTATACTTCATTCCACTCCTGACTGTGCTTTTGACTTTCTGAACTTCAAAATCATTCCCCTATGTGGGAACTTTTTAGTATCTGCTGGCCTCCCTTTCAGTCCTCCCTTGTGTGGTTTTTCTGCCACTAGAATGTAAGATCCTCGAGGGCAGAGATGGTTTTTCTTGTTTGTATTAACATCCCCATGATTTCGTGCAATTCCTGGCATGTAATAGACATTTAATAGCTGTTTATTGCCTTGCTATATTATGCTACTGAATCGCCTAACTGAAAAATGAATAGATGAGGAAACAGAGGGCATTCTGTATTCCTTTTCTTTCCCCACATAATTTACTAAGTATCTTACCCCAGAATTACTTTATGGAGTAAACAACTCTGAGAAATAATGATGGCCATAATGACAGGGATATCTGACTTTTGCCTAAGAAGGAAAGCTTCCATAATGGAATAGCAACTGTGATAAAAGTAGCCACAACATCCCTAGAATTTCAGTAGGTTTGGTCCTATCCTTGATAGACCTTATTTGTTAATGCTGTCTATATCATCACTTCTTAGGCAGCAAACTCTGAAAGGTAGACTCTTAGAAAAAATTCTTGCAGACAGACTTAAGAATTCTCTTGGTTTTATTGAAAAATAGAAAAGCAACTTTTCGACCTTAGTTGGGGCTTACCCAAATTCCTAAACAACATCAAATTCTCAAAATCAAAGAACCACATCTCCCCAGTGTTCTTAAGACCAAAAAAAAAAACCCAAAAACAAAAACATAATTCTAAATGGTTATGGGAAGGTTGACAGTTGAGAGATCATTTGGGAGGAGTGAAGAAATCCATTATGAGAATTAGCAGCAGAAAACAGTGATTGTTGTTTGTGGCAAAATTAGCCTTTGATAAATGTAATACTATATGTTGATTCAATAAAACATATCGGGTATCCTGTAAAATTCTTCTCCTTTCCCTGGATTCCTTCCTCAGTGCATCAAGCCTCACCACTGCAGACTAGAGACCACACACAACATGGGACACGTGCACATGTTTGGATCCAGATTCATTGCAATATGGCATTGGACCAAACATATATTTCTGTGTAACAACAGTTACTGTGGCTCATTTAAAAAAAATGTTACAGTTAAACTCTCTTCTCTTCAAATTCTAATATTCTATGTTTACAGTGAACTCCAGTTTTGTGTTTCCTTATTGAAAGCAATTAAATGCATCTATCCTTTAATAAATTTCCTTGAACTTGGCTCTCCTTCATGAAAACTTCATGTAAATATAATCATGTCATTATCATGTTTTCCTCATGTCTTAACTCACTAAGCAGCTTTATGGCATGCATGTACACATACATGTATATTTATATAGCACTATGAAAAACAAATTAAGAATGAAGACACATGCGTGTCTATGTGTACCTGTTCATCATACATGCATGTGTGTATGTGTCTTTAATAGGAGAGTTTTTAAGTTACAATTTATAGGTTCATAAATAGAATTAAGTGAGTCTGTGAAACAGGGTGGGAATAAAATACATCTTTATTTTTACTAACCGCAAACTGAACTTTAGCATTATTTCAATTATGGATGTGAGTGACAAGAATAATTCTAAGAAGATACCAGAGGCATTTAGAATATTTTTCTAAGGAAGGAAATATGAATTTTAAGTGACTTATATGTGTCATGCATGCTGCTAAGTGCATGAAAATATAATCTCATTTGATCCTCAAAACAACTCTGCCAGGTAGATATTATGATCATTTCCATTTCACAGTTGAGAAAATAGAAACAGTAAAGAAATACAGAGATGAGGTGACTTGTCTTGTGTCACATAGCATCTGAGGCTTAGCTTTATTTTTTTAAAACCCTTATAGTTCATCTTAGAATCAATATTGCATATTGGTTCCACAGCAGAAGAGCAGCAAGGGCTAGGTAATTGGAGTTAAGTGACTTGCCCAGGTTCACACAGATAGAATGTGTCTGAGGCCATATTTGAATGCACTCTCCTGTCTCCAGGTCTGCCTCTCAATCCACCGAGCCATCAAGCTGCCTGCTGAGGCTTAACATTAACCCAGGTTTTCCCAACTCCAGGAATAGCATTTCACATACTGTGCTATCTCTAGAAAAGGTTCATAGTTTTCACTAGATTTCCTAAACTGTCCATGATGCCAAAAATGCTTAAGGGTAGGGGGGGAGGATGGAGGAAGAGAAAAGGGAGGAAGAAAGGAAGGAAGAAAAGAATGAAGGAATGAATGAGCAAAAGAACAAAGGAACGAAGGAATGAAGGAAGGATGGACTTATTAAACTACACTTTGCCAGGCACTCTGAAGAGTATTTTACAAATGTTATCTTATTTAATCCTTAAAAAAACACCAGGGGGCAGCTGGGTAGCTCAGTGGCTTGAGAGCCAGGCCTAGAGATGGGAGGTCCTAGGTTCAAATCTGGCCTCAGACACTTCCCAGCTATGTGACCATGGGCAAGTCACTTGACCCCCATTGCCTAGCCCTTACCACCCTTCTGCCTTGGAGCCAATACACAGTATTGGCTCCAAGACAGAAGGTAAGAGTTTAAAAAAAACAAAACAAAACATTGTCAAGTATGTGCCATTATTATTCCATATTTTACAGTTGAAGATATTGATAGAGGATAAATGATTTGCCTAGGACTACACAGATAGGAAAAAAAGACCTGGTGCTGGCAAGACCTGGGTTCAAAACCTGCCTTCATTGTATACTAGTTTTCTGGTCCTAAAAAAAAGTCACTTAACCATCCCCAATCACTATTTTCCCATTGTTAGAAACAAGGAAGATAATAGCTCTGCAGAACTGCCATGAGGATCAAATGAACTGTAAAAGCAGTTTGTCCCTGTGTAAATGTGAGCCATACTAATTGTTTTGACTAAAACTTTTGCAGTATAAACAGGCCAGTTTAAGACAAGTATAAATAATATTTGACCACCTTGAAATCATAAAAATTTACCCTAAAACAAGCATCAGTTTCAAATCCATTGTGATTGTCCAGGTAGTACTTCTCAGTAGCCTGATTTAAATTTCACATTTCAATCTATCATCCTTTTAATTTAGAGCTATTCAAAGAGTTAACTCAAATGAAGATTGTATTGTGTCGATTTTTATCAATTGTAGAATGTTGTATATGCCACCCAAAGAAATAGGAACAGAGCCCTAAGGACACAACTTCAGAGAAGAAAAACATGTCAATTCAGTTGTCCATTCCCACCCACCTCCAAATATTACCATTTTTTATTCAGTAATCATGGTGCTACAGTTCATGCTCTAAAGCTCTAACATCAAAGCAAGCAACCAAAGAAATTGGTGTTTTCTTTAGAGGTGAGGAGGAGAAAAGTCCCAGGATCTATTATTTAAGGAAAACTTCAAATCCATTCTTCAGAGGGCAAATGGAAAGGACATTTCAAGCCAGAGAGGTTTTAGTTCTTTGAGAAAGTCATTCTATAAAAGTAATTCTTTTCTTCTTACAGCAGGAAACTTAAATGTACAACTGTGAAATTCTGTCCAATAACAACATTTCATCTATTACTTTCTAAACTGTGTGTTAGGAGACCAACATAAATGGAAAGAATAGAGAAATGCTCAATTTCAGTTTGAAATTCATGGAATCTCTCCATGGCAATGGTACAGGTCTCATGTTTTTATTTGATTGTTGAAAATTCAGACAGTTAGTCAGGTTCACATTTTATTAAAAAGAAACTTTGAGTACTCTTTGCAACAGTGGATGCTTTGAACTCCCATCCACTTTCTTGGCTTCAAGGGTCATCTTCATCAATTTAAATGGATTTAATTAAAAAAATAATCCAAGACTTAGATGACAGAAATATTTTTGTTAAATCAGAGCCACTTAGCAACTTTTCTGATTTAATTAGCCCTTCTTAAAATTTTCTAAATTTAATACCTCTGTATACTCTTCCATATTACTTAGTATATGGAGTTATTTATGTGTGTGTTTGTATGTGTGTGTGTGTGTGTGTTTGTGTGTGTGTGTGTGTGTGTGTGTGTGTGTGTGTGTGTGTGTGTGTGTGTAATAGAGACATTGTTTATTAGTGGTCAGAAATTCCCATTTTCCCCTTTCATCAATTTTGATTCTCTAGGGGTTTAGCTGTAAATAGTATGGTAGTATGCTAGCCAATGTTGTAGCTCCAGGTGTAATTGTGGGGAAAAGCCCTTTTCTAACCCTAATCCTGCCTTTGACATTGTATAGGGGAAAAGGACTATATCAGTCAAGTTAATGTCTGTAGGGACATCTTCATGGTACACAGTGAATTACAGGAATAATGATTCAAATAGTCCTAATAGATCTTCAGTCTGAACCAAATGAACAAAAAGAATATCAAGAAAATGAAGAACAAAAAGAATATCAAGAACATAAAAGACTTAAAATGCAGCAGTTTAACTAGAATAAAAGTAGTATCTTATTGGTACATTCTAAATATGTGCTGTACTCTGGGGTGCAATGGACTATTAGTTATGAGAGCCTTGGGTATAAATCCTTACTCTGACATTCTTTGTATGTCCACAAACAAAAGATCTTACCTCTTTTTTTTTTTTTAAACCCTTACCTTCTGTCTTGGAGTCAATACTGTGTATTGGTTCCAAGGCAGAAGAGTGGTAAGGGCTAGGCAATGGGGGTTAAGTGATTTGCCCAGGGTCACACAGCTGGGAAGTGTCTGAGGCCAGATTTGAACCTAGGACCTCCCATCTCTAGGCCTGGCTCTCAATCCACTGAGCTACCCAGCTGCCCCCCTTACCTCTTTAAATCTCAGTTTCCTCATTTGTAAAATGTGTATAATATTACTCATAATAGTTACCTTGTAGGTTTGGTGAGCTTTTAAGGAAATCACACATACAAAAAAAGAAAGAAAAATAAGATCATAGATTCTGAGCTGCAAAGGAACCCAAGAAGCCACCCTTCTTTTTATAGATGAGAAAACTAAAGAAGAAAGAGGTAATGTGAATTTCCCAAAGTGATACAACTATTAAGTATTAGAGGCATAATTTAAACTCATCTTCCATTCCTGACTCAGAGTGAAGCCCTAAATCTTTGTGTCATCTATCTCATTACAAAATAAGATACTTGATGTAAAATACTTCAAAAATCATTAAGTACATATAAATGCTAGTTGTTATTAAAACTATGTTAATCAGTCATTTAAATATTGAAAAATTTAACATTGAACAACTTATTTACTTATAAATATATAGTACATGTATAATAAATATGTATTATTATATTATATAATTTATGCTAATAATTGACTTTTTACTTTTATATATATAAATTAGCATTTTATAGTGTTGTTTCCAATAATCATACACATTACTATCCCCCTCTTTCCTCAACTTAACTAAACAATTCTTTTAATATTACCTTAGTTCTGGTTTATTTGGAATGGGCTGTATAAGTTTGAGAGAAGTAGAGATTTAATAAATTATCTGTGAACCTAAGCCAATGTCTATAGAATCGCTGGTTAATTTAGATTCCAAAGAGAGATTCTAACAATGTACCCTATTCAAATGAACTAATTTACAGTCTACTTTATTCCAAGTGATACAGGATTTTATTAATTCAATAATAGCCAACTTGAGATGTGGAGGAGTTTGAGGAGTATCTCTACTAAGAGTGAAACAAGAAGGTTTTGTCTCCTTTACCCACAACAATGTTGTTGATGACATCATGAAGCAGAAGTATCCATCTAGTTAGAATCACTGTATCAAAGAGAGCACACATAGGACTAGCTTTGAGAGTTAACAAAGATAGTAACAAAGCATTCAAGGGAGAATTAGTCCTGGTAGAAGATAAACTTTAGAAGCTGAACTTCAGAGAGGAACCAGACCAGGACACTCAAGTAAGCAATCTGCCCAGTAGCTCTTTTCCTTCTAGAAGGGGTAGTGTGCACACTCTGTAAAAAAGGGAAGGGACACTGCACCTAACAATACCATTGGCATCCATTTCCTCAGGTATGTGATCCCAATGTGTGTGACTTGCTGCCAGTGACCTCCAAGTTCTATTTACTGTCTTGATTGATATTGTGTAAATTTTTAGGGGAACAAATCCTATTTTTAAGAGTGATGACTGGAGATTTGTAGCTATTATTCCTACTATTACTATACTAGCCTAGTAAATTATTTTGCTTAGCTAATTGTGTTTGGTGCTACATGATTAAAGCTGAATTTATTAATGCAACTCATAAACTAAAAGTTTTAGGATTACTAACCACAGAATGCCTTTGAACCAGAGAATAATATCCCATCTCCCTCCTGACTAGCAATGTAGAAAAGGAAGCCCAGATGATATTCTATGTATTCAAACTTGTTTACTTAGAGTAAAATAAAATTGTATGTAATAAAGCTGAAGATCAGATTCTAGAATGATTTTTCAAATATCATTCTAATAACCTCAGTAGTATCTACATTGGTACCCAAGAGGGGGACTATTACAAAAAAGAAAGATTAGAATGGTCGACTAGAGACCTGCATTATAATTGTATACCTGCCATTAACTTTCTATGTAATTATGGCCAGGTCATTTATTTTCTATAGGATTCATTTTGCTTATTTATTAAGCAAAAGTTTGAAATGAACATTCTCTAAAGTCTCTTCTTCATCAAAAATGCTAAGATATATACTACTTTTACAAAAATGATCAAATTATTAACACTTCCATTTTTATCTTTTTAGGTCCTGAAGGTAAATTTTATGTATGTATATATGTATAGGTGTGTATGTCTAATAATTGGTGGGCAGTTAGTGGCAAAACGTGGTTTTTTTTACAAATTTCTTTATGACAATGAAGATAAATAGCATCAACCACATAATCTAGTCTTATTAAGTTCATTTTTATAAAAATCAGAGAGTCTTACTGTCACAGTGCAAAAAATTCAGACAGTCTAAAGAAAATATTTCAGGTGCTCTTTCCATAGTGTTTTGAGAATCATACCTGATTGACAACATAGTGGAAGAAGAAATATATAAGTAAATAAATGTTCAAGCTGAGGTAGCACAAGCTTCTTAGGAAGATAAAAATAACTTTTACTTGAGTTCAATTTTGAGCCAGAAACAATAGTCACAATTGGGTTAAATGACTCATGTCCAATCTAAATGATTTTTTTAGTAGACTTCAGGAAATAAAAACATTTTGAAAACACATAATGTTTTTTTCACTGGTCTATTTATCCATGGGACAATGCTATGGATATTGATTCACATGGACAGAAAAATTAAATTTCTACAATTGCTTTAGACAGAGCCATTACTTTTTCCAGCAGTGAAGTTTTGGTCATGTGTTTTGGGATTCCCTTTAGTATCAAGGCACTAAAAGTCCATCTCCAGTGAAAATTATGTGAAGAGATTCAGCAAAAACTAAATAGTTTTCCAGGATGGTGGCAGCTGTCCACAATAAATTGGATGGAGAAAGAACTTAAAATGAGTTTTTTTTAACTATTGAAAATGTTCAAAGAAGATAAGAAATATTGTCTCTGTGATTAGGGAAGGGTGAAGTGTGCAAATCAGCTACCCAAAACTGAATAGAGGTTTTTTTCCCCCTCTCTTCTTTAAGCAAAATAACAATAATAATATCCTTATTATTGTTGTTAATATTATTTGTAATAATAATAATAAGGATTTCCTTTTAATATTGATTAATCCACTATCTACTATTCATTAACTCAGATTTAATTCTAAACCAGAGGAATAATAATACTAACTGGGCCTGTGAATTCATTGAAATAGGGACCTCTAGGTTAAGAAAAGTCCTGTGACCAACACAACTCTACACTTTCTTTGAAATTTAGTCGAAGAGAATTGCCTAGAGTTCTGGGGAATTGCTATTTTTAAAGGGCACCCAGCCATCATGTTTCAGAGTCTTGAACTTAAAGTGTTCCTGATTCTGAGGCTCATTTTTTTCCCAAAAGAAAGTGAATTCTAGAAGCTCAGCATTGAAAATTACCTCTGAGATAATCTAGTCCCATACTCCTATACTATCCAAAGCAAATAACCCTCTAGCCTGTGACATGGAAATCACTTTAAAAGACTGATATATATTAATTTAAGGTCGCCAAGGAATTCAGCTATGTAATTCCTAAATGAAAACTCAAATCAGCAGTCAACCTTTTATGGAGTTTAATTACAAACAGGAGGGAGAAAGGTATGAGAGAGAGAGAGAGAGAGAGAGAGAGAGAGAGAGAGAGAGAGAGAAGGGAAGAGAAGGGAATAGGGCTTAAATACCCCAAATACACCCTCTGTTTAGGCTGGGCCAAAAGGCCCAAGCCCTTAGATAGCTGAGGCAAAGAAAAGAGATCAGTCCCTATCACTCACGTGACCAAAATGGAGAAACAGTCTCAGGGACCTCCACCTTCAGCTTCCTTTAGAGCAAGCTTCTCATAGCACAACCTCTCAGAAGAAAACCTCTCCAACCACCTCCAGAGCCACCTCGCTCAGAGCAAAACCTCCTCTCAGTCCTCAGACCCCTCCATCTTTAAGGAAACCATCTCAGTTCCCTCCCCTCAGTTCTCACATCTACCAATCACTGTCCATGTCTTCCCTGTGCCAATGGTGGCTTTAGCTTAACCCAGGACTGCCCAGAGGTCTGCCCCTTTGCACATGTCTGTTGAAGGTCATATTCTCAAATAATTAAATCTTGATCCTTTGCTGCAGCCCTGTATTTTCCAAGACCTGGTTCTGTCATTCCAAGTATCTCTATTGTATCAATTCTAAAATCAATCATGACTCAAAGAACTTCCTGTTCTATGCTTAAGCATAGGTCAAAGCCCTTTCCATTGTTTAGCAAAAGGTTTCTATCGTAAAGTAGTCTTAGGTAGGGAGGAGAAGGACCCTCCCTAACTAATGTTGGAAATGGGGAAATTTCCAACATTCATAAGTCTAAGAAATTTTAAGGTTTACAATCCCCCCTGATGATCATTGGGAGACTAGTCTCCCCATTGATCATTTAACATAATCATTTTGTAGTTCTAAATGCACTTCTAACTATAGATATACACAATATTCAATTTTCTAAGAGAAATTAGAATAGTGAGAGAGGAAATAGAAAAGAAAAGAAAGCAAAACCAATGTTTTGCTAGGCGCATTGATAGAAAGCCAAATTAGGGGCAGTCCCTTTTGGCATAAATGTGTACAATTACAATAAATGTTCAATCAAAAGTTCAGTCCAATCAATCATATCCAAAGTTCATTCTTGATCTTCTTGATGAAGTGTAGGTTTTCAGCATCTTTCTGTTCATTCTCTGGATATAAAAGTTTCAAGCTTCTTTCTTGAAGATCTTTTCTCGAACAAAATCAAAATCTTTGATTTTTTATAACAGTAAAATCTTAAACAAAATTCAAAATTCTTGGATTTTTTTAAATAAAAATACAATCTCAAACAAAAAAAATTCAAAAATTCTTAGATTTTAAATTAAAATACAATCCCCCCTGAAGTGAGTATTAAAAAAAATATCACGTTTAGCTCAGAATGCAATGTTCAGTTATGGGGGTGTATGTGTCAATTATCAAAAGAATAGAAAAATAATCAAAAACATAAGAAAAATTCAAAATAGGCCTTGTATAGGTCCAGTTTAAAGTAATTTCTATCCCACAAGTATGTAGGACAGAATGCAGTAATATTTCACTTAGCCATTTATAGCCAAGACTACAGGAAGTTGCCATAATATAAGAAGAAAAGAATTAGAATTCTATTTTGATGGGGAAATGTCATTCCCTCGTCTGATTTTTTTTTTTCATCAGGGATATAGGGAGCCAGCATGATAGTCAAGCTTTATACTTGTTTGAGTACTTCATAAAGAGTGTAGATACAAGGAAGTCCTACGACTTAAACATAAGTTAAGCGTCTCAACCTCGAGTCTCACTTTAATATTTCTTGTGTGCTCTATTGGCACTATTCAGGTTTAGTCTGTGCTCCTTGTTTTTATCCCTTTTCCTGGAATCAGACACAAACATTAATCACAGTCCTATAATATTTTATCAATAAATGGCAGGTTCCCATAGTTTAAAGCTTTTAGGCAAGCAAGAGTATATATATTAACTTGTATTACTGCAGGAAAAAATATTAATATTAATATTAATTATGTGTACCTTCAGTACAAAAAAATGAGAAAAAAAATCAAATATTCTGATCAAAAAAGAAAAGAAAAGAAATAAGAAAAATAAGAAAAAAATCAGTAATTCAATATATTCTTGAAAAAAACAGCATCCATTTGTCTATGGGTTATTATCTCCAATTCATATGATAAGATATAGTCACAATTCATATGATAGGATACAGTCAATCAGTCTCAGCAGAAGATACTTTCTTCACATGTGAGCAGTGAATCCAAGATTCTCTTTCTCCAATCTTTATAGATGTTGGAGTAGTTAATAATATTTGGAATGGTCCTTCCCATGAAGGTTGAGTTGCTCCAGTTCACTTGAAATTCTTGATATAAACTTTATCTCCTGGGTTCAGGTCATGCAGAGAAAAGTCTAATGGTCCAGCTTGTACTGCAGCTCCGGATTCATGAAGTTCACGTAGTTTGTGCTATAACTCCTGTATATAGGAAGCAATAGTAGTATCTCCCCCTAATAGCGATGTATAAGCCGGGGAGAAAGGCTTAGCCTGTATAGGCGGATGTCCAAAAAGCATCTCAAATGGTGAAATATGTAAGTCTCCTCTAGGCCTGCCTCTAAGATAAAATAGGGCCAAAGGGAGAATTTCAGGCCATTTTAAATGGGTCTCAGTGCATAATTTGCCAATCATAGTCTTAAGTTCTTTATTCATCCTCTCCACTTGGCCTGAGCTCTGGGGGTGATATGGAACATGGAATTTTGGAGTTATCCCCAAGCAAGAATATATTTGGTTTAAGACAGAATCGGTAAAATGACTCCCTCTATCGGAGTCAATACATGCTGGCAGGCCAAAATGAGGAATAATTTCCTTTAAAGTATCTTTGCAACAAAATCTGCTGTGGCTCGGGTCGTAGGAAATGCTTCTGGCCATCTGGTTAGTTGATCTACAATTACTAGACAAAATTTATAACGTCCAGCCTTTGGCATTGTTATGAAATCTATCTGTAGATGTTCAAAAGGTGTGTAAGCCAGAGGACGTCCCCCAAAGGCTTTTCCACAATATGCATGTTGGTTATATGCCTGGCAGATAGGGCAGGCTGAACATACTTTAGAGGCTATAGTAGTTATACCAGGGGCTATCCATACTCTCTTGACAGAGTCCACAATGCCCTGGGTGCCAAAATGACCATTTTTGTGAATAGATTGGCAAATTTGGTTATAGAAACTTCTAGGGGGCAGGGGTTTTCCTTCAGATGACACACATACTCCATTAATCTGTTTTGCTTTAAATTTTTGTTTCCATTTTTCCACTCCCTTTTCATTATAGAAAAGTGATAAATTTAAATTATCAGTGGTTGTTAATGTTAAAATTAATCCAGATCCTTCTATGGCTGCTAGTTTTGCAGCTGCATCTGCTCGGTCATTTCCTCGAGAGACAGGGTCAGAAACTACGGAGTGTCTCTTGATAACGTGATTATTCACTGCCCTTAGATCCTGTACAAATCTATAGATGTGTTTGCCATCGGGCCCTTTTTTTGGTTTTTTAATTGGCAGGATGGGCGTGTTGTATTCAGATTTGCAAGGGATTATTATTCCCTGTTCTATTAATGAGTTAATAACTGGTGTAATACCCTCAATTGCCTCCTTTGAGAGGGGATACTGAGGGATAGAAGGAGGTGGGCTAGATTTAGTTTTTATCTGCACAGGAACAGCCGACTTAAGTAAACCTACATCAGAAGAAGATGTGGCCCAAAGAGACTCAGGTATATCTTTAGGTATTGCAAAGACGGGATGCTCTTTTTTCTCCTGACTCTCTGAAAGAATTACAGGGAGTAAATTTAAAGATTCCTCTGGTACTTCTAATGATAATGAGCCATCTGGGGAGCAGGTTATTGTGGCTCTGAGTTTGCATAGAAGGTCCCTCCCCAGCAAATTTAAAGGGGAGTCAGGCATCAAAAGGAAGGGGTATTGTACCTCTAGGGGTCCTACAGACACCATTCTAGGAGGAAGTCTTTTAACTCTTTGGGTTATTCCTGATACTCCCATTACATTCTCTGAGCCAATAGAATAACATTGTAAATCAGGTGTTCTCTTTAATACAGACCAGGAAGCTCCGGTGGTCTAATAGACAATCATAATAGGTGTTACCCACCTTTAAGGTAACATAGGGTTCATTAGTATGGGGAGGGCAGTGGATAGGGACAACGGGTAGTAGGACATCAGGGTCCGGGAAATCAAAGGTTGTATCCTCTGATTCCTGTGCCCCAGCCCCCCCAGACACCATCATTGTATTTGGGATATTCCTTGGGCACCCCCCTGAAGGGCACCTCTCTGAGGGTCATTAGTACCTCGAGTATTTTTTGGACGAGCGCCATTTCTCATATATTGTTGTTGTTCATTATCATAATTTTCTTCATTTGGAACATTGTCATTATTTTCCCAATTCCTATTTCTATAATTCTGGTTTCTAAAGTTCGTATTTCTATATTCATTATAGTTATTTCCATAGTCATTATTATAATTTCTAGAATTCTGGTTTCTATAACCATTATCATCATTTCTATAGTTATTATTTCTAAAGCTATTATTAAACTGTGTATTCCTTCCAATCATCTTAAGAAAGGTTCTACATTCCATCATTTTGTGGCCCTTCTTCTCACAGAAGTGGCAAGTAATGGATTGATAATTGGATTTCTGGAGAGGGGCAATTGTCGTTGGTTCGTTATCATGCCCACTTTCTAATTTAGTCATCCTATCTATTAAATATCTTATTTTTTTCTTCATTTGCTCCATGTAATCATTATTTTCTTTCTCCTTTTCTTTGTTTCCCTTTAAAACATATATAGCTGTTTTTCACAATTCTTCAAGTTCCATATCTAACCATCTTGGACATTGTGTTCTAAAATAATTCTTAATTGCTTTGCAAGAGTTATTTACAAAGATCCTTCTAACTTGTCTTAAGCTACTCTCTTTAGTTAGGTCCCAATCTAAGTATCTGTCCCCAAACTCGATTATTCTATCCATAAATCTGGAGGGTGTTTCTTCTTCCTTTTGCTTAATTTTTTCAAGTTCCATCCACTTATCTGTACTGCCTGCACATTCCTTCATTGCCGTGAGGATGGCCTCTCTACAACGGTATAGTTGTAGATAATCCTCAGGATTGTTATAGTCCCATTCGGGATCCTGAGATGGCCAGTGTGCTGCATTATGCCCCCAGGTTTTGTTGACATGAGCAATTATTTTATTTTTTTCAGGTTCAGTTAAAAAAGCCTGTAGCAAGTTCTCAACGTCCTTGTAAGACGGATTATACTGAAAAAATGTCTCCCATCTTTTTTGTTACTAGAAAAGGATCTTGTTCATATGATTTCCTTTTAATATTGATTAATCTACTATCTACTCTTCATGAACTCAGATTTAATTCTAAACCAGAGGAATAATAATACTAACTGGGCCTGTGAATTCATTGAAATAGGGACCTCTAGGTTAAGAAAAGTCCTGTGACCAACACAACTCTACACTTTCTTTGAAATTTAGTCGAAGAGAATTGCCTAGAGTTCTGGGGAATTGCTATTTTTAAAGGGCACCCAGCCATCATGTTTCAGAGTCTTGAACTTAAAGTGTTCCTGATTCTGAGGCTCATTTTTTTCCCAAAAGAAAGTGAATTCTAGAAGCTCAGCATTGAAAATTACCTCTGAGATAATCTAGTCCCATACTCCTATACTATCCAAAGCAAATAACCCTCTAGCCTGAACTTGAATGTACCAGCAGTGAATGAAACTCTGCTTTGAGAAGCAGTCCATTCCATTTGTATAGCTCTAATTATGAATAAGTATTTTTTCTTATTTTAAACAGAAACTACTTGTCATATAGCTTGTAACAGACAACATAAAATGAAGATTTCCTAATGAAGAAAAATCAATCTATTATCACTTCTATATCAGTACTTTTCTATGGGTAAAAAGAGATTCTCGCATACATATGCTAAAGAAGCAAGGCCAGATTAACTTCAACTTATGTCCATGACTCTCTAATCCTTGAACTTGAATATTCTGTTATAGTAACCAGTCAAAGTAGGAATTCTAATTAATTCTTTATCTGCTATGGAGAAGACAAAGCAAATAAACTTTATATAAAACATTTTTTCTTGGAAAAATCATTGTCCTCTGTCACAGAGAGAATGTGGTTTGCCAAGACTGTGAATTGCCAAAACTGTAAAGGTTTTGACCAAACTGTAAAGATAATTTTTAGTGTCTTGATTTAAAATCTAAAATTATGTGGTTGCCATGGGAAAATTCCCAAATATGAAAATACCCAAGTCAGCTGGGTTTTTTGGAGATTTTAATTAATACAAATGAAGGAATTAAGGGAAGGGGGGAGAGAGAAAAAGAAAGAGAGAGAGAGAGAGAGAGAGAGAGAGAGAGAGAGAGAGAGAGAGAGAGAGAGAGAGAGTAGCCAAGCAGTAGGAAAGGGCCTAGGCCAAAATGGCCTAAGCCTGAGCCTAAGGGAGAGTGACTCAGTCTTTATCACTCATCACAAACTGGGTTCTTCCACTCTGAACTGAAATTAGCCTCCAAACTGAATTCAAATTGTAACTGAATTAAATTGCCATGAACTTGTTCCTTCACTTCCTTTTAAAGATATTTTTCTCTTTTTTCACCTCCTCTAAACTTTCACATCTACCAATCACAGTAGAGGCTTTTTCCCAGGACTGCCCATTCTTAATTCAAACCACTCTTTAGTTCTCACCTTCTCTGGTTAGATTAAATCTTCTGAGTACTTCACACCTCTTTTGTTAAGCTTGCCTTTTGTAAATTGCTTGAACTTTTAGGGATTAATTTAACTTTTTATAGATACTTAGCACCCTTTTGTATTAGATCTAAAAATAGACCTAGCTTAAGGTTTTAGCTTCACTATAAGTATGAGTTAGGGACTTTCATTTTTCCATCAGGAGTTTGCAACTTTATCTCCCCCTAAGGCACTGTCTGAGTAGGGTGGAGTAATTTTAAAAGTTCTCAATACATTTCTGATTAAGGACCTCCATTGTTAAAATTTGGGAATAGCTTGACCAAATCTTCTAAGGTACAGTCTGAGCAGTTTTAAGATTCACACCTCATAGCTTTCCCTTCCACACTCCAGATCCAAAGACTCTTGAGTACTCTAACTTCCCAACACAGATACACCCATATGCACACACACACACACACACACACACACACACACACACACACACACACACACACACAGGGAAATTATCCTCTCAGCACTGTATAAAATACTCGGTCAAATTCAGTTGAGTATTGGAAGATGAAGACAGAGACAGAGACTAAGAATTCCAAGGACCAGAGTATAACATCAATGTGACTTTACAATACAAAAATATATAAAATATGAACCACATTCATAGTCATTCTGCACTTGGAATAAAGACATGAAATGACTTCTGCTCATGTGCCCACTCAGTGAGCACAGTTCTACTGAAGGAGTTCCTGATATTCTTCTAGGAAAGGTCCTTCTATTCTGTGTGACTCCCATTACCCTATCATGTTTCAGATTCCAACCAACATAAAGATAGTAACAACCAAAGGTGTTTATAGAAAAGAATATTAAGTCCAACGTTGTTATATATGTATAGTGAGCTCCATAACTATCAAAGATGATATCATTGTGTGGCTCAACAAGGGAGGCATAAAAGACAACTCTATTATCTTCTCTCCTTATCCATATCCAAGGGAGATGACCAGTACTTTGTCTATTTTATTTGTTTTTTCAAAGTACCAGCTTCTAGTCTTGATTATTAAATCAATGGTTTTTTGACTTTCAATTTCATTGATTTCTCCTTTGATTTTTAGGATCTCTAATTTAGTCTTCAAGTGAGGATTTTTAATTTGTTCACTTTCTATTTTTTTATTTTGCATGCCCAATTCATTGACCTCTGCCCTCCCTAATTTGTTAATATATGAACTCAAAGATATAAATTTCTCCCTGAGTATGGCTTTGGCTGCATCCAATAAATTTTGAAATGATATTTCATCATTGTCATTTTCTTCAATGAAATTATTAATTGTTTCTATGATTTGTTCTTTAACTAACCAATTTTGGGGAATTTTATTGTTTAATTTCTAATTAATTTTTGACTTGCCTCTCCATGTACCCTTAGTAATTCTTATTTTCATTGATTTGTGATCTGAGAAGGTTGCATTTATTATTTCTGCTCTTTTGCACTTGTTTGCAATGTTTTCATAGTCAATCTTTGTAAATGTACCATGTGCTGCTAAAAATAAGGTGTATTCCTTTTTGTCATTATTTGTTTTTTTCCTGTATATCTACTAACTCTAATTTTTCTAAGATTTATTCACATCTTTTACTTCTCTCTTATTTATTTTTTGGTTTGATTCATGTAGTTTCATAGAGGAAGGTTCAGGTCTCCTACCAGCATAGTTTTTCTATCTATTTCATCCTTGAACTCCACTAGTTACTCCTTTAGAAATTTGGGTGCTATGCCATTTGGTGCATACATGTTGAGTACTGATATTTCCTCATTGTCTAACCTGCCTTTTATCAGAATGTAATTATCTTCCCTATCTCTTTTAAATGGATTTATTTTTACTTTGGCTTTGTCAGATATCATGACTGCCTTCTTTTTATCAGCTGATGCCCAATAGATTTGGCTCCATCCTTTTACTTTTACCCTATGCATATCCATTTTCCTCATGTGTGTTTTTTGTAGACAGCATATGGTAGGGTTTTTTATTCTAACCCTCTCTGCTATTCCCTTGCATTTTATGGTTGAGTTCATTCTATTCACATTCAGAGTTATCATTATCAGCAGTGTATTTACCAGCATTTTGATTTCTACTCCTAGTCTTGCCTTTCAGAGTTATGATTACCAGCTGTGTATTTCTACAAGAAATTAAATCTACAAGAAAAACCCCTATCCACATTCAGAGGAAAAACTGTGGGAGTAGAAACAAAGAAGAAAAACAATTGCTTGAATACATGTGTCTAGGGGATATAGTTGGGGATGCAGACTCTAAATGAACATTATAGTGCAAACATCAACAACATTGAAATAGGTTCTGATCAAGGACAGAAGTAATATCCAATGAAATTGCTTTTCAGCTGTAGGAAGGGCAGGTGGAGAGGAGGGAGGAAAATAATGTGATTATTGTAACCAAGGAATAATGTTCTAAATTGAGTAAATAAATTAATTCAAATGGGAAAAATTATTTAATTAATTCAGAGTGAGGAAAAAAAAAGAATATAGTCAGTTTTGCTGGGTAGTTGATTCTTGGTTGTCGACCTAGTTCCCCTGATCTCTGGAATATCATATTCCATACCTTTCAGTCCTTCAGTGTAAATGCAGCCAGATCCTGTGTTATCCTCACTGTGGTTCCATGGTATCTGAATGACTTCTTCTTAGCAGCTTGTAATATTATTTCCTTGGCCTTGATAGTTCTTGAATCGTGCTGTAACATTACTGGGTGTTGTCAGTTGGGAGGTGATCTGTGGATTCTTTCATTCTCCACTTTTCCCTCTTGTTCTAGGATATCGGGACAGTTTTCTTGGATAATTTCCTGTAGTATGATGACCAGGCTATTTCTTTTGTCATGGCCTTCCAGGAAACCAATGATTCTTAAGTTGCCTCTACCGGAACTGTTTTCTAAATGTTCTGTTTTGTGAATGAGGTGATTTATATTTTCCTCAATTTTTTCATTGTTTTGATTTTGTTTCATAGTTTCCTGCCCTGTGAAGTCACTTGCTTCTAATTGTTGTATTCTGGTTTTAAAAGACTGAATTTCATCCCTGGCTTTTTGGTCATCTTTCTCCTTCTGGTATGATTTCCTTGAGGTCATCTTTCATCTTCTTTGCCTCTTCTTTCATTTTTTTTTGCCTCATCTTTCATTTTCTTTGCCTCATCTTTCATCTTTTTTGCCTCATTTTTAAGTTGATTAATTTTGGCTTTCAGGATACTATTTTCTTGTTTTTGTTCAAGTGCCTCTGTTTCCAGATGAGTTATCTTGCTTTTTAAGTTCTTTTACCAGTTGTTTTCAGCCTCTCTTAATTGTTTTTTGAATTGTATTTTGAGGTCTTCTAAACTCTGTGTCCAATTTGCTGGAGTTTCTGTGTTTTTGCTTGGTGTTCCTTCATCTTTCTCTGTTGCATTTACTCTTTGATCATTGCCTAAGTAGACACTGTCAATTGTAATTTCTTTTTTCTTTTTCTGTTGTTTGCTCATATTTGGCCCTTCTTTCCCCTCTGTATTTTCTTGCACTCTTGCTCCTTTCATTATGTGTTGGATCTATGGTTTTGGGATTTTCTGTCAGTCTCCACCCTTAGAGCTTAGCAAGGCACTCACAACAGTCTGTGGAGGAGGGGTGTTGGAGCTTGAGCTTCCTTGCCCTATGAATGCTTTGATGGGATTAATCCCAGCTGAGTGGAACTTGCAAAGTTGGATGTGCCATGAGGCCAAAACCCTGGGAAGGGTGGGCAATATGGAATGTCTCTGCTGCTGTGACTATGCTGCCAGCTCTGTGCTTTTTCTCCAACTGCTTTCCCACTACCTGTGTTCAGTGATCTGAGCCTGGCACAGCTTTTTCTGCAAAGTACTCCCTCCAGATCAGCACCCTTGCCTGCCCAGAGGTTCCAGCTACTCCTGGAGGCTCAGAGCTGTAGGTAGAGGAGGGATTCTGGGACCTTCCTTCTTCCTTCCCCTTAAACCCCAGTGTTCTTGAATTCAGGCTTTTTGGGGTGGGTGTACCTTTTAAGGTGAGTCCAGCAGGAGGGTTCCTTTGCTCTGTCCTGTTGTTAGGTTTGATTTTTCAGTCCCCTAGGAGCATTTAGTTTGTAATCGGTAAGGAAGGGTTTTCAGAGGTCTGAACTTTCACTTCCTCTATGCCATCATCTTGACTCTGCCTCTCTTGACACACATTTTAAATGTATATTCTTATATAAAGGCTCTTGCATGAAATTATTGGTTAAACCATTATCTTAATGACTATGTATGCCAGAGAACAAAATTAAGTCAAATGTCAAATGTTGTTTTGCAATTATATATATATTTCTATATGTTTATCTTTCTACAAATATAATCACTTTGAGTGTCTAAGAAGAAGTATACAAAGGGAGATGATTTACAGAGAAAAATGGAAGGACAGAAGGAAAGTGGGATTATCCAGATGGGAAAGGCATCTGCCATTGAGTAGCATTTGTCCCCACATAATTGGGGGCATCTTACTTGTATGAAAAGGTTATTTTAATGTTAATAATGCACTGAGGGCTCAAAAATGGAAATATTCTAATTATGGAGGATTCTAATTTTGTGAAAGCAGTACATGGAAAACTAAATATGAGGGAGTATATTTTATTCTTCCTTAAACAAATGGTATGTGAAACAGTGAAGCCACCAATTGTATTTTCTTCAAGGTAATCCATCTCATTACACAAAAGGAAGAAAAAGCTCTAATAAGGCATTGACTTACTTGATGTAGCTTATTAAAAGGCAAGTTTAAAATATTCTGGATTAAAAGATATTTAAACAGATCTATTCTAAATTAAAGCAGCTTCTCCCAGAGATGACCTCTGTTATGAGTAAGTTTACTTTGAGAACTAGTGTGGTTCTTGTATAGAAGTTATGTTTCATAATTTACTGACAATTTGGAAAGATGGAATTAACAAACATGAAGAGTTTCAATTAAATAAATTAGATGTTGATATTCCCTTTTTCTTTTTTTTCAAATACCAAGAGAAAGGCAAATCAGTCCATATTAATACATATTTATCTTCTCAATTATCCATATTGAAAAAATATCATGGCTCAACTCATCCTAACTCCTGCATGTTGCACCTGTTAAAAGTGTAAATTAACACACACCATAAAATAGAGCATCTGATTAAATTTATTTTAATGTCATAAGAATAAAATTAAGAAGTAAATATTTTGCCAATATAAGAAACTCTCAGATAAAGAAATGCTTTGTAAATTAGATCTTTAGAAGGTTACCTGAAATACTGAGGTATTAAATTACTTACTTCAAATTGCATAGTAAGTATAAGTTATTGAGCACTTGAATCCTGATCTCCCTGATTTAATAGTGGTCAGCTCTTTGGTCACAAAACCACACTGTTCCTCTTAATTCAACCAAATTTTCTGAAGTACTTTCTTTATGTAGAATATTTTCATCATCCCCAAGGGAAACAGAAAATTTCAAATCAAAATAGCCATACCCCTATAAAGCTTAAAATGGCAAAAGATCTCCTAAATTAGATTTCAAAATCTGAAGTGATTTTCTGAAATTACTAGTTCCCCAGGGTTCCAGTCAGTATGCTGTTGTCATGTGTGTGCCAAAATATTAAGGAATCCCTTTTATGTTGCATTTAGAGTTTCTCAGAGGTTGTCTTACAATAACCCTTTAAACAAGATAATAATCAAGGCATTATTTTTCTATTGATTTCTATTATATTTTATAAAATGGCATATAATATTTATATTTATTATTTACAACCTAATTTACAGTTTACATTTTGAAGTTGTATGAAATGAGACAGAGCTATTAAATAATAAGTTTTAGGTCACAACAGTTTGTGAATGGAAAGATTAAGACACAAACCCAATTCTTCTGACTCTAAGAACACTTGTCTTGAAGACACCTTTGCTCTATAACAATATTCTATTAGATACAAATGCCCTCATATGCTCAATTTGAGACCCTGTACTTCTGGGAGGTTGTGGTGATTTCCAACAAATTAGGATTAGTATGGATGAATGACAGGTGAGTTTAGGGGGGGGGGAATAATATGTTTAATCATACCCAAGATTAAAGTTTTGTCTTGAGCATATTAAGCTTGAATCACCAATAGGACAGTTAGATGAAGATATATAGACAACTATGCAAAATGTATTATCCAGCAGAAATGTGATTCATGAACTGATATTCAAAAGAACAATTAAAAGTTCTAATTAGATTTGGTCTTTAGTGAAATGATTAAGCAGAAAGCTGCCAGCAGGGCCAAGATGAAATCTAATGTGAGTTTTCTAGACAAAGTGTGAATTTCTCTATTCCTAAATCCTCATTCCCTGTTTGAGTAAGTGTTTGTTTAAGCACTAACCAGTTCATCGCAGTTCTGACTTTTAATCTACTGTCATTGGACATTTTTAAAGAAAAGTTAAATAAGTAGATGATTAACAATTAGAGATTTCATCTTGTTTTATTAAATCAAGATAATCTGTATTTAGCAAGGACACACCTGAATCATGGGAGCAAACTGGTTTAATACTAATAACCACTGAAGTAGATTTGCATGGCAGCTACTCTTTTTTTTTTTTAGTGATTAACATAAGTGGAAGAATTTTAACTATATCAATATACTTTTTATTGTTTTCTGCTATTTTTGTAATCAATGTTCACTCTCTCACTCTCTCCTCCCCTTTTCGTCTCCCCCAAAAGGTAAGCAATATGATATAGGTTGTACATATATTGTTATATAATACACATTTCTGTGTTTTTCATGTTGTAAAAAAGACACATTCCTTATGCTAAAGAAAATTAGTAAAGGAAATAATATAAAGAATATGCTTTAATTTGCATTTGGACTCTCTAATCCTTCTATGGTTAATGAATATACTTTTTTTGTTGTTCTGAGTTTCTTGAATGAATTAGTCATCCTTCCCTTCCTCCCTCCTGACCTTTTAGTAAATGACTGAATCTCTTAGGAAATGGATGAATTATTTAGGAAATAGTTGCTTGTCCTTCGTTTTTTGAAGAGGACCAGTGATATCATAGGTATTTTCTTGACTTGCGTGTGAATTACATTTAAGTGAGGGAGAGTTGTACAAAGTCATCAGCCTCTGTCATCCAGTCATTCAAGTCCAGGGGCAAAAACAAACATAAGATAATTGGCAATGGCTTGGGATACAGTGAATCATCTTCGTATCTTCCATTTCTGACCAAGTCTTATTGCTGGACAGCTCTTCCTTCAGTTCCCTTCATGACTGTTGGAATGAATTGTTCTCATTCTCCCATCTACCTTAATACTCTCTGCCTTAACACATAGCATACAGACACAGACACACACATATATGTTTGTTCACATATATATATATGTAATACTAACTGCATTTTAATAATAACAAAGAATAGCTGAAGACTAGTTTATAATACTTTTGAGGAGTCCCAGTGATGTTCATCAGAGAGAGAGAAACTCAATGAAAATAGAGACTTATGAAAAAGAATGCTATCCGACTCCAGAGAAAGAATTGTTGGAGTAGAAATTCAGATAAAAGCATATGATTTATAACTTGTTTATTTGGATTTTTGTTTTAATGTTTTGGTTTGATGAGATTATTTGCTTATAAAAATGAATAATATGGAAATATGTTTTGCACAATAATACCATATAACCCAAATTGAATTACTTGTCAGCTCCTGGAGTGGGAGGGAAGAAGGGAGGGAGATAACATGGATCATATGATTTTGGAAAATGTGGAAATTTGCTATTAAAATTTTTTTAATGAATGGATTTTTTTAAATCTCAAGAAAGAAAATTTAGTAACTCTCATTGGTTATGAGTTTTCTTGTGTTCAACGGCTGTAGACACCTATAATAATTTCTTTACTCTTTCACCTCCCTCAGTGAAATAAAAAAAAAACCTCTGAAAAATAATAAAATAGGTATAATATGCATTGAGGAATGTATAGTTTCTTTTCATGGGAAGTAAGATAGGGATCATGAAGAAAAATATACTTTAAAGCAAAATGACTATTAAATCTAATCCCTTTATTTTACATATTTGATGAATAAAGTCTAAAGAAGTTAAACAAATTAGCTTAAGATACAGTGTAAGTTAATAGTGGAAACAAGTAGCAGCTGTGCCATGAAAACAGAAAGCAGAAGAAATTTCAATCTGTGGCTACACCCCACCTTTGATTCCTGTTACCTATTTCACTTGGTGGTGGCATGAAAAATCATGCTTGTATCAAATCAAGTCATGACTATTACAACCTTATTGGCAGTTGGTAATTCCAGAAGTATTGCTTTTAATTTGGGAAGTCAGAATGATATTACTGCATTCTCCAAATATAGCTAGAATGGGCATTTGGAACTTTGCCCAAGGGGGCAAATTTTAGAGGATAACCATTTAGATGATACTGACAACAACTGCGAACTTTCAACAGCATAGAAACAAGATAGCTTAGCATATAATTAGCTAAAACAATTTGTTAAAATACCAGATGGCAATCTGGGATAAGTTCCATCCCTCTGCCATCATACCTGCTCCTTCCTACAATTTCTCAAATGAGAGCACATCATGCTGTTTGCACCAAGACTATTTTATGTCATTTGCTCCTGGCATATAAAGCTTGGTAATAGTTCTACTGAATGGAATTACACTTTTACCACCATGAAGTTGTCTGCCCCAAATTTCCAAATAACGTATTAAATAGCTAGTTATCTGAATCAAATAACCTAAAGGGAAGTCTAGCTGCTCAGATCAATCCATGAGGGACAAGTGATATTGGGGGGGGTAGAAAACCTTTATCTGCTGGGGTAGGAGTGTGGGGCTCAAACATTATTATGTTTAAGAAGTGTGATAGCATCTAGTTAAAACTGAGCAAAGATATGCATTTTTCTGGGAAATTAGACTGAGAAATAGGTTTCACCTTTGCATGTGACATACAATTAATTCATTGACTTGTTGTTACAGATACTTCTTTACTAGACAGTTGGAAATGCATTTCCCAGATGGCATTGAGCTTCCTTTTTGTCTCATTATAGTCTTAAAAAGGTGGGTAGCTTGAAGAGATTACAAAACTTACCACCTTATATCTTTTAAAATAAATAATGAATGATCAGAGCAAGGAGTTCTTCAAAGATTTATCATCATTTAATTTTTGTGAATTGACCTTTGAACTGTGTTTGTGATGATAATTTAATTAGGGCAGAAGGATTCAATCTCCTTGGAAATATTTTATAGGATATGTTTATGGATCATTACTTATTACCATGTGTTAATTATTAATTAGAAACTATTAAAATATAACCATCTTTTGCATCTATATTTACTTTCATTTAGAGTTCATTTATATCTACATTTATAAACTGTCTGATTTTATTTTTAAATTTCCACTAATTTATATTCAAGATCACCAGCAAGTTCAATTATTTGAACTTACATCATCACATTTGGAGTAAAAAATCATTTTTGAAGCTGGATATAGAGGAATCATATGAAATTTAGGCAAGGAAGTTACTAACCAAAGACATTTGTTTAGAACCTAAGAGCATTATCAAATAACTTTCAAGCTTACATATTGCCATACTACAAATTGGAAACTCTTCTAAGAATTATTTTAAAACCCTTTATATTTATATATTGTTTATATCTTTACAAGCACTATAAAGTAAATAATTTCTAGAGATTTCTCTTTTAAAATGAATTCATATTTTCATTGGAGAGACAATGAACACATATAGAAGTAGAGGTTTCTTTACCTACTATGAGACTTCCCAGTTATCAGTTTGCTGGAAGTCAGAAGAGAAAGATGAAATGAATGGCTGTTTTCCCTTTTACCTTTCATCCCCAGCCCACTTGTTCCCTTTCTTGAGTGCTATATAAAATTATCTTCAAGTATTACCTTTGCACATTATTTGGTGTAATGAATCTAACAAAATCTAAATTGATTTTGGCAGGCAGGATGACATTAAAGGCAATGACCTTTTATAAAATTCAGCAATTTATCTATTTCCTAGTACAGTTCTCTATGGTGATGATGATGATGATGATGATATTTTATGACAAAATATTATTCTTTGTCATGAGGCCTTGAGGCATGCTATTAGAGGACTCAAAAGCCTACTCATTTATGAGTTATATAAATGTAATTACATATGGGAGAATTATGCATGTGCAGACAACTATAAATTCCATGCAATTTGAGGCACATCTAGATAAAAATTGAGGCACAACATATGAGAACTACATAGTGTATATAAGATGCCATTATAACAATGATGGAGGAAGCAAAGAATAATATATTAACAAGGAGCTTATAAATCAGAAAGTGAGATAGTATCAAACACTCAAATAGACTTCTTTTCTCATCATTTCAGAAGTTTTCTCTAATAATACTGACTCTAACCGAACCATTTTAGCCCATTCTGTACAACATTTTTCTATGTAATTCCCCCAATTCACTATAAGAAATTCACTCCATGGGCCAGAGGTCTTCTCTTTCTCTCAGTGTCATTAAGGTATCAGTGGAGTACACTATCCATTCATCTGAAATTTATCCCTCAATATATAAATCCCCTCTGTAATACAACTCATTGAAGAAATCCTTTTCTCTTGTCTTTCGTGCTGATGATATGTTGCAACCCATTCACATTCACCATGTTCCCTTCCATTGCCTTCTATACAACGCTTAGCCATAGTTCTTTGTAGGCTGTGGTATTCCAGATCTTGTTGCCTACAGTATCATCTGAATAATATTTGTGGTGAAATGATGGACCTTTGCTTGTCTCATAAAGTTGGTGTCAATAAAAGTGTTTTGAAAGCCATTTCAGACTGCACTCTTCCTCTTTCTCAACAGGACTCAGTCCACTTATTTGTATTGTCTGTCCCAGACACAACTCTATAGGATGTACATTCAGAGGCAAAATTTGAGCAAACTATATTCTTTACCCATTTGATTTTTCCTCTGCAGATGCTATTTACTTAAAAGCAAATTGCTTTTAAGTAATTACATTTATCTTTAGAAAAGGTCTGTAATGCTATAGAGTTAAAATCTATAAAAAGTGTCATCTACAAATACAAACAATTGGAGGTTTTGATCATGAAACTAGAATCCCTTCCCAAACTGGAGTCTGTGCTAGATCTCTTCTATCACAGTGGCAAATGTTTTGGAGAGCATTTCTCTTCCTATTTTATGCTTCACATTAGACATGAAGACCTTTAAATGAACATAAGTAATATGCACAGCATTTAAAAGGATAACAATTTAAACACATTTAGAAACCTTAGCCTAAAAACTCCTATTTTCCAAAAAACAAATAATAAGCAAAATGGCATCTTTCATTATCTATCTACATTTTAATCACATGTGACATGACAAAAGCATGGTTATTATTGAATAATTTCTGTTAATGCCTGCTTGTTCCCTCCTAATACTCATATTGAGGATATTCTCAGTTCATGATAACCTGTATAAATTTTTAGAACAAAGATTAGATATATAGGTCCTATATAAAAGTCCCACTGTGATATTTTATCATGTCTTGGAGGTGATCATTGATTCTATTAAAATATGACATTGAAGACCCTTCCATTGTGGAAAAGTTTAAAGTATGGCTTTTGGAAACAGCTGACCTCTGCTTCCCAATGATCAAACTAGCTATTCAAAAAGATATATATGACAAGTAAATTGGCCCCTTGGTGATAATTTTTTTTTTACCATTTCAATCCATTAAATAAAGAAAAATAATAACAAAAAGATTGTTCATGCAGTCTCTTTCTGTTTCTTTACTTATAGTGATAGAAGTGGAAAGAGAGGAATGTATAGAATACTAAGAATTATATAATTTTTAAAAAATTAAGAAAATTTAATTTGACTATAATTATTCCAAATATGAGATCCTTGTCCATTGTCCAAGTGGGCATATTGCTGAAGAAGATGAAAAATCCATTTTGATATAAATAAAAATGAAACCATAAGAAAGAAAAAAATGGGAACTAAAAAGAGGATCATTATATGTGTTTCGTGGACATTAAAGGAAGGAGTTGATTGAATAGGTTTTATCATATTCCCTAAATTTACAAGAAACATTACTTCATAAGACATTTATTCAGCACAAATATCAGTGGTAATAAATAAAAAGTATTTCAAAAAGACCACCATGAAAATAATTATAGTGTATATATTGTTGTTAGTTGTTGAAGAAGAAATCATAGAAAATTTTAGGGACACTGATAGCCTCCAATTTAAATGAACCTATATGATGTAAAGATTAAAATTTAGGGGAGACTGAGGCAGGTAGAAATTAGTTTCTCTCTGCAAGGAGTATTATATTTTTTAGAGGTTTATTAAAGGTTAAGGATTAAAGAAAATACAGGATAAGAAACACGTGCCTAGGCCAGAAAGGTCTAGACAAGATAATCTCACATCATGGAAGAGTTGCGTCTGCTCCAAAACGGAAGTCCAAAAGAGACCACAAAAGCCTTTGCAATCAGGTTAAATCCCTTCTCGATCTCGGCCCATCTGAGAATTCAGTGAGATTACAAAGCATTTTGGGGAAGTGGAGCAAGGAATTGTGGGGATTGAAGTCCAGAGTTCAAATCCAATTTTACAATGATAGCATTTGTTGACTTCAGTGCAGAGGTAGGAAAATATGGGGATGAGATAACATGTATGGAAAATTATGGTTCAAGAAAAATGAATGAAGGAGGCTAAAATCTTGAAGATTATAAAGAACATCAGTGTCCCCGTGTTATAAAAACTATCTTTAACAAAACAGAGCAAATAAGGGAAAAAAATTAGTAGATTTTTGGCCTGAGCACCAAACAACATCACAAATAATTAAATTAACTATGTTTGAACAGACAGGAAAAAAATAAAAACAGAGACATTTTCCCTGAGTCAGCTGACTGTGCATAGGCTAATAATAAATTCATTAGATCAAAGATCAGAATTTAATTAAAAAAGAAAGGATTGTAATGAGAATAGATATGATAGGAGATTATAAAAAGTGGAAAATAACATGTTTCCATAGCTTTTTAGCTATGGGAAAACAGATATATTAATGCATTTAGTTAAGCTGTGAAAAGGTCCAGTCAACCTGGAAAACAATTTGTAACTTTGTCTAATTACAACTGTGCTTATCCTTTAACTCAGCACAATCCCTGACAACTACTGAGTCTAAAGCCCAAAGAGATCAACAAAATAGGAAAATGATCCATATATATAAAATATTTAAATCAGCTCTCCCTTTAGTCACAAAGAATTCTAAATATGTGCTTATCAGTTGAGCAAATTATGATATATGAAAGATATTTAATTCTATTTTACCATTAAAATGATAACAAAGAATGGGGAAGTTCCAAAGAAATCTGGGAATAATTGTATCAACTGATGTAAAGTGAACAGATAAAGGAGAACCATGTTTATACTGATAATGACATTGTAAAGACAAACAACCTTGAATGTTAAGTTTGTTGATCAATGAAATTACCAACCATGATTGCAAAAGTGATGAAATATGCTCTCCAACTCTTCCTAGCAGAGAAGTTAGAGGCAAGAATGTTGTTAGGTTCAAATTAGGTAAGGAGTGAGGGACATTTTGTAAAACATAAACATTATATAAATGCTCAGGGTTGCTGTTGTCAGCAGCAGCAGCAGCCAATAGTGAACAGAGCTCCCGTCTTGTGCTAACTTCATTTCCTGGACCTTCTTCTGCATTACTGCCTAAGCTCACACAATATTTAGACAGTAATATGAGTGTCCTGATAAATGTTTAACAATTGGGCTGTCTGGAAAAATAAATAAATATATATATATATATGTACTTTTAAATTTAATATTTGTTATTCACCTTTCTGAAGTCTAGACAATCAAACCATAAATCAAGTCCTGATCTGTAACAATTGCCCATCTATACAGTTCAAATGTTCACCCTGAAAATTTAGCAATATGATCACGAATGGTAGTTCTTTTCTCAGCACACCTCTAGTGACAGATGTATAATGCAGAAGAGAAATATATTATTTTAGACTGGACAATTAAATAATTTACTTGACTATGCATGTTTATTTCTGTAGATTTTTTCCTGTTGAGAAAAAATAAATTATTGTTTATTAGTTGAAAAATAATATTTAAAATATGGCATGCAATTGAGAAGGATTAATCCTATATGATTTTTAGAGTTGAATATAATGAACAATAGAAATAATATTTAAATCTGTTAAAAATTCATCCCAAAGTAAAAGATTATGAGTTGCTACAAGGAGACTAAAAGGGTTCTGTAACCAGAACATTTTAGATGTATTTACCAAATAGAAGAAATTATCACCAAAATCAAACCATATTAAAATATGAATTTATTTGTAAAATCTTTAAAATGATGCATCTTTATGAACAATATTATCTTATAAAGCAGAGAAAAGCAGTGGTAAATTAATCTAAAGAAAGCTTGAAAAGATATGCATCTAGGCAAAGTCATCATCCCAAGGGCATTAAAAGATGAAAATGTACTACAAATAGAAGAAAAAAGTGGAAAAGATTTACAGAAATAATTACCATAGTTTCTTCCTATCAAAAATAGTGGAGACACCATTCTTGTACCCCAATATCTTTGTACTGGATGTGCTAATAGAATAGAAATGGCATTAAAGAGAAAAATAATCTAAATTGGATCAATCAGTTTAAAACTGTTCTAAGACTTGTGAAGTATTCTACAAAGAGGACATCCCTGTTGGAGACACTATTATTATAAGGACATTGAGAGATTGTTTTACTTAGGAGAGAATGATACCAAAAGGTGAGGAGACAATATCTAACTTTGTCTTCTTCCAGTGATGAGTATGAAAAGATGAACGGCTTCTTACCTACATGAATACCCTACCATGCAAAAGAGATAAAATATATAAATGTATGTATATATGCTTGCATTTAATTATATATACATAAAATATATATACATACATTTATTTATTTATACATAAAATATATACATACATACATATATACATAAATATACATTTATATATATATAAATAGCATAATATATATATAAATATTATATATATATATATTTATAAATTGCCCCATATGTGTTGGATACTGTGCTAAGCACCAAGGATTCAAAACGAGGGGAAAAAGTAATCTCTGAGAAGTTCACAATCTAATTGGGGAAACAAGAAACAAACAACTATGTACAAACAAGTCCAATATAGTATAAATAGAAAACAGTTAAGAGAAAGAAAGCATTAGAATTTAGATAAGGCCATCCTGGGCCTCCAATGTAAGAATTAAACAGATTGAGCTGGATAGAAAGTTATTAGAGGTGAAGGATATAGTGTTAGCTAAGGCTCAAAGTCTCATATGATTGACATTTTTGGAAACTGGAAAGTATTTTGGGTTGGCTGGAGTAGTAAATATAGGAATTTTAAAAGGGGGATAATATAAAGGAAATAATGGAATAATTCTAGATTGTGGAAAAGCTGGAATGCCAATCTCAGTCTTGACTTTTTTAGGTAGATTTTGAAGAGCCATATTAACCTGATAATTTTTTTTTCAATTCATATGACTTTTCTTGAACCTTTGTTTCTTTTTTAAACCCTCACCTTCCATCTTAGAATCATGCTGTGAATTAGTTCCAAGAAGAGTGGTAAGGGCTAGGCAATGGGAATTAAGTGATTTTCCAAGTCACACAACTAGGTAGTTTCTGAGGCTAAATATGAACCCAGGACCTCCATCCAGGTGTACCCCAATCTCCTTTTTAATGTTGCTTATTTCCTCTCTGACTTTCTCATGTTTATTTTTTTGTCTTTTCCCTCACCTCAACCTTTTGATCTTACACATCTCCTTCTCCTCCCCATGATCCATTTTAACTGTGACCATTACAACTGCTTTTGTATAAAAAGAAAGAGAAGGAAATGTATTTTTTTTAAACCCTTACCTTCCGTCTTGGAGTCAATACTATGTATTGGCTCCAAGGCAGAAGAGTGGTAAGGGCTAGGCAATGGGGGTCAAGTGACTTGCCCAGGGTCACACAGCTGGGAAGTGTCTGAGGCCAGATTTGAACCTAGGACCTCCCATCTCTAGGCCTGGCTCTCAATCCACTGAGCTACCCAGCTGCCCCCGGAAATGTATTTTCTTTTTTTTTCTTTCTTTTTTTTTTTAATATATTTTATTTGATCATTTCCAAGCATTATTCGTTAAAGACATAGATCATTTTCTTTTCCTCCCCCCCACCCCCCATAGCCGACGCGTAAGTCCACTGGGCATTAGATGTTTTCTTGATTTGAACCCATTGCTTTGTTGATAGTATTTGCATTAGAGTGTTCATTTAAAGTCTATCCTCTGTCATGTCCCCTCAACCTCTGTATTCAGGCAGTTGCTTTTTCTCGGTGTTTCCACTCCCATAGTTTATCCTTTCCTTATGAATGGTGTTTTTTTTCTCCTGGATCCCTGAAAGTTGTTCAGGGACATTACACCGCCACCAATGGAGAAGTCCATTACGTTCGATTATACCACAGTGTATTAGTCTCTGTGTACAATGTTCTCCTGGTTCTGCTCCTTTCGCTCTGCATCACTTCCTGGAGGTTGTTCCAGTCTCCATGGAACTTCTCCACTTTATTATTCCTTTGAGCACAATAGTACTCCATCACCAACATATACCACAGTTTGTTCAGCCATTCCCCAATTGATGGGCATCCCCTCGTTTTCCAGTTTTGGGCCACCACAAAGAGCGCAGCTATGAATATTTTTGTACAAGTCTTTGTGTCCATTATCTCTTTGGGGTACAGACCCAGCAGTGCTATGGCTGGGTCAAAGGGTAGATATTCTTTTGTCGCCCTTTGGGCATAGTTCCAAACTGCCCTCCAGAATGGCCGGATCAGTTCACAGCTCCACCAGCAATGAATTAATGTCCCTACTTTGCCACATCCCCTCCAGCATTCATTACTTTCCTTTGCTGTTATGTTAGCCAATCTGCTAGGTGTGAGGTGATACCTCAGAGTTGTTTTGATTTGCATCTCTCTGATTATAAGAGATGTAGAACACTTCTTCATGTGCTTGTTAATAGTTTTGATTTCTTTATCTGAGAACTGCCTATCCATTTCCCTTGCCCATTTATCAATTGGAGAATGGCTTGATTTTTTGTACAATTGATTTAGCTCATTATAAATATGAGTAATTAAACCTTTGTCAGAGGTTTCTATGAAGATTTTTTCCCAATTTGTTGTTTCCCTTCTGATTTTAGTTATATTGGTTTTGTTTGTACAAAAGCTTTTTAGTTTGATGTAGTCAAAATTATTTATTTTACATTTTGTGATTCTTTCTATATCTTGCTTGGTTTTAAAGCATTTCCCCTCCCAAAGGTCTGACATGTATACTATTCTGTGTTTACCCAATTTACTTATGGTTTCCTTCTTTATGTTTAAGTCACTCACCCATTTTGAATTTATCTTGGTGTAGGGTGTGAGGTGTTGATCTATTCCTAGTCTCTCCCACACTGTCTTCCAATTTTCCCAGCAGTTTTTATCGAATAGTGGATTTTTGTCCCAAAAGCTGGGATCTTTGGGTTTATCGTATACTGTCTTGCTGAGGTCGTTTTCCCCCAGTCTATTCCACTGATCTTCCTTTCTGTTTCTTAGCCAGTACCAAATTGTTTTGATGACTGCTGCTTTGTAATATAGTTTGAGGTCTGGGACTGCAAGGCCCCCATCATATGTGTTTTTTTTCATTATTTCCCTGGATATCCTTGATCTTTTGTTCTTCCAAATGAACTTTGTTATGGTTTTTTCTAAATCAGTGAAGAAGTATTTTGGTAGTTCAATGGGTATGGCACTAAATAGATAAATAAGTTTGGGTAGGATGGTCATTTTTATTATATTGGCTCGTCCTATCCATGAGCAGTTAATGTTTTTCCAATTGTTCAAGTCTAGTTTTAGTTGTGTGGCGAGTGTTTTGTAGTTGTGTTCATATAGTTCCTGTGTTTGTCTTGGGAGATAGATTCCTAGGTATTTTATTTTGTCTAAGGTGATTTTGAATGGGATTTCTCTTTCTAGTTCTTGCTGCTGAGCTGTGTTGGAGATATATAGAAAAGCTGATGATTTATGTGGGTTTATTTTGTATCCTGCAACTTTGCTAAAGTTGTTGATTATTTCAATTAGCTTTTTGGTTGAATCTCTAGGATTCTTTAAGTAGACCATCATGTCATCCGCAAAGAGTGATAACTTGGTCTCCTCCTTGCCTATTCTGATGCCTTCAATTTCTTTATCTTCTCTAATTGCTACTGCTAGTGTTTCTAGTACAATGTCAAATAGTAGAGGTGATAATGGGCATCCTTGTTTCACTCCTGATCTTATTGGGAATGCATCTAGTTTATCCCCATTGCAGATGATATTAGCTGTTGGTTTTAGATATATACTGTTTATTATTTTTAGGAATGACCCTTCTATTCCTATGCTTTCTAGTGTTTTTAATAGGAATGGGTGTTGTATTTTATCAAAGGCTTTTTCTGCATCTATTGAGATAATCATGTGGTTCTTGCTAGTTTGCTTGTTGATGTGGTCAATTATGTGGATGGTTTTCCTAATGTTGAACCAGCCCTGCATCCCTGGTATGAATCCTACTTGATCATGGTGAATGATCCTTCTGATCATTTGCTGGAGTCTTTTTGCTAGTATCCTATTTAAAATTTTTGCATCTATATTCATTAGGGAGATTGGTCTATAGTTTTCTTTCTCTGTTTTTGACCTGCCTGGTTTTGGAATCAGTACCATGTTTGTGTCGTAAAAGGAGTTTGGTAGAACTCCCTCTTTGCTTATTATGTCAAATAGTTTGTATAGTATTGGGGTTAACTGTTCTCTGAATGTTTGATAGAATTCACAGGTGAATCCATCAGGCCCTGGGGATTTTTTCTTAGGAAGTTCTTTGATGGCTTGATGGATTTCAATTTCTGATATGGGATTATTTAAGAATTCTATTTCCTCTTCTGTTAGTCTAGGCAGTTTGTATTTTTGTATATATTCATCCATTTCTCCTAAATTGGTGTATTTATTGCCATATAATTGGGCAAAGTAATTTCTAATGATTGCCTTAATTTCCTCCTCATTGGAGGTGCTGTCTCCCTTTTCATCTTTAATGCTGTGAATTTGCTTTTCTTCCTTCCTTTTTTTAATTAGATTGACCAGTACTTTGTCTATTTTGTTTGTTTTTTCAAAGTACCAGCTTCTTGTCTTATTTATTAAATCAATAGTTCTATCACTTTCGATTTTATTAATTTCTCCCTTAATTTTTAGGATTTCTAATTTGGTTTTCTGCTGGGGGTTTTTAATTTGATCGCTTTCGAGTTTTTTCAATTGCATTTCCAATTGATTGATCTCTGCTCTCCCTTGTTTGTTAATATGAGCTTTCAGGGATATGAATTTGCCTCTGATTACCGCTTTGGCTGCATCCCAAAAGGTTTGAAAGGATGTTTCGCCATTGTCATTTTCCTTGATGAAATTATTAATTGTTTCTATGATTTCTTCTTTAGCTAAATGGTTTTGGAGTATCATATTGTTTAATTTCCAATTGGTTTTAGATTTGGTTTTCCATGTACCATTACTAATCATTATTTTTATTGCCTTGTGATCTGAGAAGGCTGCATTCATTATTTCTGCTTTTTTGCATTTGTGTGCTATGTTTCTGTGACCTAATGTATGGTCAATTTTTGTGAATGTGCCATGTGGTGCTGAGAAGAAGGTGTATTCCTTTTTATCCCTATTTATTTTTCTCCATATGTCTATTAATTCTAATTTTTCTAAGATTTCATTCACTTCTTTTACCTCTTTCTTATTTATTTTTTGATTTGATTTATCTAAATTTGATAATGGTTGGTTTAAGTCTCCCACTAGTATGGTTTTATTGTCTATTTCTTCCTTCAATTCTCCTAGTTTCTCCATTAGAAATTTGGGTGCTATATTATTTGGTGCATACATGTTGATTAATGATATTTCCTCATTGTCTATAGTCCCTTTTAACAAAATATAATTACCTTCCCTATCCCTTTTGATCAGGTCTATTTTTGCATTGGCTTTATCAGATATCATGATTACCACTCCTGCCTTCTTTCTATCAGTTGAGGCCCAGAAGGTCTTACTCCATCCTTTAATTCTGACCTTGTGGGTGTCAACCCGCCTCATGTGTGTTTCTTGAAGACAACATATGGTAGGGTTTTGGATTCTAATCCATTCAGCTATCCGTCTACGTTTTATGGGTGAGTTCATCCCATTCACGTTCAAAGTTATGATTGTCATTTGTGGACTCCCTGGCATTTTGATTGCCTTCCCTAATTCTAACCTTTTCTTCTTCGGCTCTACCTTTTAGTCCAGTGATTTACTTTGAATCAGTCCCCCTTGTCCCCTCCCTTGATGTTTCCCTTTTTAGTCCCTCCCTTTTTGTTCCCTCCCCCTCCCCCCTCTCTTTCCCTCCCTTTTTGTTCTCCCTCTCCCCCTCCCCCCCTTGGTTTTCCCTTCTCCTTACCCTTGTTGGGTAAGATAGAATTCAAGATCCCAATGGATCTGGATGTTTTTCCCTCTCAGAGTTGATTTCCCTGAGATTGAGGTTTAAGTAAATCCCCCCCCCCTCTCTTCCTCTCCTTCTTATAGGAGTTTTCTTCCCCTCCCCTTCCCCTGTGAATCTTTGTGTGAGAACCATTATTCTATTTGATCTTTCTTTACCCCCTATTTATACATTACATTTTTCCCACATATTAGTATACATAGGTTGATATAAATGTAGTCCTTATAGAAGAGAGTTTGAGTAAAAGAAGATAACATTTTTCCCCTTTCCTTAATATTTACCTTTTCAGGTATTCCTTGCTCTTTGATTTTCGGTATCAAACTTTCCACAGAGCTCTGGTCTTTTCTTTGCAAAAAGTTGGAAGTCTTCTATTTTGTTGAATGCCCATACTTTCCCTTGGAAGTATATAGTCAGTTTTGCTGGGTAGCTGATTCTTGGTTGGAGACCCAGCTCTCTTGCCTTTCTGAAGATCATGTTCCATGCCTTACGATCATTCAGCGTAGAACTTGCAAGGTCTTGTGTGACCCTGTTTGGCATTCCTTTATATCTAAATTGTCTTTTTCTTGCTTCCTGTAGGATTTTTTCTTTTGTTTGATAGCTTTGGAATTTGGCAATTACATTCCTGGGAGTTGTCTTTTGGGGGTTTAGTGTAGAAGGTGTTCTGTGAGCTCTGTCAGTGGCTGTATTGCCCCCTTGTTCTAGAATCTCTGGGCAATTTTCTTTGATTATATCTTGTATCACCATGTCCAGTTTGGTGTTTATTTCTGGCTTTTCTGGGAGTCCAATTATTCTTAAATTTTCTCTTCTCCCCCTGTTTTCCAGATCTATCACCTTGTCGGTGAGATATTTTATGTTCTCTTCTAATTTCTTGGTGTTTTGGCTTTGCTTTATTAGTTCTTGCTTTAAAGCCTGGTTTTCTTTTACAGTTTGGTCAAACTGGTTTTGTAGATGCGTGAATTTCTTTTGCATCATTTCCCACTTTTCCTCCCAGAGGGCTTCCATCTTTTTGGTCCTTTCTGATTCAAATTCTTCATGGGTTTGTGGAGAGTTTCTATTTCCTTTAGAAGATTTTGGAGAATTTTCTTGTATATCTTCTTCTATCTGCTCTGTATTTTGTATTTTGGCTCCATAGAATGTGTCCAGAGTCGCCCCTTTCTTCTTATTTTTCTTGGTATTTTGGGGCTTCTGTGCTTCTGTGGAGTTTGTCATCTCTGAACGTGGAGGATTGGCTTTTCTTGTCTTTATCTGGTGATCAGAGGCTTTAGTCCTGGGCAGATGTTGGTTCTATGAGCGTTCCCTGGGTTAAACTGAATATGCCTCACTGGAACTGGAATGGAAGGGTCGGACCACGAGGCCACACTCTCCCCCTGGCTCGATTTCCGGAAGTTGCCTTCAGAATCCCTGGCCGTGAGGCTGTTTCGTCGGCCTGCAGGGGGATGGGCTGCCGCTTCCCCAAGCTCCGAGAGCACAGACTTTCACTGAGACTTGGATAGCAGGATCCAGCCCGTGAGGCTGTCTTGCCCGCCCTGAGGGTTGCTGTTGTTTTGACCAGCTCTCTGCAGCGGAGGCCCCAGGCAGTAACTTTCACCCGGACCTACTGGCTCTTTGCAGCGGAAGCCCCAGGCAGTAACTTTCACCCGGACTGGGACTTGGGTAGAAGACCCTGAGGGTTGTTGTTCCTCAGACCCTGCTCTCTGAGCCCAGCGCGGCTGCCGCTTCCGGGAGCCTTGGACTCTGCGCTCCTACCCCTGAGGTCCGAGGGATCTCGGGTTCTGGCTTTTAAGGGGAGCCGTACCTTTTGAACCGGGTCCAGGTCCAGGAGGAGGGTTCCCAGGGTCTGTGCTGTTGATCGTTTTGAATTTCGGCGCCTTAGGAGCTTCTAGTTTGAGATCGGTCGGGAAGGGTTTTCCAGAGATCTGAACTTCAGCTTTCTCTAAGCCGCCATCTTAACCGGAAGTCCCGGAAATGTATTTTCTTACAGGTAGTCTTGTTTCCTTTAATTGCTTCCAAATAAAGAATTCACCAAAATGAATTGTGATAACATTGTTTCAAGCCTTAGCATTATTTTTTTCTTTTATAAATGTACAGAGAACATTTGCCATTGAAGTTCAAGAAAACAAATTACAAAAGGTATAAAGGACCTGAAAAAGAAATTGAATGACAATTTACTATGTAAGAATCAGAGTATTCTTATTCTGTGAAGGGTCACTCTATCATATAATAGATTTATAGCTGAAGGAGGGTCATTTGACTATATAGTCTAACCTCCTCATTTTCTGGGTAAGGAATTTTAATATAATTGCACTTTGAATGAACTAGAAAATCTTCCACATTACATAAAACATTTAATAAGCATTTATTCTGTGTCAGACACTTTGCTAAGCCATGAAGATAAAGAGAAAAAGTAGCAAAAACAGTTCTTAGCCTTAAGGAGTTTATGTTCTAATACAGAAATATGTGTGTGTCTGTGTCTATGATTTCAAATCCCAGAGGCTTTCAGTTAACCATATTCCCAAGGAGGATGACTTATTTTCATTATTTCTAAGGATTTAAAAAAATAATTTTTCCAAGAAGTTTTATTTCTTAATGCCTCAATCAATAGATCCCCTGTCAATTCATTTATTTTCTAGATGTACAAGTCTGATAACCTGTCAGATTCTGAATATTTAACCATATGAGAATTATCTATTTCATCATTTTGATTTTTCTTTAATATAAATAATACTTGGTATAATTTAGAAAAATTTTCACTTTATCTTTTTATGATCAATCATTAAGTATTTATTAAGCATTTATTCTGCCAGACACCATGCTAAAGGAAGAAGATACAGAAAAAAAATTAAAATAGTCCATATCCTCAAGCAGTTTACATTCTATCTTGGGAAAATGTATGTATATGTGAATACACATTCCACATGTACATATACGCATCTATAAGTCCTTTTCAGAAGCCCATTGGTATGGGATTCTCTTTATTGATAGAGATTTAAGCCAGAGACAAAAAAGAACTGGCAAGAGACAGAGGATGGACTCTCAACCAATCCCCCTTTAGGGTGTCATCAAGTATGAGTATCCTTTCAAAATTATTCAAGCTTTAAGTTTTTAAAGTCAAATTGGCTTCCAAATTGAAGAAAGATTTTGGAAAAGGCCAATCCTCACTTAAAGCTGCTGAAGCAAAAAAGCTCAGGAAGAAATGAGAAGCAGTCTCTATCCATGTCCCTATTCTCAGTTTGCCTCTATAAAGATTTTGGGAATTTCTCCCCTTTGGTGACAGCATACTCTGTCTTGTTTGAGTTCAGTTATATCACTCAAATGAGAAAGCTCCTTTACTTCATATTGTCTGGTTTATATTTTCCTATGTATATTTTCTTTGATTTATATTTTGCTTCAATTAGGATGAATGGATTTCTTTGCTATTACTGTTTCTTTGCTATTACTATTCATTATGGAACTCATTTTAGGTGGGAAAGGAAGAAATCCTTAGATATAAACCTTGAGATCCTCTTTCATTCCAGAAATTTCAAAGCAATCAAGAGTTAACTTAAATACAACCATATTCAATAAATTAAAAATATTTGCTGGATTACATACATATAATCCCTGAATCCTCTCTTTATGAGGAGAGGAGAGTGGTGGTCTCTATTCCCATCCTTCTACTTTCCCTCATGGCAGGAATAAAGATATATTTTGGAGAAGGACATTAGGAGAAGAGACTAGAGATTAGAGATGTCTGTTCTACCTCCCTTTGAGATAACACAATGACAAGAACTTGCCATACTTTGTCTCCTCCCCTATATGTGGGATTCTTTTATTTATACACACATTTACATACTTGTAAATATCTATCCATGCATTCATTCATTGTTTATCCTGCATATATACTTGTGTATTGTTATTGTTCAGTCACTCATTGATGGCCAAGTCTTGGACTGCTGTACAGCATCAAGGGTTTTCTTGACAAAGATATTGGAGTGGTTTGCCATTTTCTGCTCCAGTGGCAAACAAACATTAATTGAATTGCCCAGGGTCACAGAGGTAAATATCTGAATCAAGATTTGAACTTAGATCTTCATGACTCCAGGTCTGACATGATCCACTTAGTCACCGAGCTGCCTCCTTTTATCAAAGTATAAATATGAACTTTGTGTTTGCTTATGAATGCACAGTGTATACAGAGAATATGGAAGAAAATCTTTGTGGGAAAAAGCACTAGCCCCTTGGCAAACTGACAGAAAAAGTTTCCTGAAGGAGATGGTGCTTGGCATTAGTTTTGAGGGGAGCCAGAGATTCTAAGAGAAAGCAGAGGTGAGGAGAAAAAGCACTCCTAATATAAAAACAATCAGTTCAATGTCTTCATAATGAAAGATGGTGTGTCATATACAAGGAAATAGATCAGTAACCATAAAGTGCACGAGGAAGGTAATATTTAAGGAGCCAGGAAAGAAAGGAAAGATATTTTTTAAATGCTAAAAATGGACTTCCGGTTAAGATGGCAGCTTAGAGAAAGCTCAAGTTCAGATCTCCGGAAAAACCTTCCCGACCAATCTCAAACGATAAGCTCCTAAGGCGCCGAAATTCAAAACGATCAACAGCACAGACCCTGGGAACCCTCCTCCTGGACCTGGACCCGGTTCAAAAGGTACGGCTCCCCTCAAAAGCCAGAACCCGAGATCCCTCGGACCTCAGGGGTAGGAGCGCAGAGTCCAAGGCTCCCGGAAGCCGCAGCCCTGCCGGCTGGGCTCAGAGAGCAGAACCCTCAGGGCCTTCTACAGTCCCGGTGAAAGTTACTGCCTGGGGCTTCCGCTGCAGAGAGCTGGTCGAAACAACAGCAACCCTCAGGGCGGGCAAGACAGCCTCACGGGCTGGATCCTGCTATCCAAGTCTCAGTGAAAGTCCTTGCTCTCGGAGCTTGGGTTAGCGGCAGCCCATCCCCCTGCAGGCCAACGAAACAGCCTCACGGCCAGCGATTCTGAAGGCAACTTCCTGAAAGCAACGTGGTCCGACCCTTCCATTCCAGTTCCAGTGAGGCATATTCAGTTTAACCCAGGGAAAGTCATAGAACCATCTGCCCAGGACTAAAGCCTCTGAACACCAGACAGAGACAAGAAAAGCCAATCCTCCACATTCAGAGATGGAAAACTCCACAGAAGCACAGAAGCCCCAAAATACCAAGAAAAATAAGAAGAAAGGGGCGACTTTGGACACATTCTATGGAGCCAAAATACAAAATACAGAGCATATAGAAGATAATATAAAAGAAAATGCTCCAAAACCTTCCAAAGGAAATGGAAACTCTCCACAAACCTATGAAGAATTTGAATCAGAAATGACCAAAAAGATGGAAGCCTTCTGGGAGGAAAAGTTGGAAATAATGCAAAAGAAATTCATGCATCTACAAAACCAGTTTGACCAAACTGTAAAAGAAAACCAGGCTTTAAAGGCCAGAATCAGGCAGCTGGAAGACAACGATCGTGTAAAAGAGCAAGAATCAATAAAGCAAAGCCAAAATACCAAGAAATTAGAAGAGAACATAAAATATCTCACCGACAAGGTGATAGATCTGGAAAATAGGGGGAGAAGGGATAATTTAAGAATAATTGGACTCCCAGAAAAGCCAGAAATAAACACCAAACTGGACATGGTGATACAAGATATAATCAAAGAAAATTGCCCAGAGATTCTAGAACAAGGGGGCAATACAGCCACTGACAGAGCTCACAGAACACCTTCTACACTAAACCCCCAAAAGACAACTCCCAGGAATGTAATTGCCAAATTCCAAAGCTATCAAACAAAAGAAAAAATCCTACAGGAAGCCAGAAAAAGACAATTTAGATATAAAGGAATGCCAATCAGGGTCACACAAGTCCTTGCAAGTTCTACTCTGAATGATCGTAAGGCATGGAACATGATCTTCAGAAAGGCAAGAGAGCTGGGTCTCCAACCAAGAATCAGCTACCCAGCAAAACTGACTATATACTTCCAAGGGAAAGTATGGGCATTCAACAAAATAGAAGACTTCCAACTTTTTGCAAAGAAAAGACCAGAGCTCTGTGGAAAGTTTGATACCGAAAATCAAAGAGCAAGGAATACCTGAAAAGGTAAATATTAAGGAAAGGGGAAAATGTTATCTTCTTCTTTTACTCAAACTCCCTTCTATAAGGACTACATTTATATCAACCTATGTATACTAATATGTGGGGAAAATGTAATGTATAAATAGGGGGTAAAGAAAGACCAAATAGAATAATCATTCTCACACAAAGATTCACAGGGGAAGGGGAGGGGAAGAAAACTCCTATAAGAAGGAGAGGAAGAGAGGGGGGGGGGATTTACTTAAACCTCAATCTCAGGGAAATCAACTCTGAGAGGGAAAAACATCCAGATCCATTGGGATCTTGAATTCTATCTTACCCAACAAGGGTAAGGAGAAGGGAAAACCAAGGGGGGGAGGGGGAGAGGGAGAACAAAAAGGGAGGGAAAGAGAGGGGGGAGGGGGAGGGAACAAAAAGGGAGGGACTAAAAAGGGAAACATCAAGGGAGGGGACAAGGGGGACTGTTTCAAAGTAAATCACTGGACTAAAAGGTAGAGCCGAAGAAGAATAGGTTAGAATTAGGGAAGGCAATCAAAATGCCAGGGAGTCCACAAATGACAATCATAACTTTGAACGTGAATGGGATGAACTCACCCATAAAACGTACATGAATAGCAGAATGGATTAGAATCCAAAACCCTACCATATGTTGTCTTCAAGAAACACACATGAGGCAGGTTGACACCCACAAGGTCAGAATTAAAGGATGGAGTAAGACCTTCTGGGCTTCAACTGATAGAAAGAAGGCAGGAGTGGTAATCATGATATCCGATAAAGCCAATGCAAAAATAGACCTGATCAAAAGGGATAGGGAAGGTAATTATATTTTGTTAAAAGGGACTATAGACAATGAGGAAATATCATTAATCAATATGTATGCACCAAATAATATAGCACCCAAATTTCTAATGGAGAAACTAGGAGAATTGAAGGAAGAAATAGACAATAAAACCATACTAGTGGGAGACTTAAACCAACCATTATCAAATTTAGATAAATCAAATCAAAAAATAAATAAGAAAGAGGTAAAAGAAGTGAATGAAATCTTAGAAAAATTAGAATTAATAGACATATGGAGAAAAATAAATAGGGATAAAGAGGAATACACCTTCTTCTCAGCACCACATGGCACATTCACAAAAATTGACCATACATTAGGTCACAGAAACATAGCACACAAATGCAGAAAAGCAGAAATAATGAATGCAGCCTTCTCAGATCACAAGGCAATAAAAATAATGATTAGTAATGGTACATGGAAAACCAAATCTAAAACCAATTGGAAATTAAACAATATGATACTCCAAAACCGTTTAGTTAAAGAAGAAATCATAGAAACAATTAATAATTTCATCGAGGAAAATGACAATGGCGAAACATCCTTTCAAACCTTTTGGGATGCAGCCAAAGCAGTAATCAGAGGTAAATTCATATCCCTGAATGCTTGTATTAACAAACAAGGGAGAGCAGAGATCAATCAATTGGAAATGCAAATGAAAAAACTGGAAAGCGATCAAATTAAAAACCCCCAGCAGAAAACCAAATTAGAAATCCTAAAAATTAAGGGAGAAATTAATAAAATCGAAAGTGATAGAACTATTGATTTAATAAATGAGACAAGAAGCTGGTACTTTGAAAAAACAAACAAAATAGACAAGGTACTGGTCAATCTAATTAAAAAAAGGAAGGAAGAAAAGCAAATTCACAGCATTAAAGATGAAAAGGGGGACAGCACCTCTGATGAAGAGGAAATTAAGGCAATCATTAGAAATTACTTTGCCCAACTATATGGCAATAAATACACCAATTTAGGAGAAATGGATGAATATATACAAAAATACAAACTGCCTAGACTAAAAGAAGAGGAAATAGAATTCCTAAATAATCCCATATCAGAAATTGAAATCCAACAAGCCATCAAAGAACTTCCTAAGAAAAAATCCCCAGGGCCTGATGGATTCACCTGTGAATTCTATCAAACATTCAGAGAACAGTTAATCCCAATACTACACAAACTATTTGACATAATAAGCAAAGAGGGAGTTCTACCAAACTCCTTTTACGACACAAACATGGTACTGATTCCAAAACCAGGCAGGTCAAAAACAGAGAAAGAAAACTATAGGCCAATCTCCCTAATGAATATAGATGCAAAAATCTTAAATAGGATACTAGCAAAAAGACTCCAGCAAGTGATCAGAAGGATCATTCACCATGATCAAGTAGGATTCATACCAGGGATGCAGGGCTGGTTCAACATTAGGAAAACCATCCACATAATTGACCACATCAACAAGCAAACTAGCAAGAACCACATGATTATCTCAATAGATGCAGAAAAAGCCTTTGATAAAATACAACACCCATTCCTATTAAAAACACTAGAAAGCACAGGAATAGAAGGGTCATTCCTAAAAATAATAAACAGTATATATCTAAAACCAACAGCTAATATCATCTGCAATGGGGATAAACTAGATGCATTCCCAATAAGATCAGGAGTGAAACAAGGATGCCCATTATCACCTCTACTATTTGACATTGTACTAGAAACACTAGCAGTAGCAATTAGAGAAGATAAAGAAATTGAAGGCATCAAAATAGGCAAGGAGGAGACCAAGTTATCACTCTTTGCGGATGACATGATGGTCTACTTAAAGAATCCTAGAGATTCAACCAAAAAGCTAATTGAAATAATCAACAACTTTAGCAAAGTTGCAGGATACAAAATAAACCCACATAAATCATCAGCTTTTCTATATATCTCCAACACAGCTCAGCAGCAAGAACTAGAAAGAGAAATCCCATTCAAAATCACCTTAGACAAAATAAAATACCTAGGAATCTATCTCCCAAGACAAACACAGGAACTATATGAACACAACTACAAAACACTCGCCACACAACTAAAACTAGACTTGAACAAATGGAAAAACATTAACTGCTCATGGATAGGACGAGCCAATATAATAAAAATGACCATCCTACCCAAACTTATTTATCTATTTAGTGCCATACCCATTGAACTACCAAAATACTTCTTCACTGATTTAGAAAAAACTATAACAAAGTTCATTTGGAAGAACAAAAGATCAAGGATATCCAGGGAAATAATGAAAAAAAACACACATGATGGGGGCCTTGCAGTCCCTGACCTAAAACTATATTACAAAGCAGCAGTCATCAAAACAATTTGGTACTGGCTAAGAAACAGAAAGGAAGATCAGTGGAATAGACTGGGGGAAAGCGACCTCAGCAAGACAGTATACGATAAACCCAAAGATCCCAGCTTTTGGGACAAAAATCCACTATTCGATAAAAACTGCTGGGAAAATTGGAAGACAGTGTGGGAGAGACTAGGAATAGATCAACACCTCACACCCTACACCAAGATAAATTCAAAATGGGTGAGTGACTTAAACATAAAGAAGGAAACCATAAGTAAATTGGGTAAACATAGAATAGTATACATGTCAGACCTTTGGGAGGGGAAAGGCTTTAAAACCAAGCAAGATATAGAAAGAATCACAAAATGTAAAATAAATAATTTTGACTACATCAAACTAAAAAGCTTTTGTACAAACAAAACCAATGTAACTAAAATCAGAAGGGAAACAACAAATTGGGAAAAAATCTTCATAGAAACCTCTGACAAAGGTTTAATTACTCATATTTATAATGAGCTAAATCAATTGTACAAAAAATCAAGCCATTCTCCAATTGATAAATGGGCAAGGGACATGGATAGGCAGTTCTCAGATAAAGAAATCAAAACTATTAACAAGCACATGAAGAAGTGTTCTACATCTCTTATAATCAGAGAGATGCAAATCAAAACAACTCTGAGGTATCACCTCACACCTAGCAGATTGGCTAACATAACAGCAAAGGAAAGTAATGAATGCTGGAGGGGATGTGGCAAAATAGGGACATTAATTCATTGCTGGTGGAGCTGTGAAATGATCCAACCATTCTGGAGGGCAATTTGGAACTATGCCCAAAGAGCAACAAAAGAATATCTACCCTTTGACCCAGCCATAGCACTGCTGGGTCTGTACCCCAAAGAGATAATGGACACAAAGACTTGTACAAAAATATTCATAGCTGCGCTCTTTGTGGTGGCCCCAAACTGGAAAACGAGGGGATGCCCATCAATTGGGGAATGGCTGAACAAACTGTGGTATATGTTGGTGATGGAATACTATTGTGCTAAAAGGAATAATAAAGTGGAGAAGTTCCATGGAGACTGGAACAACCTCCAGGAAGTGATGCAGAGCGAGAGGAGCAGAACCAGGAGAACATTGTACACAGAGACTAATACACTGTGGTATAATCGAACGTAATGGACTTCTCCATTAGTGGCGGTGTAATGTCCCTGAACAACTTGCAGGGATCCAGGAGAAAAAAACACCATTCATAAGGAAAGGATAAACTATGGGAGTGGAAACGCCGAGAAAAAGCAACTGCCTGAATACAGAGGTTGAGGGGACATGACAGAGGATGGACTCTAAATGAACACTCTAATGCAAATACTATCAACAAAGCAATGGGTTCAAATCAAGAAAACATCTAATGCCCAGTGGAGTTACGCGTCGGCTATGGGGGGTGGGGGGGAGGAAAAGAAAATGATCTATGTCTTTAACGAATAATGCTTGGAAATGATCAAATAAAATATATTTAAAAAAAAATAAAATGCTAAAAATGGTGGTTTATATTTATTCTTGAAGGTAGTTTAGGGTCACTGGAATTTCTTGAGTGGGGTGGTGGTGGTGATTATATGGTTAGCATTACATCACTTTGGCAGCTGTATGGAGAAAATCATCTTGGCAGGTATTTGAAGGATGGATTGGTGTACGAATATGCTTCAGGCGGAGGGACCAATTACAAGGCTTTTCAGGTGAGAGGTGATGAGAACCTGACATAGGTGGTTGATTGTGTGAATGGATATGAGACATGTTGTGAAGGAAGAAATGTCAACATTGAGGGACTGAGTGAAAGTGAGGATTCATAGATATCACCAAAGTCATGCACTTGAGTTACTGAGAAAATGGTGGTGCTCTTGGAAATAATAGAGACATTTGGAATAAGGGGTAGGTCTGAGAGAATTAATAATTAGTTGTATTATGGATATTATGAATTTGAGATATCAAAGGCCACAGTATTTTCTTTTAAAAATTTTTACACGATAGTCATTTCTTTTTATTACCATGAGTTTTGATCTGAAATTGATTTGATATTGCAGTGAGTTCATTTCTTCCAAGTGAATGCCATTGTTATTTATCTATTGTTAAAAGTTTTGAATGTCTGAGGAGACAACAGCATTTCCAAAGAATCTATGACAAATCTATGACCTTGAAGTTCAAATTAAGAATTTTGGGCTCTCTAGATAATCATATGCATTTACATAGTGCTCTACAAGTCATTTCACTTTAGACTCACAAAAACAGTCCTGTGAAGTCATAGGTAATATAAGTATCATTGTTCATATTTTACTGTTGAAGAAAATAGGATTTAGAGATGACCAGTACCGCATCTTAAAAGAAGTCAAGCTTTTACCAAAGCCCATACAGAACTTCTAAGTCTTTCTTCTCTACCACACTGACTCTGATTCTCAAATTAAGGAAGTAGGACCCAATCTCATTAGTGGAGATTTCCCTTATTGTGAATAAGCAGACTCTGTATCTTTATACCCTCCTTCTAAATTAATTTCTAGTCAATAGGGTAGCATTAAAGGAACTTGCTGTTTAGAGGAAAACTTTAGTGAATTATCTTTGTTAAATTTATGGATACTTTTGCATTATAAATAAGTATCCTACTAGTTTTTTTGTTGATATTTCTGTATGCTGAATTTTCTTAAAATAAAATAAAATTCATTATTGTGCTTGATTTTCAAGAAACAAATTATATTCAGAACAAAATAATAATAAAACCTGATAGTTCATATCATTTATTAATAATAATTAATTCTATATTATGATTATTTTATACATTTTAATGCAATATATAATAAAAAGCAATATGGTGATTTAGAGGTTAAAATGCTATCATATAACTAATGTAAATAATGTTATGACATTGAATTATTGTAATTCCTATGCATAATCAATGCTGAAGGATTAAGTGAATTAAAGAATTATTGTTCTAGTACAGGTAGAGTTTTTCATTTTTAAATAATTACATACATCTTTTGATCTCTTACTTTCATACCTTTTAAAGTTTTTTTTTTCCAAACATTACTGATTTAAGTACTCAGTTTTTGACTATTCAAAACATCCTTTAAAATAAGAAAACAAAATTTTAATTTTGTATTCTCTAAGGAAAAAATAATAAAAGTAAAATTGCTATTTAGAGATCTGAGGTGAAAACTGCTTGCAGTCATACATTTGGTTCAAATTGGTATTGCTCTAATTAGCACTGCTTTTAATTTATCATTTTATGATATGAAGCAGATCTTCTTAGGCCTCTAGATATGCATATAATTCAAAATGATTCCAGAATTCTTGTTTGTTTCCCATGTTTACATCAATAAAAGCAGATTGATTGGTTTTGCATGGCATTCTGAAAACTAATAAATGAATTAAATTTAACCTGAAGGGTATTTGAGACTTAGAAATATTTTTTTCCTAATTACTGGAATCTTATAAATTCATTCAGCTACTGGATTGTGATGAGTGTCAATAGGTAAAAATATAATTTTGAAAGTAAAAGAAGAGATTATTTTTAAAATGACCAGTATTAATTCTAAACTTATCTTGTTTCTATGAAGAGTTTCCCACAAAATCCCTCAAGATATTCATGTTCCAATTTATGGTTGATAATTAATAATGTTTTTGGAAATTAATTAAAATTATGATAATATATCAAAACCAAGAATAGAATGTATGTAAAATTAGTTCTGTGGAATGGATTGTACTGGCTAATTTGTGGCTAACCTGAAAACAATTTCAGTGATAATCATTGTTCAACATGTTTCCAAAACTTAGCAGTTCACATTCATTTCTTAATTCTAAAGATAGTTTAATGGGTTTTTTTTTATGCTTGAGGAACTTGCAAGCTTTAAAATGCAATGTGGAATTGAATTATGATTATTATTGTATTTAAATTCATTAAAAAGGAAAATTTGATACTAATTCACAATAGTTAGAGGAAGGGGGGAAGAAAGTTTACACTTTCCTTTACAGGAAGACTCTATAGAAGAAAGGATAGGAAACAGGAATGGAAAACTGTTCAACCACTAATAAAAAAATAATAATTTAATAACAAGTACATTTAGTCTGGCTTTTTGGAAATTATTCCAGGAGTATAAAGAGGGAAGAACCTGTTTGCTTGTATGGATCATTCCAAGAAAAAAAAAGTATCAGGAAATAGTGGTTGACAATGAATGACACAGTTAAATTTCTCCTTTATACATAAGATAAAGACAAAGAGTAAAAGAATCTTTCAGTTCAAAATTGAGGGGCGGCACCATCACTGACTGCATTCTCATTTTGCATATCTTGAAATATGTAAGCTTTATCCTGCTTGCAATTTTCAAAAAAAGAAAACTGTTCAAATAATATCTTAACTGGTTAGAAGAATCAAATTAAAATATGATCAAGATTTAACCAACTAATAATTTAACAGTTATGGGAATTTAAAGTTTGCAAGATGTCAGGCAGGAACAGAAATAATATATGATTAGAGCTTATTCAGTCAAACACATTTTGAGCATGGATTCTCTTTACATGAATCATTTTCATATCCCCAATTATTAGCGCAAAACTGGGTACATACTAGTAAATGTTTATTGATTGATTATTGATTTACAGGATCACCAATGTTGTTTACTCATTTCTCTGATTTAGCACAACCATCAGTAGTACAAAAGACAATTTATTCCATTTTTGGACAGCTGAGATGATGAGAATTTTTCTTCATATTAAATATTACATTGAATTACACTTTTATGGTTAAAGCCTCCAACTAGAAGTCCTAATTGTACTGTTAAGAAGAGTAAGTTGTACTGTTATGGAACATGTAAAGTCTTTAATTACTGGAAGACATTTATCAAATTCACCCAAAATCTTCTCTACTCCAAGCTAAGCATTTCCAAGTTCTTCATCAGATACTCATATGATATTGATTACTAAATGATGATTTTTAAGAAAACTGATTGATAGAATGAGTTCAGCCATACTATTTATACCATTTGGTAAATGCAAATAAATGGAGGAAGAGAACTATTGTTGCTGCAAGTACTTGCTGTTCCTTGAAGGAGACAGCATCACCAAATTTTCAAGGACACTTCTAGGTGAAAGACCTTTAATATGTTGAGAATAGATTTAATCAGATTTTTCTGCTTTGCCATCATATCCTTCATGAGATATTTTAGTGGCATGGACCTGCAAAAGTATCTTCTTTGTCTTAGCCCATAAGGTAAGCTTTGCTTCTGTAGGGAAAAAAAAATCATCTCTACATTTTGATCATAACACCTTTTTTATCTTGGAGCATGAGAAGATATCCATGATCAAAAGTACAATATTCTACTGTCTTAAGAAATGTATAAATAAATTTGGACAGCAAATACTCAACTCCTACCTCTCCTTCATCTATATCTTCTCTGGATACTTCATATTGATCAGGAATACATAACTTAGAAAAACTTTAGGGAGTCTTAGGGAACTCAATTGATCCTAAGATGAAACATTTTAATAATAATAGCTAAAATTTCCATAATGCTTTACACTTCCTCCCAAGAATTCTGCCAGGTAATCAACACCAATTTGTCAGGTGATGAAACCAAAGCTTAGAAAGTATAAGTAAAATATCTGTGGTCACATAAGTAGTAAAATCCAAAAATGGCACTCCAACATAGACTACTAATTTCAAGTCCAGTGCTTTATAAGATGAAACATCCTTGATTGCTACTCATGGCAACTTTAAAATCCTTTTTTAAAAAAGAAGGAAAATTAAAGTAAACAAACTTCCTGTTAGTTCTACATTATCTTTATTTGTGTCAACCAAATTTTCATTTCTTTACACTCATCTTTTTGTTGTTGGGGTGTTTGTTTTGTTTTGGTGTAGACCTATTAGTAGTACTAGCCTCTTGGTAACTGAGGATGATGATTGTCTTTGTGCATTTTCATCTAGGATAGATGAGTGTGCACAAAAACACTTGTGCATGAAGGAGATTTAAATGGAAAAGTTGATGCACAGAGACAGTCCCACTCTCTCCGCGTTGGAAGCCTGGGTCCAGTGGTACAAAAAATTGTTACACCTGGACACTTCCTCAGCTGCATTGGATGGCCATGTTGTCTTTTGTGCTCCAACGCGCCCTAAGCACTCCACAGTGCTTTGCTGCGTTGCCATCTCAGCCGCTGAACCTTCTTATTAGTTTCTTCCATCTGTTCCACCGAAGCAGTCTTCACATGCTGGATGAGCAAAGCCCTGGTTCACCAGGGGTCGATGACCCGATGGCTACCCTCACAAGGTTTAGCCAGCCTGTCCAGGCCCAGGGTGTGGCCTCTACCGCATGCTAGCAGCTACTAGGAGCCACAAGTGAGAGCTGGGTGTCAGGTGGTGGTCAGAGTCTGGAGAGCTGCCCTAGGAGGGAAATAAAAAAAAAATCAACAAGTAAGACCTATTACTCTACTGATAAAAGTAGAAAATTCCTCGAATGAAGCAGAACACAACCTAATGTCTTTGAGAGTTTTAGGGATGAGATGAAGCATAAAAGAAAAAAATGCTAAAGTACTTATGATTATAATTTTTAGAGATTAAAAGGAACTTGGAGGTTTTCTTGTCCAAACTCCCTAATCTAACAACTACAATGGGTATTGCATGTATCCCTGCTTTACAAGTAGGAAAGGATATTCACTCTGGCAACTCCTTATAATAGTATAAGGATACTTCTAAGGGAGACTTTAATCCTTGCCAAAAAGATAAGAAGGAAGTCATTTGGAGGCTGACTACTCTGCACACAAAGAGTGGGCATACTAGGCCAGAATTATATCCATCTGCTCCTTTAAATGTATTAGTGTATACCAAAGGTGTGAAATTTCCCCAACTGTTGAAAGTAGCAGTCAAAACTCACTAGTGTGGCCTATTTCAGATTAAAATGTAATTGAGAGAGGCAGCTACATGGCTCAGTGGATTGAGAACCAAGCCTAGAGAGAGAAAATTCTGGGTTTCAATCTAGCCTCAGACACTTCCTAACTGTATGACCCAGGGCAAGAAACTTAACCCCAATTTCCTAGTGCTGGCTTGGAACCAACACTTATTAATAATTGAAAATGTAAGGTAAGAGTTTATAAAATATATATAATATATACATATATATTTTATCGTGAAATATTTAGCAAAATTTTAAAAAATACATCAATGATAATACTGATTTGTGGATTTCTAAGTGAACATATGACCGACAAGAATTTATCTAATTGAACTTGATGACACTGGTGTAAGGGATATAATGTTTTTCCTTAATGGCAGAAGGGGCTCCAAAGTACTATATCAAGAATTAACCTTTTTACCACCAGATACTAGTTACACTATGAATTCACATAAAATTATAAAGAAATTAATATACCCAAATAGCATAAAGATAGGGGGAAGCCCCTACTTGTACAAAAATATTAATAGCTATTATTTTTGTTATAGCAAAGAACCTGAAACCAAAGGGATGCCCATCAATCAGGGACTAGATAAACAAATTGTAGTATTTACCTGTAATGGCATACTATTGTGCCAGAAGAAATATCAGACAAGACGATTATAAAAAACCTGGAAAGATTTATATGAAGTGATGGAAGGTGAAGTGAGCATAATCAGGAGGGAACTGTTCACAGTACTAACAATAGTTTATGATGACAAGTGTCAATTATTTAACTCATTGTCAAGGACGGGATCTAAGACAACTCTAAGAGTCTCATGACAAAAAAAGGTTATCCACTACCACAGGAATAACTAATGGAGTTGGAATGTAATTGAAAACACAGTTGAAAGAGGAAGGGAGGGAGGGAAGGGGAGAGAAAGAGAGAGAGAGAGAGAGAGAGAGAGAGAGAGAGAGAGAGAGAGAGAGAGAGAGAGAGAGAGAGACAGACAGACAGACAGACAGACCCCAAAGAGAACTATCCCCAAATATGGCAAGTTATGGATAATGATATGGCAGATTCTTCCAGTTCCTGTTATACTGGCATCATCCCAGGATTTTTTCCTTCAGTAACCTGAAGAGAGTATTATATTAAATCTTATCTCTTGAAACTAGAAGTCAAAACCATAGAAAACACTGAACATTCTAGATCTCTCTTCTCTCTTCTATTCTAGCCAACTCCACTTCATTCCACATGTAGGCATTGGACATTTATTGCTACCTGTAAGTAGGGAGTCCTCTATCAGTAAGTTTTAGAGTTTGGAATAAATTTCATATGAGGATATTAAATCCAAGAGTATATAAATAACTCTTTCAAGTTCACACAAGTAATAATTAGTAGAACTTGGTTCTTTTGACCCTAAATCCAGTGTTCTTTCCATTGCACCTAATTCAATGGAGAGAGCACTAGATCAGGTGTTAGAAAGATAATCTCAATTCTTTGTGACTCTAGGAAAGTCATCTAATCTCCATTTCAGTCCTTCATCTGTAAAAATGGAAATAATCATAGCATTTTCCTTACAGACTCATGGCAAACATCATATGAGACTATGTTTGTAATGTGTTTAGCACAGTACTTTGGAAACAGTAAATCCTTAATAAATTCTTGTTCCTTTCCTCACCATGTATAATATGCTGGATTTTAATATTGACCTTTCTAGTTCAGAAGCTAGCAATCTTTCTGCTATACAATACTTTTCTCAACACTCATCATACAATAGGAAAAAGAACAAAAGAAAAATAGCCAATGAGATGAAAACTTCCTATGATAGATTGTTATGGAAAAAAAATAAAAAAGAATGACAGAAAAGAAAACGTGACAATTTTTCTAGAACTCAAACCTATTTTCCTTTGATTCCATGCTCATGAAATAGAAAACATACTAGATTTGAAGGAAGAGAACAGTTTCACATCACTGCTCTCTAACTATCTGTTTGACACTTGGTAAGTCAATTTCTGTAGATCTAAATACTAAACCAAAGTTATGGTAATTAAACTAAATTGTCTCTCAAATCTATTTTGATTCAAAACTTATTGTCACATGATTTTGTATTCCCATTAGTCTAAAGGGATATAGGTATGTGCTTATTTTTATTGTTCTGTATATGTTTATGTCACCTTTGGAAAATTTCTTGGAAGTGAAAATTGAATCCAATGCTAGCATTATTATTTAACCTTTTAGTTGATAAGAACTCCTAAAATAGATCAATCAATTTCAGTTGTTTTTACTGCTCCAGATTTGGAAGAGAAAAATGAAGAACATGAAAGGAGGTAATAACCCCTCCCTTCCTTCCTTCCTTCCTTCCTTCCTCTCTTCCATATCTCCCTTACTTCCTCTCCCCTATCTCTATTCTTTGCTTCCTTCCTCCTGCTTAAATGATTCAAATTTCAAGAGACTCATTCAATGAATCTTTGAACCATTCCAATCAACAGTACAGTTGAAATTTTATTACACAGTTACAAAATTTTCAGGCTATATTTAAAATATCCCTCTGCTGTCACCTTTCCATTAGGATAAGGATAATATCACAATAACTAATGTCCTTGTGAGAAAGTGGTACCTAAAAGTAAATATGATACTCCCAAACTGCTCTCACCATAGAAGAATAATTCATTCTGTGTTTTGGATACAATAGCATTAGGCAGCCTACTATCATATTAGCTTCTTGGCTATCATATTGCATTAAATAAATTGAATGTGCAGTAAATTAAATCACCTACTATTCTTCTGATGCACTTTTGTGTTGGCATATACTACTCTTCACTCTCTTTCTCTTTTACTTTTGTACTCATATTTCTTTTACCAAAGTGTAGGATTTTATATTTATTTACTAAAACTTATTTTATTTAGTATACTTTCTAGTCTGTGAATCTTTAGCCTGCCATCCTTTCCAGCTTCATAAGATCTGCTAATTTAATAACCATACTCACCATAATTTCATCCAGTTCATTGATAAAGCTTGTAAATAACATTTGGTCACATGCACACACACACACACACACACACACACACGAAAAAAAATCACCTCAAAACTGCAGAATGACTCTGCAATGGGGATAAACTAGAAGCCTTCCAAAATAAGATCAGGAGTGAAACAAGGATACCCATTATCACCTCTGTTATTTAACATTGTATTAGAAACAATAGCAGTAGCAATTAGAGAAGAAATGAAATTGAAGATATTAAAATAGGCAATGAAGAGACCAAGCTAGCACTCTTTGAAGATGAAATGATGGTCTACTTAAAAAATCCTAGAGAATCAACTAAAAAGCTAGTCGAAATAATCAACAACTTTAGCAAAGTTGCAGGACACAAAATAAACTCACGTAAGTCATCAGCATTTCTATATATTTCCAACACATCTTAGTGGCAAGAATTAGAAAGAGAAATTCCATTTAAAATCACTCTAGACAACATAAGAAATACTTAGGAATCTATCTGCCAAGACAAACACAGGAACTATATGAACATAATTATAAAACACTCTCCACACAATTAAAACTAGATCTAAACAATTGGAAAAACATTGATGGCTCATGGGTAGGATGAGCTAACATAAAAAAAATGACAATCCTACCCAAATTAATTTAATTATTTAGTGTCATACCCATTGAAATACCAAAAAGCTTTTTTTTTTTTACTGAAAAAAGCCATAGCAAAGTTCATTTGGAAGAAGAAAAGATCAAGGATATCCAGGGAAATAATGAAAATAAAATGTGAAGGAAGGTGACCTTGCAGTCCCAGATATAAAACCATACTATAAAGCAGTGGCCATCAAAAAATATGGTACTGGCTAAGAGACAGATGGGAGGACCAGTGGAATGGACTTGGGATAAATGACCTCAGCAAAACAGTCTATGACAAGCCCCAAGATCCCAGCTTTTGGGACCAAAATCCACTATTTGTTAAAAACTGCTGGAAAAACTGAAAGACAGTATGGGAGAGATTAGGTTTGGATCAACATCTCACACCCTACACCAAGTCAAACTCAGAGTGGGTGAATGACTTGAATATAAAGAAGGAAACTATAAGTAAATTAGGTGAACACAGAATAGTATACATGTTAGATCTTTGGGAAAGGAAAGATTTTAAAATCAAGCAAGAGTTAGAAAAAATCATAAAATTTAAAAATAATTTTGATTACATCAAATTAAAAAGCTTTTGTACAAACAAAACCAATGCAACCAAAATTAGAAGAGAAGCAACAAATTGAGAAACAATCTTCATAACAAAACCCTCTGACAAAGGTCTAATCACTCAAATTTATAAAATGCTAAATCAATTGTACAAAAAAATCAAGCCATTCTCCAATTGATAATTGGGTAAGGGACATGAATAGGCAATTTTCAAATAAAGAAATCAAAACTATTAATAAGCACACGAAAGAGTCTTCTAAATCTCTTGTAATCAGAGAGATGCAAATTAAGACAACTCTGAGGTATCACTTCACACCTAGCACATTGGCTAACATGATAGCAAAGGAAAGTAATGAATGCTGGAGGGGCTAAGTCTGGACATTAATGCACTGTTGGTGGAATTGTGAACTGATCCAACCATTCTGGAGGGTAATTTGGAGCTATGCCCAAAGGGTGCTAAAAGACTGTCTGCCCTTTGCTCCCGCCATAGCACTGCTGGGTTTGTAACCCAAAAAGATAATAAGGAAAAAGACATATACAAGAATATTCATAGTTGTGCTCTTTGTGGTGGCAAAAAAAAAATGGAAAAGGAGTTGGATTCTTTCTCTTTTGCTTTATCATTTTTAATTTAATTTAATTTAATTTTAGCAGTCATGACAATAGGCAATCAACTTATGGCAGTCAAAGTCCATAGGAACTTAGTGTTCAATAAATCCAAAGATCCAAGATTTCTGGGGAAAGAACTTGATATTTGAAAAAAGTTCTGGGAAAACTGGAAAGCAGTATGGCAAAGACTTGGAATAGATGAACATCTCAAAGAGTATAGCAAGATAAAGTCCAAGTGGTTCTAGAAATAAAAATCAGGGTGTAATGAAGTTACCTGTAAGACTTATGAAAAAGGGAAGAATTTATGACAAACAAGAAATAGAGAAAATTATGAAAAAATGGATAATTTTGATTTAATTAAACTAAAAATATTTTGTACAAATTAGGCCAACAAAACCAAGATTAAAAGAGAAATGACAATTTTGGGGGAGGGGAAATCTTATATCAAATACCTCTGACAAAAAAAAGTCATTTTTCAAATATGTAGAGAACTGAAACAAATCTTTTAGAATACAAAGCACTGCTCAATGAAAAAATGGGCAAAGGATATGAACAGGCATTTCACAGAGGAAGAAATTAAAAGTATCACATGAAAAAATGGTTCAAATAATTTTTGATTAAAAAATGCAAATTAAAACAATTCTGAAATATCCTCTTCCACCTACCAGATTGACTAATGTGACCAAAAAGGAAAAGGATACATGTTGGAGAAAATGTGGGAAAACTGAAATACTGATACATTGTTGGTAGAAGTAAGAATCGATACATCATTCTAAAGAGTAATATGTTGCCAGTCTCAAAGGACCACACAACTATGCATTCCTTTTAACCCTGAAATACAACTAGCCTGTCTGTATCCTAAGAGTATCAGAGATAAGGGGAAATGACTACCAGTACCAAAATATTTTTGGCAATTCTTTTTATTGTTGCAGAGAATTGAAACCTGAAGACTTTTCTATCACTTGGGGAATAGGTGAACCAGTACTTTTGTGCCTTAAAGAATGATGAAGATTAGCTCAGAAAAATCTGGAAAGACTTATGTGACCTAATGAAAAGTGAAGTGAGCAGAACCAAGAGAACAGTCTATACAATAAGAGAAATATGTGATGACCAACTGTGAAAGGCTAAATCATTATCAGTAAAGCAAGTCTCAAAGATAACTACAAAGGACTCATGATGAAAATGCTATCCACAATCTAAGAAGGAACTGTTGGAGGCTGAGTAGGGATCCAAGTATGTCATTTTACATGAGCTTTCCTTCATGAGATTTCTATTATATGTGTCATATGTATCTTCCATCATGACATGAGAAATAAAAATATGTATTACATGAAAATATGGATATAATCTGTATCAAAGTACTTATTGCTGGGAGATAGGGAGTCTAGGGAGAGAGAAAATTTGTATTCTAAGATGTCAAAAAATTGTTTCGAGAAAGATGTATTGTGGTAAGATGGCAGAGTAGGGCATGAATCTTTCCCACCTTCCTAATACTCTACCCTATCTCAATTAACAAAAAAAATCTTCACACAATAAATAATAAAAGTGGCAAAAACAAAATGTAACAGGAGTTGTGAGTGAAATTGAGCAATCAGAAATCATTAGAGACAAGTTTCAGATTTTTCTACATTAGACCCTGGAGGCAGGAACAAAGAAAACAGAGTGAAATCAACAAAATAGCCCCTAGAGGCAAGATTGGCAACCTCACCATGTTTGCTGAATACCAAAGCTTGTATCCTTGAAGATAACCCTGGAATCCACAGGCAGAGGTCAAAGAGAGCAGCTGTGTCTTCTGGGGCCTTAGCTCCAGAGATTCTGCTAGGTCACAACTAGGGATTGAGGGGGTGAACAATGAGGAGTGTAGAGGCACTGGGCCCTGAGGGCAGGAACTCAAATCTCACTGCTCACAAATAAGGGACTTTGGAGATCAGAGGAATATGGATTAGACACCTGCTCTATCTCAGGCTGTAACAGTAGGAAAGGAGTGAAGGAGCTAGGAGTTACTCTAGTGAATGTGGTTGCTAAGAGACCCATCAACTGTGGTCACTCACAGGACACAGGAGTCCCTAGTTGTTATAACAGGAGTAGGTGGATTGTCTGCAAGTAGTTACAGTGGCAGGACTGTCCTGAATCTTGAGGTAATATATCCCAACACATTAATCCTGGGACCCTAACAAAAAGCAAATACTTAAGTTTATTGTCATGGCTGCTAAAATAAAATAAAATTTAAAATGAGCAAGCAAAAGAGAAAGAATCCAACTATTGATAGCTATTATGGTAACAACGATGATCTTGGCTCAGAGAATAGTGAAGTAAAAACACCTACTTCAAAAATAGTAAAGAAATACAATAAATGGCCATAAGCTCAAAAAGAGCTTCAGCTAAAGTTTGAAAAAGAAAGGATAAGGAAAAATTAAGAAAAAAAAATAAAAGCAATGCAAATAAAGATAAAAATAAAAGCAAAATAAAGAAAAACATGAAAAAGAGGTCATGCAAATGGAAAAAGAGATTCATAAATTAATAAGAGAATTATGTATTTAGTACTAGAATTGGCCAAGGAGAAACTAACAATTTCCCAAAACAACAAGTATTAATAAAACAAAATAAAAAGAATTACATAATAGAAAAGATACGAAACATATCACAAAGACAACTCACCAGGAAAACAGAACAAGGAGAGACAATATAAGAAAAAATTAGATTCCTAGAAAGTTATGATTTTTTAAAAAAGAGTTTAGAAGCAATAGTCCAAAAATTCATCAAGGAAAACAGCCCAGAAATTCTAGAATCAAAGGATAAAATAGAAATTGAAAGAATCAACTAATAACTACTTCAAAGAGACCCAAAGATGAAAATTCCCAGGAATATCCTTGATGAATTTCATATATCCAATGTTAAGGAGCAAATAGTACAAGCACCAAGAATAAAGCAATGCAAAATCTTTGGAGCTGCAGTCTGAATAGCATAAAACTTAACAGCTACAGCCTTAAAAGAAATGCAGCACATAGCATTTTGTGGGGGGAAAAAAAAGAACTGGGCTTACAGCCAAGAATAACATATCCAGCAAAGATGAACATAATTATAAAAGGTAAAAAGTGGATATTTAACAAACTAAAGGAGTTTCAACTATTCTTGGGGGGGGTGGTGGAGGGAAACCTAGAACTTAGAAGAAAATTTCATCCTTAAGAAAGACACAAAGGTAATGAAAGACTAATCATAAGCAATCCAAAAGGTCAAAGTGTTCATTCTTGTAAAGGAAAATATCATCTATGGTCCCTGGGAATAGCATAATTTCTGGGTATTTTGATGAAGCATGTAAGAATGGAAGCCTTGAGGTCAAGGTGAATGTGATGGAATGTGCTGAAATGGTAGGGGAATAGACCAGAGGAGGTAGAGCTATCTCATGAGGAGAAGGAATGAATGGAGGAAATGATATAGAACAGGGAAAGAGAGTGGGGGAGGGCTGGGAGTACTAAAACAATTCTCTTATCAAAGCTGGGATAAAGAAAGAATGACATACAAAGAATGAAAGTTAAAAATCTTAACTTTAAAAGATACAAGAGGGAAGGGGGATGGGATAAGGGAGGGATTGGTAGTCCCCTTGGGGAATAAGAAAAGAAAGGATGGGTTAAAAGTAAGGGAATAACTAAAGAGAAGAAAGAAAGGCATATCTAGAGGGCAGTAAATATCAAGAAGTAGGAGGTTGGGTTAGATGCACAATATCTTTGCAAAAAGGTAAAATTTAGAGAAACTTGGGAAATATCCACTTTAGTTTTATCTTATAATCCTATCTGCCTATTTTGACTGAAATTACAAAAACTTTGTATTTCTTTAAAACATATACACATATATACTACATATACAGTTATATAAACACATCTATATTTTTATTTTATTTAATGCATAATACATGCATACAGATATGAAGACCACAAATCAGGCCATTTAAAAAGCATTTTTACATTTTATGTAATAAAAAAGCAAGTGCATATTTTTCAAGTGATATAGGAAAAATGATTTTGGGAAAGACAATCAAACGATTCTTTCTGGAGTGATACAACATCACAAATGTAATATGCCTATTATTGTAAAACAACTTAACTTGGTGAACAGTTTTGTTTCTGCTTATCTTTTCCCCAACTTTTCAGGTGGAACTAGTAGCTTTTCAAGACCCTATAATGTCTAGCTCTAGGAAGAGAACTATCTTCAACTTTCTCAATAGAGTGGTTAAAGAGAAGACTTCCATTATTAGAGATATTGTTAGTCAGTTATATATTTCTTGTCACTATTCAATAACCATTTATTACATTTTTACTATGTATCAGACAATTTGTTAAATTCTGGGTATAAAGAAGCAAGAAAAACAATCTCTGTTCTCAAAAGTACAAATAGACCACTATTGTTGGATGGATATGAATAAGAAATGGATTGGATGAGCAAATCTGGATAGATGTGATAATTATCAGTGGAAGAGTACCTATACTGATGGAAAGTTATAAAAGCAGTAGCAGCAACTAAGGAATAAGAAGCAGAAGAGAAAGAAGAGAAGGAAGAGGATTCAAATGACAAGAACAAGAATAAGAAAAAGAAGAATAAGAAGAGGAAGAGAAAATAATATCACATTTTACTTTTATTTCTATTCTTTCCATTTTCCATTTCCTATCATTTTTTTACTCCCTTGCTATAGAGAATATTTTTTTTGAAAGTTTAGCTTTATAAGGTTTCCTAAACATTCCATTTTGGGAACCATTATTGTGAAATGGCTGGAGTAGGTGCCTGACTTTTGTAGCAAGGACCATTGCAAATGAGTTTCCTGCCTCAGTCAGTTATCTTTACCAGTCTTCACTAAAGATAGTTGCAAATAAAGGTGACATTTCCAACAGTTCCAGGGTCCATAAGGTTGATTGGGCTAAATAAGCCACCCTATAACTATTTCCTTCTGTGGCAGTGATTATTCATGGATGGTGGGGCTAAAGTCTAGTGGTCCTAGCATAGCTTTGGGCTCTGTCTTTTCAATCCTCCCAAAACACATCAACCTTATTCAGAATGAAGTAATCCATTCCCAATGCATTTTGCCAGCAGGTTTTGTCAGCTGTAATAGTTTCCCAGCTGTCTACATAGCTGCAGGCTGAGCTTCAGCTGATCCTTGAAGAATTTCAGAAAACTTTCACACATTTTCCTCTTTCATCTCAATAGGGGGAAAGATTTGTTTGTTTGTTTGTTTTCCACTGACATCTATTCTCTTCTTCCCAGCTCAAAGATAATAAAGTTTATCAAAAGACCTTTTGCCTTTTGTCTATGCTTACTTTAGGTTCCTGAGGCATCAAGAGAGCTTTTATACTTCCCTGTTTGACATTTGGTTTTGATCTGATGCTAAGCACTGAACATTGAAGTTTTGATCACTATCTTAACATGTAACTAGAGAAGTTACCTACCTGTTCATCCTTGAAATGGAATTTTGCTTTCATATGGACAAACTCAGCAGGACTTGCAGTGGTATGCTAAGATAATCAGATTCAATTACCATATTTGTTCTGTCCAACTGAGGATTGGGACCATCAGGGAAGCTGGAGGGAAAGGCCAGTAATTGTCCTTACATTATTCAGTGGAAATCAAAAGCACTTATGGAGAACATATAATTTTAAAGAAAAAGTACAGAGGGAAATATTAACGAATTACATTGTTCCATGCATCCTTTAGTGCACAGGATATAATTTTCTATAAAAAGTAAATTTAAATATTGTATTTCCCAAGATATTGAGAAATCCTAAGCAATCATGTTATTAAGATAGACTTGAGTTGAACTTCTAAACCTATAGAATCAAAGGGGTTGGACGGTGGGTGGAAAAAGGAATTAGGACCAATATTAATTAGAAGTATATCTTAGAAGCATTACTACAAAAATTAGTTTTTGATAAGTCTTAAAAGCCTGTTACTTATTTTTCAGACAGGACAATCTATCTGTCTCTTTGTGTCCCTGAATTGCTAGTTCCTCATGTCCCTCACATCTGGAAAACATCCTCTATACTTTTTGGAATTCTTAGTTCCTTAGAATTCCTTGCTTCATATCACAGTTCTAGTGCCACCCCTTATATTCACTCCCTCACAGCATCCCCAGTTGTTAGTTATCTCTCTCTCTCTCTCTCTCTCTCTCTCTCTCTCTCTCTCTCTCTCTCTCTCTCTCTCTCTCTCTCTGTATATATACATATATATATATACATATATGTATGTATATATATATTTGTTTATTTATTTTTATATATGGACTTATTACCTACATAAATTACATACCTCCTTTTCTATATTATCTAAACTTCTTAAATTATAGGTCATCCAGTCCATTTTTGTCTTTGTATTATTAGTGTGCATATCAGACAATAAATAACTGAAATAGAAATAAATGAAATGAAAAGAGATATAAACTGAATAGAAATACAAACCATTTAAAACAATTGAACATTTGCTGTCTCAGCAAACTATTTATTAGGTAAAAATTTTGAGAGAAAGATTGTCAACTAAATTTCACACAAACACATACTTCATAAGAGGCTAGATGAACCCTCACTGTTGTGATTCTCAGATATATTTATTCAACAATTATTTCTGTGAGAATTGAGGTTAATAAGTGTGAATCAAATATAAAAATTTGTAGGGACTTCAGAAACTATCTAGTCCATATTTGTAACTTGAGGGTGTTTTCTTATTCAACTCAAATAGTTGGTATGCTTATTGAAATGGCAGAAACGTCTTTACATCAGAACCATCCTAGAAACATTAGACATTTTTTATTGCTTACCTAGAATAGAAATAACTTGAGCACCATTTTACATACTTGGGTGGATTTGCTAGATTATATCTACTATATTCAACTTTTAATGAAAATGGGAGGAGTGGTAAGAAAGGGAAAAGAGAGAAGGCACAGTGACTAAAGGTCTCCATATTTTTATTCTTGGAGATAGAATAGAGATGTAGACTGGATGAGAGTAAATTGTGTAGACGTTACATGATGGAATTAAAGTCTAATTTGTTAATTAATTGCTACATTTGTGGATTACATTTATAGTGAATAGTTGAAGGGATATATTCTTGTCTTGATAGTATTTGTCATTTTGATCAATTTTGCTGGATGAAGGTGGAAGAGATCTTCTTTAAGCTCAAATCTCCACATGTTACTCCTCTACTCAATATACCCTAATGACTCCCTTTCACTTATAAGATAAAATATAAAATCTTCAGTTTAATGTTCAAAGCCCTTTATAAACTTCCTCCAGGCTCATACCTTTTGAATATCCTTTTAATCTAAGTTGCTTTCTCCTATGTACTCTGTGATGTAGTGACACTGGCTTTCTTATGTTACTAGAACAAGGTAGTCATCTTGCTACTCAAGGAATTTTCACTGACTGCCCTCATGCAGAAAATACTCTCTCTTCCACCCTACTTTCTGGTATCCCAGGTCTCCTTCAAGTCTCAGAAAACCTTTCTTTCTGATCACTCATGATTATAATGCCCTTCCTCTGTTGATTATTTCCCATTTATCCTATATATAGCATGTTTATACATAATTGTTTGCATGTATTCTCCTTCATTAGACCAGGAGCTCCTCAAGAGAACAGGTTCTCTTTTGTCTTTTATATATATGTATATATATTTATTTATTTGTTTGTTTGTTTGTTTGTTTTGGTAAGTTCAGTCCTTAGCACAGTAGGTACATAGTAGGTACTTAATAAATATTTATTGTCTGATTGATTGTTCATTCCATCTCCCATTATTTCTCTCCACAGCTCCTACATTTCTTTGGATCACCTAACTATATAATATAATATGAATAATGGTGATGCAAAATGGAAGAATGAAGTAAGATAAATAAAAAGATCTCTACAGATAACATTAAATATGCTTTTTAAAGTATATGGAGAGGATATTGTCATTTTCAAGTATCTGACTGAACAAATCTGAGTATCTGAGTCTCTGGTAACTATTTCAGGTAAATTATTTTCAATTTAGAGAGATCTACAGATGTTGTCCCCTAAATTTTAGAATCTATCAACTGAGTTTATGATTATGAGATTATATTTCATTTTATGACCTATACTTTTGGATTAATTATGCATTAAGATTTTTTCTTATTTTTTCAGTGAAATAAAAAATAGGAGGGATAGAAAATAAAATTTGCCTTATTAAAAAAAATTGATTAGGTGTTCATAAGAAATAGCCAATGTTCTAGGTGTAGGAAGAATGAATAATGACTAGCCATTACCAATTCAATTCAATTCAACAAAGATGTATTTAATCCCTACTATCTACTAAGTTTGAGGGACACAAAAAAGAAATATTTTCTACCATTAAGCTTACATTACATTGAAAAGTAGGGAAAAGAGGACATATGTATAAAGATAAATAAATTTAAAATGCACACTAAAAATTATTGATTAGTGGGTAGGTATTGGGAGAACATTAACAATAGGGAGTGGATTTGGAAAACCAACTTTTAGAACACAAAATGAATTTGACCTTAATTAAGTTAAACTAAGATTTCTAAAATGTGTTTTTAAGGGCAGTGGTCATTCTAAGTATCCGGTACAAATCACAAAAGCATGGAGGAAAAAAAAAGTAATGACTAATAGATGACTCAAAATGTAGACAAGGTAGAGTGGGAGGCAGCTTTTAAAAAGAGGAGACAACAGTTTATAATAATCTTGGAAAGTTAATTTGGAGGGAAACTGTGAAGGGCTTTAGAAGCCAAAGGGAGGAGTTTGTATTTTCTATGTATTCCTTATGTAAACATAGCCAATCTGGATTACATGATCTCATGCAGTCAGTTATTTTCTTAAGAAATCTCATTCCCAAACTGTGAATTTTAAATTACTCCACCCTGTTTAGTCTAGTGATTAGGACTGTATACACCCCTACTTAAGGATTAAGTGTTGGGAAGGATGGCCTATGACAGACATGTGCTAGCAAATGATAAATCAGAAACAAGTGACAAACCCCTGGGCTGGCCTAAGTCAAGCTTAAGCTACCATTGGTACATGTGAGACGCAGATAGTGATGTAAAAAACGGTCTGTATATTTCGTGTCACTTCCTCTCTCCAATCTCTTTTCCTGGGGAGGTGGCTCTGGCTCTCTTTCCCAGTGGAGACATGGCTAGTGGCAGCATGCTGGGCATCTTGTTGTCTTGGCATGCCTGTAGCTCTTGTCTGGGTTTGGTGGTGAGCATCCTTGGTGTGGTGACTAGGAGAAGTTCAATAGCGTGGGTCAGGTGAGGCATCTTCCCTGAGCTCTCTCAGAGTTTAGGCTGATTCCTTTTTATCCCTTTACCTTTCATAAAATGATAGGAGTAGGAGGCCCCTCATCTCGAAGGAGGCCTTGTGGCTGGAAGGTCTATGAACTCCCCTTGGCTCAGGCTAGGCCATAGAAATCTCATACCCTTTTCCTTCTCTCTTCTGCCTTGAAACCAATACACCGTATTGATTCCCAGATGGAAGGTAAGGGTTTAAAATAAAAGAATACATCAGAAAAATTACTAACCAATTGTGCCATGTGTCTGCATCAGAAATAACAATGTTTTCTTATGCTGCAAATTAAAGTGTTTTTATGAGAAAATTAATAAGAATTAAAAAATGATGCTAATTAAATAGAAGTGCTCACTGACACTTATAAGTAAGCTATTTAAATCTTCTATAATTTGGAGACAACATGACAGTTGTCTACTGTGTCTTTATTAACCCTCTGGATGGATCCTTATCAATGTGTCATTGTCTTGTATCACCAAAGTAATGCAGAGACTTTAATTTCCAATCAGATATCACAGCAAAATTTGTGCACATATAACTCTACCATGGAACAGATTCTGCAGATAAATAATGTTGTGGGCTCAAAGTTGAAAATAAAAATCATAGTATCCTAAATTACATTGGAGAAGTCATCACTTTTCACATTGTTCTAAGCATCACTCTGCTACCAAAGACTATCATGTTAATAGCATATTTTTCCAATATATAATATGATATGGCTAAAAATCAGGAAGCACCAACTTCCCCAGTTCAGTTAATCTAAGGGGTGAGGGATAAAAATAGCAATTACAGGAAAGTAAGACCGTATCTCTAATTATTCCTTATAGACTAAGGAGAGGCATAAAAAACTCACAAAAGAGATATAGGATGAGAAAAGCATTCTGTAATGAAAATAGATGGAAAACTGTGGCTCCCTTCAAGACTCTACTCAAAGGTCATTGCCTTCAAAAGATCTTTCCTTTCTCCCCCATTATAGGTACTCTTCACGAATCAGGCTGTGGGTGTGTCTGTGTTTTGTGTGTACACACATATTTTACATACATATGCACACATGTATAGATATATTATTTATGAATGTATGTATGTGTGTGTAATTTACTTATCAGAAAATATTTTGCATTCTCCAGGACTATAAAATCTCCATTAGGTCAGACATTATACCACTTTTGTATTTGTAGACTTTGTGATTAGCATATAATGGACACCTGATGCTTGGTTTTATCATGTTAGTGCCCTCAAAATATAACAAGAAGGAGGACTCCAATGTTATGTGGATCTCTATTGACTATTTATGGTAAAACATGAAAGAGAATAGCATCACATTGTAATTGACACTTTGGGGATAAATTTCCTACCAGTTAGATCACTAATCTATCAAAGTCTTAGGTATACTTGTCAGTTTGTTTATAATAAGCCCATTGTACAAGACAGTGTTCCAAATGAATTGCACATATAGAAATTCTAAAAGGAAACTTTTTTCTCACAATTATAAAGAAAAGATTTATGGTTCTGAATTAATACTTTCCCTTTGATTCCCTTTGTGAGACTGCATAGAAAAATTTTTAGAAAGTAAATAACTAGTAAGTACTGGGATGGATATTTAGGGATTTATTATTATTATTATTATTATTGGATGCCTTGTTTTAAAGTAGCATGTTCTGCATTAGTCAGAGGTTTGCATACAGATGCTTCCTGATTAACTGTCAAAATGACAGGGTTTTAGCTTCCCGAAGACATAGCATATTGACTAAGAAGGAAAGCTCTAGATCTGACAAGACATTACTCTAATGGCTAGTTTTGAAACTTTTGTCTTCTTGGACTACAAAACTATGTTCCTTGAAAACTTTGCAATATGGCTAATACTGTAGTGCACGCTTCTAAACCAGAGTGCATTTCTGTTAAAATGCGCTTATTCCTTTCATGTTGTCTATCTTTATTAAGTTGGAGGAGATGTGAAAGATGAGACACAATTGGGTCTCATTATGTGAGAACAGGTAAAGAATTCTGATTATTCTATCTACAGAATTTCTTGAAACACTTCGTGACTTCGAACCTGAATTTGGAACAAACATTTTGCAGACATTTCATTAAACAAAATTCAAAGAACCTTAAGCAAATCTCCTAACATTTATTTGACTTCATTCACTCATCTCTGTAATTGGGAACATACTTTTTTGATAAGTAGCTGAACATTTTGAAGTGACTAGAGGAGAGAAAGAAAAATCAACATTTCTGTTGAAATGACTGCTTTGCTAAAGTGAATGAACCCATTGTCTTCCTGACTTCAAAAAGCAGAATACTTTTTCTGTACCTTTGAAGTCAGATCCATTTTTGGCACAATATATAATGGAAGCAAGGAGAAAATCTGTTGTGGGCATGTTGACATGGCTATAATATTTGAAACCATTGCTTTCCCTTTCTAGAGTAAAAAAATGCATAAGCCACCACATCAAGGAGATAAAGAATGTCTACAGTTCTTCCACTTCTCAAACATCCGGACTGTTTGGGTGGGATTGATAAATAATACTTTGCCTTCTGGTATTAGCTCTTTGCTAGATTCCTGGGTTTTTTCCCTTCTACCTAATTAAACCTCATTACACAGAACATTTTAATGATCATCTCTATTAATGAAACCTGTATTTTCACACTCCTATTACTCTAAATTATGCTAATCAAAAGTGATCATAAAACTTATGTAAATTGCATTTGCTTTAGTATAAGACAAAAATAGGATATATTTTGGAGAAGGTGTGCATAATTAAACATGGTACAATGTTCTAGCATTGCATGAATACAAAATGAGCCACCTACTTCACTAGTTTATTAGAGTGAATAATCTAAATGTTCTTCATTCTTTAAATTTTATTACCTTTACAGAATAGGAAAAAGGCCATCTAATACAACATAGTCCCAACTGTTCATCAATAATAATATCTTTCCCAGCAGGTAAAACCTATTTAAATTTACATTTGCAGTATCTTTATTTTCATCATCAAGGCAGATAATTCACATGCAGGGACTATAAAGTACACCCAGAGGATGATTGCACTGATGTGAGTTGGCAATATCATAGCTATTAAGTTCCAAGCGCAGGTTTTAAAATCTCTCCTCCTGTAAAAAGAACTCACCAAATCCATTAAAACAGCAATAAATAACATTATTCTTTATGAAATTTTGTTGCAATTCACCAGTTACTGGTTACCATGTACAACCTCACAGAAAGAAAATTCTGCATCAATTGTTAAAGAAAATAGAGCAGATAATGACTTGCCCAAATAAACCTGGAAAAACCGATATTTGTAACAGTACTTTTTCTTGATTTTTACAGAGTGAAATTAATGCCTAGGACTAGACAAAAATTATCTGGCAAAGGGGGATGTTGAAACACTTTGAGTAACTATTAACCATCTGGAATATATGAGAAGGTTTTTTAAATTTCTTTTCTTATGGAAAACATTTTTGCACATGTGCAAATATATATTTTTGCAGATGTGCAAATACATATTTTGCACATATCTTTAATCTTATACCTCATAGTCTTTTTTCCAGAATCTGAAATACAATCCCTGCTGCCTCCTTAAAGCTTGAAACATCCACCAATAAGCAGAAAGTACATTTTTCTTTCTCTCATGACTATTCCAACTCTCCTAACATATGTAATAAAATAGAGAATAACATAAATAATACTATACCTGATGAAACGGTGCCATCCAAAATATGAACATACACATGCAGCCCTAGGTACCTAGCATACATTTGACTTTTCCAAAACAAATAGAAATTTATTCTTAGGCTTTGATAGTGCTCTCTCTAAACCCTTTACAGTATTAAAAAAGAAAGAATTTTTGTGTGGAGGGAAAAGGTGCATTAGGATTCAAAGATGAAGGCAAAAATCTCAAACTAAAGCTAACAACATAGAAAATTCAGAATTTCTTAATTTTAGTGATACATTTGGCTAAATGTTTAACATAAAAATGATTTATTTAAAAGAAAAGACTTTATAATTTTGTTGTATTATTCAAGCAGCCAACTGGTTTTCACATCCTTTGTTAATCTTGTCTTTTGTTTTGTCAAAATGAATGTGAAAGGTTACCTAAGATTAGAACATGATTGAGGTTTGTCCTGGAATATAGAACAACAAATAGCCTCTATTTAGCAATTATATAATGCTTTAAAGTCTGTTGGACTTTTTATAAATATCACCTCATTTTATTTCACAAAAACATTTAGATTTAGGTGCTATTATTATAACCATTTTACAGATGAGGAAATGAAAGTTGAAAGATGTTTGGTGATCTAGTGGTTTGCCCAGAGTCATGCAGAGAGTAAATGTTTGAAGGATTTGAAAACAGAACTTAGTGACTCCAAACTCCATGTTCTATCCCCTGTGACACCTAAATGGCTAAGTATGGGGATAATAGAAGAAATGTCCAATCAGAGTATTTGCTTCAAAACATAAATCTCATTACTTTCAGGGGAAAGGACACTTGCAAGGCAATCTTTTTTTTTTCACTTATACCCAAAAGAGGTCTTTCCTTCCTTCCTTCCTTCCTTCCTTCCTTCTTTCCTTCCTTCCTTCCCTCCTTCCTTCCTTCCTTCCTTCCTTCCTTCCTTCCTTCCTTCCTTCCTTCCTTCCTTCCTTCCTTCCTTCCTTCCTTCCTTCCTTCCTTCCTTCTTTCCTTCCTTCCTTCCTTCCTTCCTTCCTTCCTTCCTTCCTTCCTTCCTTCCTTCCTTCTTTCCTTCCTTCCTTCCTTCCTTCCTTCCTTCCTTCCCTCCTTCCTTCCTTCCTTCCTTCCTTCCTTCCTTCCTTCCTTCCTTCCTTCCTTCCTTCCTTCCTTCCTTCCTTCCTTCCTTCCTTCCTTCCCTCCTTCCTTCCCTCCTTCCTTTCTTCCTTCCCTCCTTCCTTCCCTCCTTCCCTCCTTCCTTCTTTCTTTCCTTCCTTCCTTCCCTCCTTCCTTCCCTCCTTCCCTCCTTCCTTCTTTCTTTCCTTCCCTCCTTTCCTTCTTTCTTTCCTTCCATCCTTCTTTCCTTCTTTCCATTCTCTCTTCCTCCCTTTCTCTTTCTCCTTCTCCCTCTCCATCTCTTTCCTTTTCACTTCTTCTCTCTATTTACAGGAATATTTGGTCATAACTAGAAGGATCTCAATGGATGCTTCAAGTAGTTCAAATTATAGTGATCTCCTTTATGAAGACTATTTCCTGGGACATGAGCTAGAAAGCCATATGAATCTCTAGGCAATACAAATAAATGGGGTTTTTTGATTTTCCAGCTTCAAGCCACAGTCACCTCCTAGATGAATATATGTTGATTATCCTAATTAAAACCAGTAATCATTTTGTGCATTATGTCTTTCTTTTTAAGTGTTGCATATATTCCCACTCAATAAAAATAGATGAAAATTTAGATAAGATATTCTCAGCAGGCATGGATTTGCAGTCAAGTAAAAAGAAAAGACACAAACATAAATCATGATAATATAATATAAAATATTTTGCATTTTTAATTTAGTAAAGTCATATAAACAAGAGTTTTTGTGAGTTTCTGGGAGATGTTATTGATTTGGGTTAAGAAGGTTTGAGGATGAGAGAAGTTTTCCTGGAGGAGAAATGATTTGATTTGGGCTTTAAATTATGAATATCAATTAGGTACACAAAAAAGAGGAATGAAAATATTCCATATACAGGGAATGTGAATTAAAGTATAGAGGCAGGATTCAGCTGAAATAGAAAACATGTACAGGTAGGAATCTATGTGAGGATGGTAGTAATAGATTTGAGGAATTTTTTCCATCAATGGAATCTTTAAAACTTCTTGGGTAAGAATCAAGAATAACTACATTTTTAAAAATGCAAAAGATAGGATGAATTTTGTTGACAAAAAAAAAGACCAAAAAAAAGCAGAAATAGTGAAATCAGAAGGAAAAGTAGTTTTAGGAGTGCTGATTATAATCATGATTTTAGTCATACTGAATTGAGGCTCCATTGAGGCAAGGAAGTAGTCATACCGTGTAGGCAGATATAGACAGGTTGGGAACTCAGAAAAGATTGTGCTATTTAAACTGATTTTGCATTCCTTTGCAGAGTTTGTAGATGAAGCTGAAGTTTTAAGATTGCAAAGAGAATGAAGAAAGAAGGGTGTGTCCAAAGACAAAGAATTGACAAATTATATACATTAATGTTTGGGATGAGATCAGGAATGACAATATTTTAATGTTTAACATTTTCTTTTTTTTTTGAAAAATTTATTTAATTAGTCCATTTAGAACATTATTCCTTAGTTACAAGAATCATATTCTTTCCCTCCCCTCCTCTCCCCCATCTCTTCCAGTAGCTGAATGTTTAACATTTTCATAGAGCTTAAAGGCATACGAAAGCATTTTATAAATTTCATCTCATTTTTATCCTCACAACAATCCTGGGATGTAGATTTGAATATTATCCTCATTTTATCTGATAAGAAAACTGAGAAATGGTCACAAAGTAAGTGTTTTAGGCTTTATTTGAACTCAAATCTTCTTGAATTGAGGTCCATGGATGAATCTACTCTGCCACATAAGTAATTATTTTTAGTCAACCAAGGAGACAAAGAGAGTATACTTATAAGTAGGACAAGAACCAGGTAAATATGGTGTTTCTGAGATTAAAGGCGTAGCGTTAAGAAGGATAAGGTTGTTAGCCTTGTAAAATTCTGCAGAGAATCAAGGAGGAAGGTGACTCAATGGAGCCAAGTGTAAAAACCTGGGTTCAATTCTAACCTCAGACAGTTCCTAGCTGTGTGACCCTGGGCAAGCCGCTTAACCCACATTGCCTAGCCCTTATCACTTTTCTTCTTTGGAATCAATACAAAGTATGTATTCTAAGTCAGAAGGTAAGAGTTTAAAAATATTTTTAAAAAAATGAAGTTAGACAAGAAGTTCTTGAAAATCCTTTGACATCTAAATATATCATCTCTAAAAATACCGGCAGCAAATTCATCACTTATTGAGACAAACTGATTGATTGTTAAATTTATCATGGGCTCAGTGTTGCTTTGAGGGTTAAGGACTGAAAACACAGTAAGCTAAAGCATCTGGGAGTCCTGAATATATAGAAAAGAGGTTAGGCATCAAGTTACATATAAGGGGAATGAAAAAAAGTTTAAAAGGAGTTCACAAACAGGGAAGTATAGTGTGGAAGATGGGGAAAGAGGTATTGACCAAGATAAAACAACAGTAGCCTATTCATGAGAATTACCCACACAAGAAAAGTACAAAATTCAGTAGGAAAGATAGGCATTAAAGTAACTAGTAAGCAAATAAGTTGAGTCAGAGGTTAAGCAGGAATATGGAAGTGTTTTCTAGTAGCAAACTAGTCTTCTGGGATCCTTCATTGACCCTATTTTTTTAAAAGCAGCAATTGAGGTAGACTATCAAAAATTGGGGCAAAGTTCTCCATAAAACAACACAACTAAAATTTTCCATATCTACCTATCCCTAAGCATTTCTGAAGTTTAAATTTAATTAAGGTGACTTTTTGAAAACAATTTCTGTATTTGCTAAATCTAAGTCTACAGGCTTGTTTGTACAATTTCATCCGGAGGCAATTTTGTGTCTGAACTAAAAATAGCATAATTTCAAGTCTGCCCAGAAGTATTACTATGGTAGTACAAGAATATAAATTAAGTAAGAGGTGAAAAATTGCCAGCAGCACCTTGCACCTTTTTTTCCCTTTTATCAGTGTTCATCTAATTTCTTTTGGTATTAGCATACCTAACTTTTCATTGATTTATTCATCCAGTGATCATTTAGAAAATCAGCATACTCACTTCCCTTGTATTATATTTATTATATCCTGGGGATTTTGTTTATTAGATCAGAAAGAGGAAATGACCACAGGCAAAAACAAGTATCTTTGGCAGTAATTCTATTCTTCCTGGTTGTGATGGCAACCATCAAAATTCAAACAGATACAATGCTTTAAAGCATGTTTCCCTTGAGGGCCTATATCAAAAGCAATTATTGGAATAGACTAATACGATGTGTTGGAGACAAGTTAAACCATGAAATTGTCTACAGATAAATGTCATAATTGGAAAATTTGATCTACCACTTCTATTTTTTAACATAGCTCAGATATTAATTTTAAGTGAGAGGTTTATGCTACAAGGGATTTGTTTCTTTCTGATACAAATTGATCATTAAGAACAACAAAATTGGTGGGCTCTTCCAGTGGATAATGCAAGAAAGCACCTACAGGGTATGATTTAATAGGTGTTCTTAGGCTTCCATGACCAGGAATATCCTAAAATTCTACCCTTTCACTTTTGAAACTTTAAACATTTTCTTTCCCAAAGGTACTTGACAAGATGTCAAGAAAGGCTGAATTGTACAGAATAAGGAATTGGAACCAAATGATCCGAGTCTCTGCTACTTCTGATAATACAACCTTGTGCAAGTTTTTTATCCTCTTGGCCACAGCCTTCTCATCTATAGGATACAGAGGTTTAATTAAATAGACTTTATGGTACTTTCCAAGGCTAATTCTATGCTTCAGGAAACTACTTTGGAAAATTTCCTGTAATGTTTAGTTCCTTAACAAACAAGCAAACAAATTAAAAAAAAAAGAATTGATTATTCACAGTTCAGATATTCTCTGAAATAGTTATCACACAGGAATTAGCAAAGACTGAGAAAGTGGAAGATAGTGAAAAAGGCACTAGTTTAAAGGTAAAAGGTATAGGTTAGAGGCTTAGCTCTGCAATTAAGTAGATGGGTGACCCTAAGTAAGCCCTTCAAATTCTAAAACCCATGTTTGCTCATCTGTAAAATGAAGGGTTTAGAATAGATGATCACTGTCTCTTGTATATATAAGTTCATGCTAATGGTGGAAATAGGACACAGTATAGCTAAATTTTAAGGAGGAGAATAAAGGAAATATTTTAAAGCTGGAAAGGCTACCTACAGAGCATGTGGAAAATAAGTGGAAGAGATAATGGAATCAAGTGTCACTTGGATATTTTGGTATAAGCATGATGGACTTGCAGACCATATAGACCATAGTCTTTTAATTAAATGCCCCATTTCTGGAGTTGTTACCTTGCATTTTGTGAACTTTTTGTTTGTAACAAATACCTATTCCCAACCTCACCCCACTCTCTTTCCCCACAACTCATTGGTCATATTGGGCTAATTAAAATACTCCTTCTTCCCCATTGGTACTTCCATGCTGGCTCCCCTCCAAAAACTTTCACAAAGTAACCTCTCCACCTTTAATGTTCATACTATCCAGATTCATCCCCCAATCTAAATCCCAGTACCTATTATATATGAACTCCAAAGACACTTTCCTTCACTCCTCACTTAATTTAGTACCTAGATCAGAATATTTATCCATGCTCTATCTCCTGGACTGCAACACACATTTTAAGATGTACTAAAATGCCCTAATAATGTAATTCCTCAAGCTATTCAATTCCCATGAAATACTTTTCCACCTCACCTCTTTAGAGATAGAGATGTTCATAACTATGACCTCACAATCACTCTCAAGAAGTCTACTTGATTTTATATTAACTTCAAAATTCATTTATATCATTTTAATCTACTCTTCCATCTTTAACAGTATCATAGGATCCCTAATGATCTTCCTCATCCTAACCATGATCTCCCTTCTATCTATCCTCTAGGTCTTTGCTAGGTTATCACCATTGTCCTGGTTCTTTTCTCCTTCCTTTTCAATGTCTTGATGAATTAACTTAAGCCTACTTTATCTTCCATCTTTGATTCCCTTTTTCCCTTCTCTTATCACCAGCCATGCCTTCCCAATCTCTACCTAGCATTACTCTGCCATATTCCCATTTTCTCCTATTTACATGAGGTTGAACAAACCTGGAAGAAATTACACCATTGAGAATGACCCATTGCAAATCTGTTATCTGATTTCAATTATGCCTTCATTGTAGCAAGACACACTATTTTTATCCTTAGTTGATTCACTGTTACTCTCCACATTGACTTACTCAGTAAAGGCTCTCCATTTAAGCCTTTTACACCATCCTTTCAGGAAAAGTCTCTAGCTCATATTTCACACACAAAAAAAAGACACCACTAACAAGAACTTATTTTTCCCCTCCTCTTCATCTTGCATCATTGATTGCTTTACTTATTGTTTCTTCATCCCCCTTTTCTCTTAGTCAGTGATGATGGTTCTTCTTGCCAAGCCAAACCCCTTAATGTGTGCCTTTGATTCCTCTCCCTCCTGATTTCTCCAACAAAATTTCCCCATTATCTTCTTCATTTTTTTCTTCTTTATATACACTGGTACCGTCCCTGCTTTCTACAAAGATGTTCATATCTCTCCCATTCTTAAACAAAAGAACAAACTCATCATCTCATCAGACCATCTCTCCTTAGTTATTGTTTGGTACTCTTTCACTTATTGTATTACACAAGAAAGCTTTCTATAGTATATCCCTTTACTTCTCTTATTCTTTTTATCTCCAGTCTACCTTATTCTCATTCAATCAAAAATATTCTTTCCAAAGTTACCAGTGATCTCTTAAAGGCCAACACTAATGATTTTTTTTTTCTGAATCTTGATCCTCCTTTAGCCCTGCATCAAACAATATTATTTGCTTTTTTCTTGTGTACTCTCTAGGTTTTTCATTTTCTTGGTTTACTTACCTTACCACTTTTTTCTTAACCACCTTTGCTGATTCTTAGCCACGTTATGTCCTCTAACCAAGGGTATCCCTCAAAGTCCTGTAAGGATCCCCTCTATTTTCACTCTTTCCAAGATTACTTGGTGATCTTTCAAACATCCACATGTTCTATTACAATCTCTGTACAAATATTCCCCAGAGATATAAATTACATTTTAATCCATCTGATTAGCATTAGCTACATTTATCATATGGGCACCTGAAACAGAAGTAATCTTTCCCTCCAAAACCTCCCCCCTCCCCCCCTTTTTTTTAAAGATTTCTCTGTTACAGTAAAGGTACTAGCATCTTCCCAGTAATGCAGGCCCACATCTTTGGTGTCATCCTTAACTACTCTGGCTCACTTCCCCACGCATCTAATTCTTTCCCACATCTGTAATTTCTACCCTCACAACAACCTTTGTACATGCCATTTCCTCTCTGCTCTAGTAGCCAGAGTATATGCTTTCACTGTCTATTAGGTGCATTCCTCACAGTCACCTCTGAATTTCCCTGACTTCATTCCAGATGTAACTGAAATCCTACCTTCTGCAGAAGGTTTTTCCTGGTTCCTCCACTGGTTAATGTCTCACCCTTCCAAGCTATCTTCAGATACTCAGTATTTTTCTTATATCTCCCTTGATGGTGTTATGTTGTCTCCCTCATTGGAATGCCTCCTACTTTGAAGTAGGGACAGAGTTTTGTTGTTGTTTAATTGTTTCTTGTTTCTTGTTTTTGTTTTTTTGCATCCTCAACAGATAGCATAATGTTGAACATATTGCATATTGACTGCCTTGTGATCTGTGCTTTACCTGATGTAAGGAAATTCCCTCATACAATATTTATCAGTAACCCACCTATAAATAATAGTCTTAGAGAGATGCTAAGGGCACTCAGAGGTTTTGTGACTTCTACACAACCACATAGAGAGCTTTTGTCAGAGGCAGAACTTAAAAATACTTCATCCTGCCTTCAAGGATATGACTTTCTTCCCACCATCAAGCGACTTCTCAAGTGTATTAAAATCTCCTTAATTCTTTAAGTCTTTCTCTACTTTATATGTAAATAAACACGTTCCTGTTAACTTAGTTGTGTCATTTTGATCCCAAATCAAACTCTACCTGCTCCTGGCAAATAAAGACAAGGAAACCCTGTTATTCTAGAATTTGTCCATGATGTTTTTATTCAAAAATTCCACAACTCAACTAGTATCTTTGCCACTTTCACAGATGGGAGTATCAGTGTATGTTTAGGTTATGTAGAAACTGTGTGACATATGATCATGTGTGAGAGAAAATGACAAATGGCTGTTTTTAAATAAAAGTACCGCACTTTACACAATAGATGTCTGTAAAATGTTGTCATTTGAATTATTTTAAATGGTCTGAAGAGAACTGTTATTTAAAAGGATCTTAGAGTGAATTCTTTTGTGACATAAGGTTTAGTCTTTAATTGTTTTTGTTTATGAATCTTTATTGGATTTACTTGGTACTATAGATATGGCATTGGAATGGAGCTTAGAAGCCTTCTAAGTTTAGCTCCATAATTCTAAAAATGAAGATATCAATATCTTCAGAGATTGAGTAACTTGGGATACTTGAAATAGGTATTAAACATCAATGGTGGGAAAAGAACCCAAATCTTTTCACCCCTGAGTCAGGGCTGTTTCTCCTGTAGCATGAAGTCTTCCTCCAAATGTGAAATGCCAGTATTATTGAAAACCTCAGCTAGATGAGTTATTTCACACTGAACACTGTGCTAGTTGAGAGCAATATAATATTTAGATAAGTATTTGACCTCAGGAGCTTACTGATTAGTAGAGAGCTAATGGTCAAACTCTATGGACACATGGAGCTGACTTCTGGTTTTTGGAGGCTATATGACAAATATGCTTGGCCCTTCCGAAATAAAAAGTATTCAGACATAGCAATGGATAATTTATCTGTCACCTACTAAGTCCTTATTTATCGAATTTGCTTATTTTCAAAGTGTAAATGTTGACACTGATAATTCAACAACTGATGCACTAGTACAAGCAGGCTCTAATATATTCCTGTTAGCAACCTCCTTAAGTGAAAACAATTAATGAAATTTAGTAAATCAATGAATAATTGTAGGACTGTCATTAATAGCAATCATAGTAGGGGTAGGAAAATCAATTTAATGCCTTAGTGACTAAATAAAAGGGCCCCAAAAATACCAAAGAGGGATTTTGCAATAGATCCTTTTTTTCCTCATAGCATTAAAATGAACTTCTTTGGGGATCACTTTAACTATAAACCTTAAGGGTATGAAGTATTTCTTTTTTCTTGAATCTCACTTTTTCCTCCTCACCATGCCCCACATATTTCAATCAGGAATCATTTTAATATGTTTGATAATAATAACTATATCATCATTATTATTAATCACAAGTGGAATATGAAATATATATTATCATATTATTATTAATGTATTTATGTAGTGCTTTAGAGTTTACAAAGGATCTTATGAATATTAACTCATTTGAGCTTTCCTATTAATACTATGAAGTGATAATAGGTGACATTTGGGCAGGTGGGTGGATGATATTATTATACTTATTTTACAAATGAGGAAACTGAGTTCAAAAGGTTAAGTAACTTTCCAGGGTTACCCATGTAGTAAGTATCTGAGGCAAAATTTAAACTCAAGTCTAAATAAATGAATTGATTCATGTTAAATGAATAAATGAATGAATAAAAAGACTCAGCAAATTCATTCTAAAAATAGATTTAAATCTACTCATTTAAAAGTAATTCTACTCTTCCCCCGCCCTCCTAAGTTCACTTCTTTTGTGGTCAAAGAAAAAGAAACTAAATTGTTGTTCTAAAAAATTTCACCCAAATGCCAAAACATAAAGGGCAGGTGTAGGTTTTACATAAGCAATTTTTCAATTTTTCATGTCCCTTTCATTTTAGAAGCTAGTGATATTTTAAAAATCCATTGAAGCATGACTTCAAAGAGAAGCTTTGATGGAAAATTATTCTACAGAAAGTGTATCTATATTTTCCTTACAGCCTCATTATTTTGTTTCAAAACAATCCCATGAAGTTCATATTTCATCACAAAGGTATAGGCTTCTTGTCAGCATTACTACATAGACATCGATATGCTATGGAAACCAGAATATAATGTTTGGCCTGGCACATGCTTTGCATTAATACAAGTTTAGTGGAATTATGTATAATGAGCAAATTATTATGCTAGTTGTAGCATCTTTTTAAAACACCACTTATAATGCCCTTCAAAGAACTACTTTGGCATGAGCCCCTACCAAACATTAAAACGTAATGAAATTACATGAGTATTTAATATTGGTCATTATGAAGTGTTGGCTGATATATGCTTTCCAGCCCTTTATCTTGCTGTTGGATAATTTACTTGTCACCACAAGGTATCACACAGCATTAAGTTAGGGCATCATACAGGGGGGAAAAGCAAGTTTAAGAAGGCAAAAATATAAATAGATAAGGAGGTATAGCGTGTATTCTTTCAAACCTTCTACCCTTTAGAAGAAACACATTACTTGGCTAGGAGAGCATAAAACTATTAGTTTGCTCAAAAAAACTGAATCAGAACCAAACAAAATCTTTGAGTTTTGGGAAAGCTTTATTGAATTACATATATACATATATATCTATATCTATATCTATATATATATATATCTTTACTATTTTTACCTCCTATAAGCCCAAAACAGAAAAGGCCATAGAAGAAGCCCCATGCCAAAATATACAGCCTTTGTGAATTGCTAAAAGTATGAAGGAAGATAGCTCAGAGAAGGGTTAGATCTCCTGAGAGTCATAGTTGGATTCTACAGATGTAACAAGGTCTTTGAATATATATGTAGATATATATATATAGATATACATATAGATATATATGTATATATAGAGATATAATTTTTGTGATGAAATTCTATCTTGAAATGTTCATCTTCCCAAGTCAAGAAAGTTAGTTAGAGCCATAAAAGCCATTAGAATTCCTTACCTAAGAAACATTAGGAAAAAAAAATATTTCATTTTTATCTTTTAAAAAAAATCTAATCTTTTCCTTTTTTTTTTAAATTTAGAGTATTTTCCCATGGTTACACATGATTCATGATCCTCCCCTCCCTCTTTCCTTGCCCCTCCTAGAGCTGAAAAGCATTTCCACTGGGTTATACATGTATCATTATTCAAAACCCATTTCCACATTATTCATATTTGTAGTAGAGTAATCTTTTAACAGAAAAACCCTAATCATATCCTGTGGTAGAGACATGAAGAGAGAGGTTTTGCAGGACAAACCAAGATGCAAGAAACAAGGCTGGGGATCTGGCCAATCAAGAAGAAGGTTCCAAAGGGAATGTTCCCAGGAGTCGGCAGTTGGGGGTCTGGCCACAGAGTAGAAGAAGCAGGAACTTGGACTTTGACTTTGTCTCTGGCTCTTGGAGAGTTGAAGCTGACCAGGGGAGAAACTGGAACTTTGGATTCGATCTCTGGCTCTGTGGGTTAAAGCTGGCCAGGGGGAAGAAGCTGAACTGATATTATTTCCTTTCTGTCCCAGACTGAAGGTCTCTTGGAGGGGGGGGGGGCTTCTGAAATTGGTGGATTTGTGAAGAAGAAAGAAGATTTTAAACAGTTGTCCTCCATCCATCTCTCTAACTGTCCCTCTATCACAGTTGTGACTGGACTTATTTCCCTTTTCCCTTATTAAAGTTTAAGGAAACCCTCATCCCTCTTACCTCAGTTTCCCATCCTGTTATCCCAATAAACCCCTTACCTGAGAAAGGAAAAAGAGTATCTTTATAGTCCACTCAAGGGGGAGGGAGGAAGCCAAAAGGCTTTCAGAATTGGGTGGTTAAGGGAGGGAGGGAGGAGGAGGTTAGGAAATAGATTGATTTATCAGCCATCAATAGTGATCAGTAAGCAGACCCCAGAGCATTCCCCTGTGGCAGTATCTATCTGTACCAGCATCTGTGTAGCATTTCTCTCTATCTTTGTGTCAGCATCTCTCAGCATCTCTCTGTATCTCTCAGTATCTCTGAAGAAAGTATTTCTATCTACATAACTAGTAGCAGTTCTCCAGTCACAGTCAAGCCAGAGTACATTCCAGTTAGTTAGCTAAACAACTAATAATAACACAGATTATTTTAGCAGCCCCTAATCTCAAGACAGAGTATATCAGTCATTGCAACAAGAAATAGTCACACAGATTATCTTTTCTATTTCAATCCCCATCTAACCCATGATCAATCATATATTTTTCTTTTATGTTTCTACTCCCAAAGTTCTTTCTCTGCATGTGGACAACGTTCTTTCTCCCAAGTTCCTCTGGATTATCCTGGATTGTTTCATTGCTGCTAGTAGAAAAATCTATTACATTTGATTGTGCCATATGTCTCAGTGTACAATGTTCTCCTGGTTCTGCTCCTTTCACTCTGCATCAATTCCTGGAAATCTTTCCAGTTCACATGGAATTCCTCCAGTTCATCATTCCTTTGAGTACAATAGTATTCCATCACCATCAGATACCACAATTTTTCAACCATTCCCCAATTTATGGACACCCCATCATTTTTCAGTTTTTTTGCCACCACAAAAAATGTGACTGTGACTATTTTTGTACAAGGCTGTTTCCTTATTATCTCTTTGGGGTACAAATTCAGAAGTGGTGTCACTGAATAAAAGGCAAGTATTCTTTTAAAGCCCTTTGGGCATAGTTCCAAATTACCCTCCAGAATGTTTGGATCAATCACAACTCCAACAGCAGTTTATTAGCATCCCAATTTTGCCATATCCCTTCCAAAATTTATCACTTTCCTTTGCTTCCATATTGGCCAGTTTGCTAGGTGTGAGGTGGTACCTGAGTTGTTTTAATTTGCATTTCTTTAATCATGAGGGATTTAGAACACTTTTTCATGTGCTTCTTGTTAGTTTTGATTTCATCCTATGAAAACTGCCTATTCATATCCCTTGGCCATTTTTCATTTGGGGGATTGGCTTAAATTTTTGTAAATTTGACTTAGTTCCTAACATATTTGGGAAATTAAACCTTTGTCAGAGAATTTTGTTATAAAAATATTTTCCCAGTTTGTTGCTTTCCTTCTAATTTTGGTTGTATTGGTTTGGTTTGCACAAAACATTTTTAAATTAATATAATCGAAGTCATTCATTTTACATTTTGTAATGTTCTCTATCTCTTGCTTGGTCTTAAATTCTTTCCTTTCCCATAGGTCTGACAGGTATACTATTCTATGTTCACTTAATTTATTTATGATTTCTTTCTTTATATTTGCCATTTACCCATTTTGAATTTATCTTTTTATAAGGTGTAAGATGTTGATCTTAACCTAAATTTTCCCATACTGTTTTCCAATTTTTTCAGCAGTTTTTGTCAAATAGTGAGTTCTTGTCCCAAAAGATTGGATTTGGGGGTTTATTGAACACTAGCTTGCTGAGGTCATTTACTCCTAGTCTATTCCAGTGATCTGCTCTCCTGTCCCTTAGACAGTACATTAATGTTTTGATGATCACTGCTTTACAGTACAGTTTAAGATCTGGTACTGCTAGGCCCCCATCCTTCACATTTTTTTTTCATTATTTCCCTTGATATTCTTGATCTCTTGTTCTTTCAGATGAACTTTGTTATAATTTTTTCTAATTCTATAAAAAAAGGTTTTTGGTAGTTTGATAGGTATGGCCCAGAATTTGGGAACGAGTGTCATTTTTAATATATTAGCTCTTCCTACCCATGAGCATTTGATGTTTTCCAGTTATCTAGATCTAGTTTTAATTTTGTGAAAAGTGTTTTATGGTTGTGTTCATATACTTCTTGTGTTTATCTAGATAGATAAATTCTTAAATAGTTTATATTGTCTAGAGTGATTTTACATGGAGTTTCTCTTTCTAATTCCTGCTGCTGAATTTTGTTGGAAATATATATAGAAATGCTGATGATTTATGTGGGTTTATCTTGTATATTACAACTTTGCTAAAGTTGTTAATTATTTACAATAGTCTTTTAGTTGATTTTCAAGGCTATTTTAAGTTGACTGATTTCACAATACTAATTAAGTGAAAAAAATAAAACAAAGACTATCCTATTTTGCCAATAATCTAATTTTGAATAATAACTTGAATAGTAACTATTCACAGGATCTTACACTTTTTAACATGGTTATGTTCAGCACTATAAAGACATGATCAAAAAAGATAATTGCATACTGAGTTAGAGGTTCATACTAATATGATTGTAGTGATTAAAATAGTGGAAGACATAAATTGTTGCAGATATAAGAGTGGTTGGGTTAAATTGTGACCTCAGAAAATATGGTTTCAAGACAGTGCCTTGTTTTTAAATCAAGTATAAGGTGGTTGCCAGGGAACAATTCCCAATTATTAAAATATGCCCAAGTCAACTGGGTTTTATAGAGATTTTAATTCATACAAATGAGGAATTAATGAAAGTGAGAGAGAATAAGAGAGGAATAAGTATGAAGGGCCTTAGCCAACATGGCCTAGACCTGAGTCTTAAGAGAGAGATCAGTTAGTCTTTAATCACTCCCCACAAGATCTGTTTCAAACAAGAACAAGCAAGAATATACCCGTTCAGCCATCCATCTATCTCTAGAGAGAGATTCTTCTGACTGTCCCCAAGAGAGTCCCTAGAGAGAAGAGAGAGAGAGAGAGAGAGAGAGAGAGAGAGAGAGAGAGAGAGAGAGAGAGAGAGAGAGAGAGAGAGAGAGAGTCCAGAGAGAGTCTCCTTTTAAAGGGAATTTTCTCCTATGTCACCTCCCCTAAGTTCTCACATCTACCAATCACAGTGTGTAGTAGTCTCTTGGTAACCGAGGATGACTATTGTCTTTGTGCGTTTTTGTACACAAAGACACCTGTGCATGAAGATTTAAGTGGAAGAGTGGATGTACAGAGACAGTCCCACTCTCTCGGCATTGGAAGCCTGGGTCCAGTGGCACAAAAAGTCGTTACACCTGGAGACTTCCTCAGCTCCAACACGCCCTAAGCACTCCACAGTGCTTTGCTGCGTCGCCCTCTCAGCCGTTGAACCTTCTTATTGGTTTCTTTCGTCTGCTCAGCCGAAGCAGTCTTCACATGCTGGGTGAGCAAAGCCCTGGTTCCCCAGGGGTCAATGACCCAATGGCTACTCTCACAAGGTTTAGCTGGCCTGTCGAAGCTGTTGTCCAGGGAGTGGCCGCTGCCTCATGCTAGCAGCTACTGGGGGCCACAAGTGAGAGCTGGGTGTCAGGTGAGGGTCAGAGTCTGGAGAGCTGCCCTAAGAGGGCAGGACAAGCCCTCCATACCAGAGATATTACTCCTCCCTGAGCACCCCATACACCCCACCAATCACAGTAGAAGTTTTCCAAAGGACAGACCATTCTTAGTTCACACCTAAGAAGGCTTAAATTTTTGATTATGTTCACACCTGAAAACCTCTGAGTAAGTTCTCACCTCTTTGCTCCTTGTAAATTCACAAGTTGCCTAACCTTTATAGGTACTTAGCACCCTTTTGTATTAGATCTAAAAACAGACACAGCTTAAGAACTTTTGCCTTACTATAACTTTGGGTTCAAGTATTTTTCATTGTTCAGCAAGGAATTTCTTCCCCTAAAGCAGGCTTAAGTAGGGGTGGAGTAGAGGTCTTCACATTCCTGATCTAAGTTCCTTTATTCTTTAAAATGGGGAATGGTCTTAACCAAATCTTATGAAGTAAGGTCTGAGAATTTTTAAGGTTCACATGATGTAATCTTCATTTCCAAGGTTTGATTTTAGTGTTAAATATTCTTTAGTTCATGACTTTATTACTATAGTTAGCAGTTTTGCTCTTTTTTATGAGAGACTCATAGGAATAAATTACTTCTTCTTTGTAATTATGTAAAATAATTTCAAACATTAGGGTCTCTGAGTCCTTATAACCATTATCTCATTAGTGATTGCAGATATTCCCATAAGGGAAGTACATTACAGAACAATTTTCTCTCTTCTGACACAGAAAACTATGTATGAATGTACAGTGAATTTTATCAAGTTAACACATCCTTAGAATACTATAAAATGGAGTAAAAATTTAAATGTCTCCATCTCTACAATACTAAAAGATATACTAATAATGAAATCTATAACATAAGTATAATGTTAATTAAATATATAATTCTATGCAGTTAACCTTTAAAGTTTTTTTTTTCTCTCCATAAAATCTATCTCAGTTTCTTATGCCTGCTCCCAATTGTCCTGCTCCTTCTCCATGTTGGCCTCCCATTACAACCAGTAATTTTTTTCCTGGGACTCTGATAAATCAGCTTTCATCTTACCTTGTCTGGAACTAGGTCTCTGCAATACTTCATTACTTTTTCTAAACCAGGGTTCAGAATATATACCTCTTCCCCTACTTCCAGCTTGCTAGTCCCCAATTATAGATTTTCTGTCTCCAATACAATAGAAACTACTAAAAGATAGTATGCAGGTTGCATACTTGAATTTGTAACCTCATTGCTTAGGATAGTTCTTGATACATACAAGCTTAATAAATGTTTTTGTCTATTTATAGTCTCAATCTTTGTGGTGGCAAAAAATTGGAAAAATGAGGGGATGCCCATCAATTGGGGAATGGCTGAACAAATTGTGGTACATGTTGGTGATGGAATACTTTTGTGCTCAAAGGAATAATGAACTGGAGGTATTCCATGGGAACTGGAATGACCTACAGGAATTGATGCAGAGTGAGAGGAGCAGAACCAGGAGAATATTATATAAAGAGACTTACACACTGGAGTACAATCGAATATAATGGACTTCTCTATGAGTAGCAATGCAATGATCCAAGACAATTCAGAGGGACTTATGAGAAAGAACAATATCCACATCCAGAGAAAGAATTGTGGGGATAGAAACACAGAAGAAAAACAACTGCTTGATCACATGGGTAGATGGGGATATTTTGGGGATATAGACTCTAAATGATCACCCTGGTGCAAATATCAATGGTATGGAAATAGATCTTGATCAATGACACATGTAAAACCAAGTGGAATTGTGCCTCGACTATGGGAGGGGCCTGAGGGAGAGGAGGGAAAGATAATGAAACTGGTAACCATGGGAAAATCTTATAAATTAATTAAATAAAAATTTCAAATTAAAAAAAGTGTCATGTTATTTATTTAATCACTTTATGAAAACATGTTAATGACAATAAGTATGTATATAATGCCTACTGCGAGCTAGACACTCTGCTAAGTGCTAGCCATAAAAAGAAAGGCAAAAAAGTCCCGGATCTATAATTTAAAAGAGAGGGGAGAACTTAACAGCTATTTACATACAAGATACATTCAGAATAAATTGGTGATAATGGGAGAAAAGATGCTATAGTTAAGGAGGACTGAAAAAGGTTTTCATTAGGAAGTGGAATTTTTAATGAGACTTAAAAGGATGCCAGAGGCAGCAAGATGAGAAGAGGAAGGAGAGAGTTTCTGGTACATGGGACAGCCAGTGAAAATGGTTTGTGTTCAGAGATAGAATGCCGCCTTATGGGAATGGCAAGGAGGCCTGTGTCACCAATTACAGAGTACTTGGGGGGGGGGAAGGTTGAGGTGGTGAAGAAGAGGATAAAATGAGAGAATTTTGAAAATCTAGGAAGGGACTAAGGAAGAAAGTGCCTTAAAAGTTAAGCAGAGATTTTTATATTTAATCCTGGAAAAATTAGAGAGCCACTAGAGTTGTGGAAGAACTTTTACTTATCTTACTGCATCATTATCTTATAATTTGTTGTTTTCTAAAATTTAACACTTTAAATCAATATTTCAGTAATAATTTTATTCAAATCATTACAAACTTGAAATGACATCTCCTAAATATGCACAGAAATTGATAATTTCTCTTCTTACAAGTAATGTGAATGTGGAATTAATTCAGATAAATTAAAAGCCAATGTCTAAAATAAAAAATTTCTATTTTTGTATTCAGATGCTATCACCAAGCTCCAGTTTAATATATCATCTGAACCACAAAATAAATTATGGAATGGCTTTTTGAGAAAGTATGGATATCCAATTGAAAGCCACTAAAACAAAAAAAAATTCATAATTGCTAAGAATGTAAGTTTAGATAACCTATTTCTAATCAAGTGACATTTAAAAGAAGGGCAATATACTTAACCACATTTAGAAAACTTAGAAATAATAAAAGTAGAAAGACCAAAGGACAATTTTACCCAATTTATGTAATTATTCAGTGCCATGACAATTAAAATACAATAAAAAATTTTACAGAGCTAAACATTGATAAAATTTCACCAGGAAAACAAAAATTCAAGAATATAAAGAGAATCGATGATAAAAATGTGAATATGGCTTAGGTGTACCAAATCTGAAACTGTAATAATAAATAAATAAAAGTAATTATCAAAACAGTTTGGTACTGAGAAATAGAGGGAAGGATGAGTGGAATTAGTTACATATACAGTACAAAATAGTTAACAACTACAATAATTCAGTGCATAATTAGCCCCCAAATCCAAGCTCTTCGGAAAAGAATTTTGACAAAAACTGCTTTGAAAAGTAGAAAACAGTAAGGTAACAACAAAGTCCAGATTAGTATTCACACCATATAGCAATATAAGGTCAAAATGGGTACAGAATTTAAACATAAAAGGTGCTACAATAAGAAAAATAGTGGAGCTTGGAATAGTTTTCTGGGAAGATCTATGTATAAGGGAAGAATTTAGGGCTAAGCAAGAGATAGAGAATATTACAAGATAATAAAATGGATAATTTTGATTACATCAAATCAAAAAGGGGTTACACAAGCACAACCTATTTAAGATTAGAAGGAAAGCAGTAAAATGGGGAAATTTTTACAACAATCATCTCTGATAAAGGCCTCATTTTTCATCTATTTATTTTTAATAATAAATGTCCACATAACTTTTCTGAGGTTTTATGATACATATAGTCTCCCTTTCTTTTCTCCTTCCCACTCCTGGGAGCTGACAAGCAATTCAATATGGGTTGTATTATCATGTATTATCACCCAAAATATTTCCATATTATTCATTTTTGTAAGCAAATAATCTTAAAGAACCAAAACCTCAAAACACATACCCAAATAAACAAGTGAGAAATCATATGTTGTCATCTGCATTTCTACTCCAACAGTTCTTCCTCTGGAGGTGGATAGCATTCTTTTTCATAAGTGCCTCAGAATTGTACTCCATCATTGTACTGCTGTTAATAGCAAAGTCTATCACATATGATCATTCCATGATATTGCAGCTCTATGTAAAATGTTCTCATTCTGCTTTTTTCACTCTGTATCAGTTCACATAGGTCTTTCCAGTTCTTTTGGAAATCATCTTGTTCATCATTCCTTATAGCACAATACTATTCCATCACCATCATATAACACAATTTTAGTCATTCCGCAATTGAGGGAAAAGGCATTTTCCTAAAGAAACAAAAATTATATGTAGTCATATAAAATACTCTAAATCACTTTTAATTATGTAAATATCAATTAAAATAACTCTAAGATACTACCTAATAACTATAACTATAACATTGGCTAACATTACAGAAAAGAAAAACAAGAATTGGAAGGAATTCAGGAAAATTAGAAAACTAACACAATGCTATTGTAGCTATGAACTGATCCAACCATTATAGAAAAACTTTTGGAACTATGCCTAAATGGCTCTAAAGTTGTGGAAACTTTTTTTTTTCTCCCAGCAATACCACTACTAGGTCTGTATCCCAAAAGGATAAAAAAAAAAGGACAAGAACCTATTTGTACAAAAATACTTATATAATAAAAGAACTGGTGACAAGTCTGGGATACAATTGAGGAATGGCTGAGTAAGTTCTGGTGGATGATTATAATGGAATACTATTGTGCTATAACATATGACAAGGAAGAGAATTCAGAAAAAATGTAAAGATTTATATGAACTGATGCTAAGTGAATTGAGGAGAAGCAGATGAATATTTTACACAGTAAGAGCAATATTTTACAGTGAACGACTGTGAATGATTACTCGGGTATTCTCAGTAAGAAAGTGATTCAAGACAATCCCAAAGGCATCAGAATAAAAAAAAATTGTGAACTGCCTCCAAAGAAAGAACTGATGGAGAACCTTCTGAATCCAGAAGGAAGTATCCTATCTTTCTTTTTCTTCTTTTCAATTTTTTTCATAACAATGGCTAAAATGGAAATATATTTTACATGATTTCACATATATAGCCTATATCAGACAGCTTATTGTCTCAGGTGGAGTGGAGGTGATGAGGAGAAAATAGAATTTGAAACAGTTCTTTTTTAAATGAATAATTGGTTTTTTTTACATATAATTGAGGGAAATAAAATATTATATAAAAGAGCTATAATTCACATGATAGAATCATCTCCAATGGAAAATCACACCTCACGGAATTCAGTTCTAATTGATAGAATATTATTATTAAGCCAAAAAATGGACCAAGAAGGAAAAATGGAGAATATCTCTTTACTTCTGGGAGAGTTTTTCTATGAATATAATGAATAAGTCAACAAAATTTTTCTTAAGCACCTGTTACATTTGAGGCACTCTAATTGGCCTACAAGATACAAAGATAACTTTTTAAAAATTTCTCTGTCCTCAAGTTGCTTAAATTCTATTTCTGAAGAAAATAATTGCAAATTCAAGGCAATGTTGCAGGAAAAGGCGTGAGTAGCTGAATGGAGGGTCATTATAAAAGGAGATTATAATAGGAAATGTTTTTTTTTGATCTAAGTTCTGGGGTAAACAGTAATTCATTACAGGTATTAGAGGTTAAAAATAATGAAGATATAGAAACAGATTATAGAGACCAGGAAGAAGGCTATTTAGCCCTGATCCTTGAGCCCATAAAGGGGAGTAAAATATAATTATCTGATAGGTAAGTTGGTACTAAATTGTGAAAGGCTTTAAATGATAAATAAAAGAGTTTGTATTTGATCCTATAGGTGCCATTTAATAAGCAAAATAGGAAGAAGATGGAGTCTTATATGTATTCCAAATATATTTATCAAGCCAAGCCAACTTCTAGGGAGAAGTGTGGTATCTGGCAAGAGTAACAAATGCATCACAGGACCTATATGACCTTGCATAAGTAGTCACTTAAATTCTCTGGATAATCAGTTTTCTCATCTATAAAATAGAGGAAAGGATGGATTATATTATACCTAAGGGCACTTCCATTTTTTAAATACTATGCTTTTATGATTCCAAGCCAGTAGGAAAAATTCTTAAGAGTAAGAGTTATTGTTGTTTCTTCGTACAAGAAGTTTAACAATTCCTCAGGAAATGAGAATGAATTGAATATGTATTCATTAAGTTGTTGAGTGGAAACAAGTTCCATGGAATTACTAATAGTTTAAAATAGTTTAAAATGAAAATAAAATAGTTAAAAATAAAATAGTTTTAAAAAGTGATATTGATCAAGGAAAACAAAAAAAATGTTTATTTGAGAAAATAATCAAGAAGAAGTAAGCAATACTCTTTGCAACTGAATATAATACAAACATGCATAAACTAAAAGACTGGTTAGGTATAAGAATTCAAATTCAATAAACATGTATTAAGTAGTGTTGAAGGGAAATTGGAGGGAAAGGTTGAGAAAGGAAGGGAAGGAAGGTAACCCAGCCCCATAGGGAAATTGATCAGGCTTTCTTAACTACACTATAAATGGGCTAGGGAATTAAATTAAATCAAGCCAGACTCTAGGGATAGTTAGATAAGTTTATTTGGACTAGAAAAAGAAAGATTTGGGAAAGCTAGAGAGAATTAGATCTCCAGCAGCAATGCAGGGAGGGACCAAAGCTCCAGGGGCAAAAAGGGTATCTGGGGCAAAAGGCTTTTCTCTGGAAAAGGCGCTAAAAACCACACCCCTCTCTTCTTTTGTATCTTCTCAGACACTTCCCACAAGGGAAGTGGCATATGTCCCAGGAAGCTGAGGTAAAGAGACCTGGGAGATCTAGTCTCCCAGGGCTCAGAGCCAATTTAAAATGCACAGTAGTAACTCTGAATAGTCACTATTCCAGGAACTGGATAGCTATGGAGTTTAATTAAGACACTTTCCCTGTTATCATGGAGCCTACAGTCTAATAACAGAATATTTCAAATACACAACAATACCAATAACAACAACAAAAGAATTCACCATGGCTTCAAAAAGTAGGCTACTTGAATCCACTTGAATTTCCAATGTAGGAAGATTAAATGAAGGAAATAACCTTGGAATTGGGCTAATAAGGATGAATTTAATATGAGCATTGCAAGTATGGAAAACAGCTCTAGCAAAGGTAATGAGTTAGAAAAATATAGTATGTATAATGGAGACAGTCACCAATCTAGATTGGGTGGAACATAAAGTATTTGCATGTTAGAATGAAACAAACCTAGGAAGATAGGAGGGTACCACATCATGAAGAATTTTGAATGTCGGGCTAAAACATCTGAAGTATTCAAGATTTTTGGAAAGAGTATTAAAAATAGACATATCCAAGAAAGATTAATTTCACAGAGTATGAAAGATGAATTGAAAGGGAGCAGTGGATGAAAGCAATTGTCTACTTCAATGAAGATGATAATAAGAATCTGTATTGAAATGGTGGTTGTACATATACAGAATTGGTAGTGGGTCTAAAGAGGATTCACAGATGCAAGAGATTGAAGTGACATAAAGTAAGACTACATAACTGAGTATGAAATGAGGAGAGATAGAAAAGAGTAAAAGAAAAAACCAAAGTTTTTGACATGGATAAATGGGGTGAGGGATTGCACCACAGATAGAAATAGACCCCCACCTGACACCCAGCTCTCACTTGTGGCCCCCAGTAGCTGCTAGCATGTGGCAGAAGCCACACCCCGGGCAATGGCTTCGACAGGCCAGCTAAACCTTGTGAGGGTAGCCATTGGGTCGCCGACCCCTGGTGAACCAGGGCTTTGCTCACCCAGCATGTGAAGACTGCTTCGGCCAAACAGGCAGAAGAAACCAATAAGAAGGTTCAATGGCTGAGAGGGCGATGCAGCAAAGCACTGTGGAGTGCTCAGGGAGTGTTGGAACACAAAAGACACCACGGCCTTCCAGTGCAACTGAGGAAGTCTCCAGGTGTAACGATTTTTCATGCCAATGGACCCAGGCTTCCAACGCCGAGAGAGTGGGACTGTCTCTGTGCATCGGCTTTTCCACTTAAATCTCCTTCACGCACAAGTATCTTTGTGCACACTCATCTATCCTAATCCCGTCCACCCTCTTCAAGACCTGCGGCGATGGGGGAGTGGCGACACAACAGGTAGAGGTGACCACTGGCAGTTGGAGTCACGATCCTGCACGTGGGCAGCCCACGGACCAGTGGTCGCTCGGCCCTGTAGGGCAGCAGGGACATTCGGCAGCATCCTGGGCGACTGAGCAGCCCTGTCTAGGACAGCACTGCCCACCCTAATCAAGGGAGGGGACTAGAAAAGATGTCCCAAACATTGCCTGCCCTACAAACACCCGATCAGCACACCATAGCTGGTGGGTCATCCTTTTAAGCGGTCAAAACCAAAGAAAACATAATACAAAGAAACTCCTACTAGGAGCATGGAACATCAGGACATTACTTGATAGAGAGAATACCCCAAGACCTGAGAGAAGAACAGCTCTAATCGGTAAAGAACTGGCACGCTATAACATCGACATCGCAGCCTTAAGTGAAACACGCTTACCAGAAGAGGGACCACTCAGCGAACCCACGATTGGATACACCTTCTTCTGGAAAGGTAGAGTCTCACATGAAGACAGAATCCATGGTGTTGGCCTGGCCATCAAGACCAGTTTGCTCAAACAGCTGCCAGACTTGCCTGTGGGCATCAGCGAGAGGCTCATGAAGATCCTTTTGCCTCTCAGCAAAGACTGGTATGCCACAATCATCAGCTCATATGCCCCAACACTGACCAGCACAGAGGAGACCATCGATCAGTTCTACTCTGACCTGAGTGACTTCTTATACTCAGTGCACACAAATGACAAGCTGATACTCCTGGGAAACTTCAACGCCCACGTTGGCCAGGACCATGAAAGATGGAAAGGAGTGCTCGGCAAACACGGCGTGGGCAAAATGAACAACAATGGCCTACTGCTACTCAGCAAATGCTCAGAGTTCGAACTCACCATCACAAACACTGTGTTCAGAATGGCAAACAAATATAAAACAACGTGGATGCACCCAAGATCCAAACAGTGGCATCTCATTGACTACATCATTGTAAGCCGGAGAGACATCCAGGATGTACAGATCACCAGAGCCATGAGAGGAGCTGAATGCTGGACAGATCACTGATTGGTTAGAGCGACTCTTCAAATGTGCATTGCGCCTCGCCATCCAAAATGAGCCCAGACAATTTGCGCATTTTACAAGGTGAGTTGTCTTAGAGATCCATCTTATTTGCAAACATTCCAGTCCTGCCTGGACAACAAGCTGTCTGCCAAGGGACCACTCACTGGAAGCTCAACCGAGAAATGGAACCAGTGCAGAGACGCAGTGAAAGAAACATCAAAGGCAGTCCTAGGCCCAAAACAACGCAACCACCAGGACTGGTTCGAGGAGAACAACACTGCTATTGAAGACCTATTGAGCAAAAAGAACAAAGCCTTTATGGAGTGGCAAAATACCCCAAACTCTGCTCCTAAAAAGGACAGATTGAAGTCTCTCCAAGCCACGGCATAGCGTGAGATCAGAAAGATGCAAGACTGATGGTGGGAAAAAAAGGCAGAAGAAATCCAGCGGTTGCTGATACGAAAAATTACAAACAATTTTTCAGTGCCCTCAAGACTGTCTATGGGCCATTAAAACCCACCACCCACTCCCTTGCTATCCTCTGAAGGTGACACTCTCATAAAAGATAAAAAAGGCATCAGCAAAAGGTGGAAAGAACACTTCGGTCAGCTTCTCAACTGACCCTCTTCAGTCGACCAAAGCGCCCTTGACCAGATTCCCCCAAAATCGCATCATCAAGCAACTTAACATCCCTCCTTCAATAGAGGAAGTCCAAAAAGCCATTAAACAAATGAGTGCAGGCAAAACACCCTGTAAAGACGGGATCCCAACAAAGGTGTACAAGGACTTAAAGGGAAAGGCACTTCAGGCATAGTGCTGACCAGCATATGGGAAGAGGAAGACATGCCCCCAGAACTCAGAGATGCCTCCATCATAGCCCTATACAAGAACAAAGGCTCACGAGTAGCCTGTGACAACTACAGAGGCATCTCACTACTCTCCACTGCTGGAAAGACCCTCACCCGTGTTATACTCAACAGATTCCTGTCATCTGTTTCAGAGCAGAACCTGCCTGAATCACAATGTGGCTTCCAACCAGATCATAGCACCATTGACATGGTCTTCAAGGTGAGGCAAATGCAAGAAAAATGCCTTGAGCAGAAACTGAGTCTCTACATTGTCTTCATAGACCTGACAAAGGCGTTCGACACAGTGAACAGGGACGCATTGTGGGTGATCCTCAGCAAGCTCGGTTGCTCAGCAAAATTCGTCAAACTGATCCAGCTCTTTCATGGTGACATGACAGGGGAAGTCCTATCTGATGGAGAGACTTCCGATTGCTTCAACATCTCTAATGGCGTGAAACAAGGCTGGGTCCTTGCTCCGGTACTATTCAACCAATACTTCACCCAAGTATTACGACATGCTGTGATGGATCTAGACCTGGGCGACTACGTGAAATACCGACTCGATGACTCACTATTCGACCTTCACCACCTGACTGCAAAAACAAAGACAACAGAGAGACTCATCTGGAAGCTCTCTTCACAGATGACTGTGCTCTCATGGCCCACTAAGAAAATCATCTTCAAACCAAAACAGAGGTGCTATTCCAACCTGCACCAGGGAGGCCAACTAACCAGCCATACATTACAATCGACAGCACGCAGCTTTCTAACGTCAACACTTTCAAGTACCTGGGCAGTACCATCGCCAACGATGGGTCCCTAGACCACGAGATTAATGGCAGGATCCAAAAGGCCAGCCAGGCACTCGGGCGGCTGCGCTGAAAAGTCCTCCAACACAGCGGTATAAGCATTACGACGAAGCTCAAAGTGTATAACGCAGTGGTCCTCAGCTCACTCTTGTGCGGTTGTGAGACATGGACACTGTACCGGAAGCACATGAAGCAGTTGGAGCAATTCCACCAATGTTCCCTCCGGTCAATCATAAGTATCTGATAGCAGGACTGAATCATCAATCAGGAAGTCCTTGACAGGGCCAACTCCACCAGCATTGAAGTCATGGTCCTCAAAACCCAGCTACAATTGTCTGGACACGTCATCCGCATGGACCCACAGTGAATACCAAGACAGGTATTCTATGGTGAACTGTCAACTGGACTCAGGAAACAAGGCCGACCAAAGAAAAGATTCAAGGATCAGCTAAAGTCCAACTTGAAGTGGGCTGGCATTACACCAAAGCAACTAGAACTCACTGCCTCTGACAGAAGCAGCTGGCAAACCCACATTAACCATGCCACCACCACCTTTGAAGATGAACGAAGTCAATATCTTGCCGCTGCGCGTGAACGCCGACACCAGGCCACAACCTGACCTCCGGTAACAACTGGCGTCCCATGCCCCATGTGCCACAAACTCTGCGCCTCAGTCTTTGGACTTCAAAGCCACATGAGGGTACATCGTAGATGAAACTGCACAAAGACAATAGTCATTCTCGGTCACTGAGAGACTACCATTATACTGGAAATAGTAAGTTCTGTTGTTATTTTTTTTTTTGAAAACACAATAAATTTTTTGAAGGAAATGTTGAGTTTGAGGTTTCAGTGGAACACTTGTATAGATTTCTGCAGTTGACAATGTATGTTTGTGCAATTCTAACTCCATATACTGGATATATCTTAAATATATGCCTTTAGTACCCTTTTTCTTAGCTCTCAACACTTTATTTCCTTATATTATCATGCATGTTCATGGCTTTAAGTATAACTTCTAGAAACTATAAGGGAATGACTCCAGCCCAGTATATGGAGTTAAAAAGCAGGAAAGATTTCATATAAAGGTAGGAAGGGGAATGTGTTGGCAATGGTGGTGATGGTGGCAGTGGGTATGGGAGTTTGGAGCCCATTGACTACAGTGACTGAATTAGGGAATATTGAAGAGATCAGGCCAAGATAGTAAAGTAAGAAATAGTTGAAGCCTGTCAACTACCCTCCAAATGACCAGAGAAAAACAAACCTGTTTCAAAACAAATATTGAAGTGATAGAACCAACAAAAGGGGTAAAACTGTTCTCCAGCCCAAAATAACAAGGAGAGTCAGCAAGGAAGAATTATTTCACTGGGATATGAGGAGAAAGAGCTAAGGAAGCCTCAATGGAATGAGGATGTGATACAGTGCAAGTAGAAGAGGAAATAGTCCAGCTGGCTCAGTCTAGCCTCAGAAGAGTAAGAGCAGACACTAATGCAATATAGAAAAGGTAGTAGTGGGAGGAAAATGGCCCTGTATAGTACAATCATAACAGAGGTCAGACATGACCAGGTTCAGGCAATAATGAGAGGTCATCATCCCCATAAGTCTTTGAGCAATTGAGCAGAACCCACTTTAACCCAGATGAAGTGAACAGTTGCAAACCTCCACACAGCAGCCAACCAGGTCACCTCTGCAGAGTGCTCAATCTGAGACAAGTCCAGGCACAGTATAAACACAAGACAGTACTAACTCCACCCAAGAATCATAGCTAAGTTTCAGCAGATAGTCAAAATCCAGGGTGGGAAATAACCCCCAAATGAGCAAAGACGGAAAAAAACCTGACAAGGAAAATATATTTCAACAAGAGAAATAATGAAATACAAGGTCAGAGAAGGGCAGCAATACAAAAATGAAAATGTATGAAGATTGAAAGGAAAATGTGAAAGGATGTCAAGTCCAAAATGAACACTCAAAATAAAACAAATGAGAAAATTAGAACAGGAAACAACAGAAAAAATGAAAATCTTAGAGTAAAAATTTATTGAAAAAACCTTCAAAAGGAAAATAACACCCTAAGAAAGGAAATGCAAAATCTCAAAGAAGAAATTTGCTCCCTAAAAATTAGAATTGGACAAATGGAAAATAAGAATTTCACAAGTCAGAAAGAAACAGTAAAACAAATGTAAAAGAATGAATAATGGAAAACCTTCACTGGAAAAGCAACTGACCTAGAAAATGAATTCAGGAGGGATAATCTAAGAATCGAAGGAATGACTGAAAGATATGATCCAAAAAAGTACCTGGATACCATATTGATAGAAATGAACAGGTACAACTGCTTTGTTCTTGAATGAGAAGAGAAAATAGCAATTGGAAGAATTCACCTATGAACTTTTAAAAGAAATCCCAAATTTAAAAATCCCAAGATTATTTTAGCCAAATTCCAGAAATCCTAAGTCAATGAGAAAAATACTACAAACAGCCAGAAAAAAATATCATTTCAAATATTGTAGAACCACAAAAAGGATTACAAAGGACATAACCAGTTTTGCAAGGCAAAGGATCCAGGCCTACAACAAAAGTCATCTACTCAGTGAAACTGAGCATAATATTCTCGGGGATGTAATGGGACATTTAATGAAATGGAGGAATTCCTGATGAAACTACCTTAGCTAAAAAGAAAACTCAATGATCAAATTCAAAATTTAAAAAGAACTGATGCAAAGTGAAGTGAGCAGAACCAGGTGAACATTGTACACAACAACAGCAATATTATGAGGATAATCAACTGTGAATGATTTAGTTATTTTGATCAATATAACAATCCAGGTGAATTCTGAATTTTGATGAAAAGTGCTACCCACCTCCATAGAGAGAACTGATGAACTCTAAATGAAGATTCAATAATTTTTTAAACTTTATTTTTCCTTTTTTATTTTTTTGGACTCTTGTTTTATAACATCATGAGAGGATTTGGAAATCAGCATTTTCATATATACAATTTAATATATATTTTGACAATATTTATTGAGATAAAAATATATTTTAAAAATACCAAATCTCCTGTTCTTCAGATTAAGTCACAAGTTTCTTCAACGGATACTACTATGATATGGTCTTAATCCCTTCACCTACCAGATTGTTTTATTCTGGATGCACTTTATCTTTTCAAAATCCTTCTAAAAGATGGTATTCCAAACTAGACATACTAGTTGTTCATTCCTAAGGCAGCAGATTATAGCATGACAATAATTTTTCTCCTAGATTCTAAGCTTTTAAAAGTCTCTAACATCATATTAGCCCTTTTCTCTGCCTTATGATAGAGTGACCCACAGGGGAAAAAAAGGATTTTTTCTTTTTTTCCAAGATAATAGGATGTAAAAGAGTTTCTGCTGTTGGAATTTAAAAAATAAAAAATGTTAAAATCATCTTATTTTTAACCCCTCTCAACAAAGAACAGGAGTTCTTTGAGGACAGGGACTCCTTTTCTGGGTTTTTTAATCCCCATTGTCAAATTGTACGTATTTAATAAATGTTTTTTAAATTTGATGAACTAAGGAAGGGGGATGGATGGTATGACTTTTTAAAGTCCTTTCCAATTTTTTAAAAGTACTTTCCATTTTGAAAAGTCTGATGCTTCCATTAATTGATCTTTTATTCTGTTAATCACCAAATAGTAAAAGAAAAAAAAAACATGTTAATAAATTGCACTGCAATGTTTTTATTCATGCTTTTATAACTTGTGGTATGCTTTTGGGATTTGGTTTCCTTCCTTCCAGTATTTCTCTGAATCCTGCTGTATACTTCAATCCAGAATTGACAATTGATATTCAAAAAAACAAAATGTTTCAATTTATATTAGTATTTATAAACTTTTTTCTCAGATACCTCAGAGAGTTTACTTATAATTGTATTGTCAATGATCTAATGCATTAGAAGTTTTATTGATGAGAAATCTTCCTGCCTAAGAAACAGATGGACTTAGAAGACAGACTGTGGAGTTTTCTTTAGTTCACACACCTGGACTTTCTTCACTAAAACTTGTTACTCAGAGCACTATAACTTAAAAGTGTTTGACCCTAGCTTCTTCACTGGCATTTGGACTCTATGATTTTTCACTCCCCCAGTTTAAGTGCCCTAGGGGGTTATTAAAAAGGTTTCTTTAAAAGAAACAGTTTGAATTTCATTAAAAAATAGTGTTAACTTCCTGGAAGGTCCCCAGTTTTAAATACAAAGAACTCAGATATAGTTCACTAGAGGCAAAAACTTAAGAGAGCAGAAGAAAGGGTGGGAAGAATTTGAATTTTAGAGGTTTTGCAAGCAGGATTCAGACATCTGGAAAAGATAACAAGAATAACTGGAGACCTTGGTGAGTGACAATCTGGCCTGGTGACCAAGAAGGAAAAACTATTGATAGAAATACCTGGTAGTGTTCTGGATTCTGAAAAATGCAAATATTTTTGGTGGAATGTGGGCTTTGGGAATTTTTTTCTTTTATTGAAATTATTTTCCCTTATTTTAAACTGCTCTCTTGCAATAGAAGCCTGAAAGCACTTTTAATAACTACTTAAAAACCCATCCTATGCTTATAGGATTTAGTCAGATATTTTCCATTGCTTCTACCTAATAGTATATTCAGTACATACTAGATGTAAAAAGCATTTTTTTACATTAGGTTTCACAATATCCTCATGTCTTTCTTCTGAAATTAGAATGATAAACAATTAACTGGGACTAAGTAAAAAAATATGGAATTTTTGACACTTTAAAACTTCTTACATTTAAAAAAAAGGGATAAATCCTTCATGTCACAGTCATTTGTTTTATATTATTTGACATTGAAATCATGAAATTTTGGCACATTTTTTAATTCATCATCTAGTATCATATCATGTTGAATCTTTTAATATATTCATTTTTAACATTAATTTTTATAAAATTGTGACTTCTGAAATCTCTCCTGCCCCATCTCTTGTAAAGGAAAGCATTTTGATACTAATTATACTTGTGAGATCATGCAGAAACTATTTCTACATTCAACATTTTTTTTCAAAAAAAGAAAGAAAAATAAAGAAAGTTTAAAAAATCATGCTTCGATCTTCACTAAGATTCCATCAGCTACTTCTATGGAGGTGGATGACATTTTTCATCATAAGTATTTTAGATCATTGTATGACTCAGAATAGCTAAGATTCACAGATATTCACTATAGAGTACTCTACTTGTTCTGCTTATTTCACATTTCATCATATATAAATATTCCTGGGTTTTTCTGAAACCACCCTTATCATCATTTCAGATAGAAACATACTTTCCCAAAAAATCATATGCCACAGATCGTTCAGCAGTTTTCCAATTGATGAGCATTTCCTTAATTGATAATTTTTTTTGAAACCACAAAAATAGCTGCTATAAATATTTTTGTACAAATAGGTCTTTTCCCTTTTTTTGATCTCTTTATAGTCCTTTGGGCATATTTTCAAAATGTTCTTTAGAATGGTGGAATACTTCAAAATTCCATCAATAGTGCATTAGAGTCCAAATATTTACAGATCCCTGTAATTATTTGTCATTTACTATCATATTAGCCAATTTGATCTGTGTGAAGGAGTACCTCAGATTACTTTTAATATTCATTTCTTAAATCAATCATGATTTAGAACATTTTATTCATGACTATAGATAGTTTTGATTTCTTCTTCTGAAAATTGCCTGCTCATATCCTTCACCATTTGTTAATTGGGGAATGACTCGAGTTCACATATATTTGAGAAATGAGACCTTTATCAGAAAAACTTGCTATAATTTTAACAGTTTCTTGTTTTGCTTCTAACTTTGGCCACACTGTCTTTGTACAAAAGTTTTTTTGAATTTCATGTAATCAAATTGTATAATTTATCATATATATATAATATATATTATAACTACTTTTTGTTGATTCTATAGGATTCTTTACATATATCATCATGTCATCTGTGAAGAGTAATAATTTTGTTTTTTCATTGTTTGTATTAATTCTTTCAATTAATTTTCCTTATCTTATTGCTATGGTTAGCATATCTGATACAATATTGGATAACAATGGTTAAAATAGGCATCTTGGCTTCACCCTTGATCTTATTTGAAAGGCATCTAATTTATCTCATTACATATTTACATACAATTACATACATAATTACATTTTCATTATAGCTAAATAATAATTATTTTAAGAAAAGCTCCAATTATTCTTATATTTCATAGGTTTTTTATTAGAAAGGAATGCTATAGTTTGTCAAAACATTTTTGACACATTTAATATAAACTTATGATTTGTATTGATTTTGTTTTGACAGTTTTCCTAATATTTAATAAATTCTAAGTTACTGATATAAAGCTCACTTGGTCATAGTATGTGTAAATTTTCTTATCAATATTCATTAAGCAAATTGTTCTGTAGTTTTCTGTTTTGTTGTTCCTTCTACCTTAGTGTAACAGTATAAGAAATATAATAGGTCTCCTATTTTGTCTAATTGACACAAACCAGTATAGGCAAAAATAGAGAAAGAAAGCTATGGTATAATTCATTAATAAATGCCAAAGAAAATTTTAAAAACTAACAAGGAGATTGTAACAATATATCAAAAAATCATATCCCATGACTGGATGGGATTTATACCAGAAATGCAGGCTAGTTCAATATTAAGAAAATATAAGTATAATTCACCACATCAATAACAAAAATAACAAAAAGCATGATTATTTCAATAGATGCAGAAAATATCTTAGACAAAATACACCACAAATTCCCATTAAAAGTATTAGAAAGTGCCAAGAGAAACACAGGAATTATACAAAGAAGACTACAAAATGCTTTCCACACAATTAAAACAAGATCTAAACAATTGGGAAAAAAAACATTAATTGCTCATGGGTAGGAAAAATGACCATTCTACCCAAATTAATTAATTTATTTAGTGATATACCTATCAAACTACCAAAAAACTTTTTTAATGAATTGGGAAAAAAGTACAACAAAGTTCATTTTGAAGAACAAGAAATCAAGAATATCAAGGGAAATAATGAAAAAATGTGAAAGAAGGTGGCCTAGCAGCAGTGGTCATCAAAACAATATGGTTCTGGCTAAGAGACAGAAGGGACGATCAGTGGAATAGGCTTGGGGTAAGTGAACTCAGCAAGACAGTCTATGATAACTCCAAAGATCCCAGCTTTTGGGACCAAAATTCACTATTTGACAAAAACTTCTGGGAAAATTGGAAACTGTATGGGAGAGATTAGGTTTAGATCAACATCTCATACCCTATACATGAAGATAAATTCAGAATGGGTGAACGTCTTGTATATAAAGAAGGAAATTATAAGTAAATTAGGTAAACACAGAAGAGTATATTTGTCAGATCTTTGGGAAAGGGAAGATTTTAAGACCAAGAAAGAGTTAGAAAAAATTACAGGGGAGGGAAGAAAAGAAAATGATCTTTGTTTCCATTGAATAATGATTGGAAATGACCAAATAAAAATTAAAAAAAAAAGAAAAAAAGAAAAAATTACAAAATGTAAAATAAATAATTTTGATTACAGTAAATGAAAAGATTTTGTACAAACAAAACCAATGCAACAAAAATTACAAGAGAAGCAACAAATTGGGGAAAAGATCTTTATAACAAAAACCTCTGACAAAGGTTTAATTACTCAAATATATAATAAGCTAAATCAATTGTACAAAAAAAAAAATTGAGCCATTCCCCAACTGAAAAATGGGAAAGGGACATGAATAGGCAATTTTCAGATAAAGAAATCAAAACAATCAATAATCACATGAAAAAGTATTCCAAATCTCTTATAATTAGAGAAATGCAAATCAAAATAACTCTGAGGTTCCACCTCACACTTGGCAGGTTAGCTAACATGACAGCAAAGGAAAGTAATAAATGTTGGACGGAATGAGGCAAAATTGGGACATTAATGCATTGCTGGTGGAGTTGTGAATTGATTCAACCATTCTGGATGCCAATTCGGAACTATACCCAAAGGGTTTAAAAAGATTGTCTGCCCTTTGATCCAGCCATACTACTGCTGGGTTTATATCCAAAAGAGATAATATGGAAAAAGACTTGTACAAAAATATTTATAGTTGCAATCTTTGTGGTGGCAAAAAATTGGAAAATGAGGGGATGCCCTTTAATTGGGGAATGGCTGAACAAATTGTGGCACCTTTTGGTGATGGAATACTATTATGCTCAAAGAAATAATGAACTGGAGGAATTTCATATGAACTGGAAAGAACTCCAGGAATAATGCCAAGTGAAAGGACCAGAACAGAAGAACATTATATACAGAGATTGATCCACTGTGGTACAATTGAATGTAATGGACTTGACAATTCTGAGGCACTTATGAGAAAGAACGATATCCCCATTCAGAGGAAGAACTGTGGGAATAGAAACACAGCAGGAAAACAACTGCTTGATCACATGGATTGATGGGCATATGACTGGGGATGTAGACTCTAAATGATCACCCTAGTGCAATTATCAATAATATAGAAATAGGTCTTGATCAATGACCCAAGTAAAACCCAGTAGAATTGTGAGTTGGTTGGGGGGGGGGAGTGTGGTTTGGGGGGTGGAGGGGAGAGAAAGAACACAAATCATGTAACCATGGCAAAATATTCTAAATTAATTAAATATTTTAAATTTAAAAAATAAAGAAAAGAAAAATAGAAAAGTATTAGAAAGTATATGAATAGATAGTTTTCCTTAAAATGATAAGTATTATCTATCTGAAACTATTGGCAAACATCATACCCTTTCCTTATAGACAGAGAAGCAGTGTTTTTTTAGGTCTCCTCTTGGTTCATCTTTCTTATCCTTTTTAGAGAGTCTTCCTGAGCTTTGGAATTGATTTGCTACATATTTCTATTCTATTTTCAGACATGTGTGTACGTTATAATAGTTAATGACAAGGATTGTTTTCTCCATTTACAAAACTAATTTTATGGGTTTATAGATCTATTTTTGAGCTAGAAGTTTTCTTTTTTAAAAATAGTCTTGTTAATCCTCCTCAAATATTTCATTTTCTCAAGTAAAATTTCCTGTTGAGTTTGAGAAGATCATTTTACTAATTACCTCATTTCTAATGGTATAAAAGAGCCTCAAGATACAAAGAACACTGACCCTAAACAAATTTGAGAATGCACAAATACATTTAATAGGATACTGATTGACTACAAGGGGGATGAATAAATGAACCATGCAATATAGACAAGAATAAGACACATTTCTCCAATTGGTACTAGTATTTAATCAACAACATCATCTGCTTAACTTAATCCTTACCAGCCATTGAACCCAAACTTTAGATAGATAGTTGTCCCTTTATATGTCTTTACTGCTGTTTTGCCTTTATATGTCTTAACTGTCTTGACTTTTGTTTTGCTGTTGAATTTTGATGACTGAGAGAGTGAGGCCAATAACTTTGTGAAATTCTGCCTCACTTAAATCCAGTTTATGCATGATTCAAAGGACATCACCACTGATGTCACTGTGGTCCTTTTTGAATATGAAGGGCAACTACCAACTGCTGCTATTAATCCTTAGCTAAATTTATAGAATCATAGAATTTAGAGTCCAAAGTCATTTAGTCCAATTCCTTCATTTTACATATGGGGAGAAAGAGAAATGGCATGGACAAAGTCAGAGGTATTATACCCCCCCAAAAGATAAACAAATCAAGTAACAAATGTTTTCTGATTGCAAATCTAATGCTACTTCATCCATACCCTGCTACTTCCAACATGTAGTTGCTTGTTTCCTTTAATCTTACTCCCAATGCTTTTTAACTGAATTTATGAATAAGTAAAAAAGTTAAAACATATGAAATAAAATTAGAAATATATAAAGGTACCATAATATCGAGTTATCTGTCATGATTATAACTAAAAATGACTGGTACATCTAGGTAGCATCTGGATTTTGTATTATTTTATTAACTAGAATAGCTATTCATTATGCAATATTACTGTTACAGTGTACAAGTTTTGCTCTTTACTTTGAATAAGTTCATAAAAATCTCCATTGTTTTTCTGAAACAATCCTGATAATCATTTCTTGTACCACAATAATATTCCATCATATTTGTGTGCCACAGCTTGTGCAACCATTCATGTTCATATTAGTAGTTGAATCTTTAATATATGCCTACTAAATTGAATTGCATCCATTCTCATCATATGATGAATCACCACATTGTATCTGAAGGTGTTTGATAGGTTTCATCCTGTCAAATTTCCAATCTTTTTGCTTTTATAATTTACAATTCTTTTGGTCGCCTCCCTTTTTGTAATACTAGCAAGACTGGCATCATTAGGATCCAATTAGTATTTCACTATTGCCTCAGTACCATTGCTTTCTCAATTTAGTTCCTTGAAACTCAAAACAATAATGGCTCTGATTCGTCCACTATGAAAGTGTTGACCTGAAGAGTTTATGTTGTAATTAAATATTATATATAGTTATAGTCACATAAGATTCCTACTAAAAGTCAGGGAAAATCTCCATCAGTGACTGTATATTACAAACAAGTGCTAGGACCCTTGTTAAATGGGAAAAGAAAAGCAAAATAAAACCACAACCACAAAAGTCCCACCAAAACAAAAAAAAAGTTTTCTTCAGGAAATAATAATATGATTGGAAAGATGAACTGTAACTTGGATGACCTGAAAACTCTATAAAAAAAATAACATAAAATTCTATTCTGAAAGAGCCACGAAGCCTGACTATTTTAGAGGAAAATTACACTTAGCTATTCATTATTTTCTTTTTTTGAAATCCTTACCTTCTGTCTTAGAGTTAATACTAAATATTGGTTCTAAGGCAGGGGAGGAGTAAGTGCTAGGCAAGGAGAATTATGTGACTTTGCCAGGATCACACATCCAGGAAGTGTAAGAGGCCAAATATGAGCCCAAGACTTCCCATCACTAGACTTGACTTCTAACCAGAGTCCCCTCGTACTTCCATATTCATTCATTTTTATGTTATAATAACTGTAGAGGTATGCTACATCATCTAGTTCTACTCTGCATATTTTTTAGTAATCCCTTCTACAATGTTCTTGACAAGTGCTTATTACCTGCTTGAGTATGTTCAGTGATAAAAACAAAACAAAACATTATCTTTTGAAAAAGCCCATGCCATTGTGGAACAGGTCTTCATTTTCTCAAAGTTCTTTTTTATATTGATGTGATATGTGAATACTTACAATTTTTGCCATCATTCCTAATTTTGCCTTCCAGATCAACATAAAGCAAGTCTGCTTCCCTTTTCTTATCAACCTTTCCACCTTTTAAAGACAGCTTTAATGTTTCCACTTCATCCTTGTTTTGCCAATCAATCAAACAAAATTTTTTAACTCTGCTAGATGCTGAGGGTACAAAAAACCAAAGCAGAACAAATCTTTCCCTCAAGGATCCAACATTCTGTTGGAGGAATGAGTAATAGGATACTTTTTATGTGAAGCCCATGAAACATTGACTCATGTAGAAAATTATCTTTGAGCAATCTTGAAAGGAGTAGGAATTTGAAAAGGTATATGTAAGGAAGGTATACACTCAGAAATGGGAAATAACTAGCCCAAAGTCATGGAGATGAGAAATGGAATGTCATGGAGCAGAAATAGTGAGGAAAGTTTAAAAAAGAGTTCATAAATAAATGAATGAAACTACTTAATAGGCCTTGAAGAGTAGGTTGAGGCCAGGTGGCAAGTATTTTTAAATCCCAAATAAATTAATTTAATAGTTCATCTTGGTTATAATAGAAAGATACTGTTGAAAGGAGAAACATGAACACTCACTTTTAAAATCTTTTACTCATATCTGGATATGATGTAGAATTTTTTTTTTTGGAATGAATTAGGATTGTGTACACGTCAAGCCCGTGCTTCAGGAAAGTTACTTTGGTAGCTGACTGAGGAATGGATTGGAATTAGTAAAGACACGAGGCAGGTAAATAAATGATTTTGCAGTTATTGCAGTAGATTGAATGAGAAATGATAAGAACCTAAGCGAGGGTAGCAGTTGAATGCATAGTAAGAAGGAAACAGATGAGAGAAATGGTTTAAAGATAGAAATGACAAGATTCAAATAAATGTAACTGAGTACTAAAAGTTGCCACATAGTTGAGAACCTAGATTACTGGAAGTGTGTGTTACTTTAATTAACAGAAATAGAGAGGTTAGAAAGAGGAATAAGTTTAGGGAAATAATTATATTGATTTTGTTGGGTTATTAGAAATGTCTGGGTTATACATTAGACCTAGGAATTAAGAGATATACTTCTGAGAGCAAATTCAGTTAAATATTAAGGTTGTAATTCAGATTGTAGAGTTAAGACAGGAGTGAGAAAATGATACTTTGGTAACTCAATATATGAGATAAAGAGGGAAAATTCAAAGAAAATAATGAGGTCTCAAAGATTTGAATTTAGATGAGTAATAATACCTTTGAAAAACAAAGTAAAATGAAAATTAATGTCATATCTTGGATTAAATATATGTAGTTTGCTTTTGAACACCTTATTGCTGATGTGCCTGCAGGGTAACCAGTGAAAATATGTTATTTAGAAATAATGTCGTAAGAGTTAAGATGAGCCTGCAGGTCTGGCAATTAAGACGGGGGTGCTTTCTGCATAGAAGTGATGCATGAGAGTGGTTAAGTTTTCTAAAGGAGAAAGAAAAATGATGAAGAGAGGGCAGATAAGTAAAGAACTTTGGGGAATATCTAACTTGAGGGAAGGACTGATAAGAAGAAAATCAAGTCAACTAGACACTAAAGAAGTGCTTAGGGAGATGTAAACAGAGCTATGAGATAACTCTGAAATTAAGGGTGAAGGCCCTCTAGGAGATAGGACATGATCATTTGTTAAAGGAATTCTCTATCATTCTCCAGAATGATTATAACCATTTTCATTTATTTATTTATTTATTTTCCTAACAATTTTTTAGATCTTACCCATTACCTGCATTCCCACTGGCACCCTTAGAATGTCAATTGATTTCTTATCCTTCTGAGACATGGGGATGACCGAGCCAATCCTTACATTTTAAAAAATATCTGACAATACACACACACACACACACACACACACACACACACACACACACACACACACACGAATTCAGTTTAAGTTACACTAAAGTTATACTAAAAACAGTTCATAAAAAGCCATCATCCAGAGTTTTCATTTATAGCCTAATCTTTTATTGTTTGACTTTTGCCTTAATCATTAAATCTTATTTTTCTTGTCAAAGTTAATAATGATCTCTTTATTTTTATTTATTTTTTAGAAATCAGTTGCTATTGTTCATTATAAAAAAGCAAACAAATAAATAAAACATCCCTTTGGATATTCCTACATCAATCAAGAAAATTAAAAAAAAAAACCTCATTGTGTACTTACTAAGTATCAGGCAGTAGGAGTAAGAAACTCAACATGAATCAGAAACCACAAGCACACATATAAATATACCCAAAAGAATACAAGGTAATTTTGGGATGAGGGAGGAACTAGCAGCTGGAGGAACACTTCATCCTTCTTGATACATATATTAATTTTTCTACTGTTGTTAGTCTCTTCCTGGATCTCTCCTCCTTGGATTTTCCTGATTACTCTCTCCTAGTTTTCTTTCTCCTTGTCTGATCAATATTTCCTCAAATACCTTTCCTGGATTATCATCCAGTTGATTTCCACTGTAGTTGGGTATAAACTGGAATTCTGCCCTGGATTCTTTCCTTTCAGTAATGCTCTCTTTATTGTCAGATCTAGTGATCTTTTCTCAAACTTTGTTCTTCTTGTACCTTGAAACATTTGACACTGCTTAACACCTTCTTTCTGGAGATCCTCTGCCCTGTAGAACCATTTCACTTCATGACAGACTTCAGCCATTTGTCCTTCATCCCAAGCTCAACTCTCTTTCTGTACTTTTCCATTTACTCACCAGTAGCAATGCTCTATTATAGATATCTTATCCTACCTTCTTCCACTTTTCCATACATTTGTATATTGCCTTTTCTTGTTAAAATGCATAGATTACAAGTTCCTTGAGAGTGGCTACCATTTATATGATTATGTATCCTAATTGTTTAGCAAAATTCCTAGTACATAAGTATTTAACATGCACTTTGCATCTCCTTTCCCCCAATTCTCTCTCTGTCTCTGTCTCTCTTTTCTCTGTCTCTCCCTGACCCCACTTATGATTTTCCCATTGTTTCCAGTATTAAATATAAAGCTCTTCATTTAATATTTGAAGCTTTTCACAACTTGACCTCTTTCTACCTTCCTTTATATTCCCTATTGTCTTCCATGAATTCTATGCTCCAAATAACCTAGTCTCCATACTGTTGTTCACAAAATATAGTCCAACACCTATCTCCATCTCTGAGATTTTGTGCTGACTTTCCTTCATGCCTTGAATTCCTCTTCTCTTCCTCTTATTTTCCTGGGATTTCTTTTAGTCTCAACTAAACATTCAACTTCTGCAGTAACCCCTCCCCCCAATTCCATTCCCCATCTCCACCTACAGATGTTAGTGTCTACCTTTACATGATTACTTTCTATTCATATGTATATGCCTTATGTGAATTTACTTATTTATATGTAGTCTTCTGCCAAAGATTACTATATTCAGTTACTTGGGAGCAGGGATTGCATTTAGCTTTATTTGTATTTATAGTTCTTAGCATTTTCTTTCAAATAGTAAACACTTTTAGATGATGATAAGTGCTTTCACAGTTTCTAAATTAATTTTTTGTCCAGTCATTTCTGCTTCATGCCACATCACTAATACCAAGGATATTCTGTCAGATCTCTGAAAACATGTGCTTCTAGAATATTAAGGTCTAATTGTAAAACAGAAGCAAAACTGTACCAGCTACCCAAATTTATCATTCAGAATTTAAACAAAGAATAGTTTTCTTTGAAAATAACCAGTGTGCAAACTACATTACCTTCTAGACCAATAGTTTTACTTGACATTTTTAATTGAAAAAATGGACAAGCACCCAATAGTTTATATAGCACAGGTGTCAAAGGCCTCCTGTGGCTTACACCTTTTACCAGGTAAGCAGCTGCCTTCCACAGCAGATGAAGCTTGCTTTATATAGCAGTCCTAGGATTGCATATGTTTTTAGTGAAGTGAGAAATGCTATAAATAGGCATATAAAGTTAAAAAATATTTGCATCAAAGGAAGAATCTGGTCTTAAGGGGATTCTAGAAGAATTCCCTAATTAAAAAATAATCTCAATTCATCCCATTTAGTCATAGGTGAAGTTATCTCAACCACTGGTTGCTCTTAAACTCAAGCAATATAGGCTGTTTCTTGGTCTTTTCTCTCATTCCTTCCTTCCTTCCTTCCTTCCTTCCTTCCTTCCTTCCTTCCTTCCTTCCTTCCTTCCTTCCTTCCACCCATTTTGCTTCCTTCTCTCTCTTCACTCTTTCTATCCCTTTCTTTTTTTCTAATTTTATTTTTAAGTCCACAGACTATTACTCACACCAATCAATGTTGACTTTTCACTTGTACCATCTTCCTACCATTCAAAACTATCCAAGCTGGGGGTAGGGCTACAGATTCTGGTGCTATAAGGGATTTCTTTTCAGTCCAACAGACATCTTTTCTTTCCTTAAGCCTTTTTAAAAAGCTATTAGCCAAGCAGAACCTGGCTGGTTCATAAAACCGTGCTAGCTGGCTTAATGACAAAACTATCTTCCCACCCACCTCTCTTGCTAGAGGTGTGATAGAGACACTCCACAGGAGAGGAGGCAGGAGGGCGCCATGCCAGATGAGGCCAGAGGCCTTTAAAAAAGGGAAACAGCATGGTTGAAGTAGTTTTTCACAGGTTAACAGCTCTGCAGGTCATCCCCTCCATAGGCGATATTTGAATAAAATATCTTCCCCATACGGAGATCGGCTTTTTTAAACTGAGTGGTTAAAGATATGCTTCCTGATTATAATAAGCCATTTCGGGACAGAAAGAACAACTCCACTTCTCCTGTAGGGGTCTGTTTTTCTCCCCATGCCAGCGATGAGCATGTAACAACTGTGTATGTTGACTTAACTTAATCTCTCCTCTCACCCCCGGTGATTGTGGCCCTGGTATATTCCTAAAAGTCTTAGGAGAACTTGAGCTCTCTCTAAGCATCTGACTGTGGTTATTGAACTGGAAGGGAATCCAGATTAAGGAAGCAAAACTATTTCAGACCTTTATGCCAAAAAACCCCAATCACTTAAATGTGTAGTGTTTCATCAATCTCCTGATAACAGGGAAGAGTTGGCAGTGCTGAGGATGTAAGATGAGAATGAAGGCACTGCCACAAAGATAAATTATATTCTTTGTTACTAGTGGCTACTTGTGCCTCAGGAACTAATTCAGTGATCTAAAGTTACAAGATACAATTATTCTGGTGAGAATGTATTCCTAGCTACTTTTTTTTTCCTTCAAGTTTTAAGGCAGCATTGGTAATTAATATTAGAATCCCTATGATCCATTAAAATATACATCCACTCTCTCATTCAGTCTTTATAAGGCTAGGCAGTTATGTATTGATATCAACATTCACAAATGGTAAAATTGAGACACTGATAGACTAAATGACTTATCCAAGGTCACACTGCAAGTCAATAGTGGATAGAATGGAATCCAACTCCCTCAAATATTTGTCTTATTCTCAATTAGTTAATTATTAGTTATTATATAATTATTAGTTAATAATTAGTTAATTCTCAATTAGTTAAAACCAGTTTTTGTACATCAGAAAAATCTGATCCAAACCTTATAAAAGTTGGAAAAAAGACAAAATTATGGAAGGAGAAGGTTGCCCATAGTTTGTTTTTCCACTTTAGTCCAGAGATTCAGGAGATTGCTAAATGTCACACTGAAACTCAAGCCATGAAGAAAGTGGAGGCATAAGCAATAATTCTGATTTTGACAGTGTCTCAACAGTTTTAGTGTGACCTGGAGGTTATAGTAATGAGCTATAAGCTTCAAACTATATTTAGACTTTTAAGACAATTCATTTATTTGCCTATGTTGGGGACCTACACTTATATTTTACACCCAATATTTCAAAGTGGTTATAATAAATCACATTTATGTAGGGCATTCCTTTCCTTAAAACAACTTTATCATCTAAGTAGTACAATTATTTCTATTTAACAAATGTGGAAACTGAGGCTCAGAGAATTTTAATATCTTAACCAGGATGACACAACCAATAAGAATCAGAATTTAAATCCAGATCTCTTGACTCTAGAACACTTTCCACAACCTAACAATGTCTCATGTAACCCTGACCATCATGATGTTTTCTGATTATATGCTTCATTGATGGATTCTTATGAGTAAATTTTCTTAGAAATGTACTCCAGTATAAAAGTCACTTAAACACTTATACACCCCCCCACCCCCACCCACCCACCTACCCCCACACACAGAGTGCCTCACTTTCCCCTAAAATCTTCCTTTTCTTTCAGTAAAGCCTTTTGATTTTGCAAACATACAAGACTTTTTTCTTAACCTTTCCTGAATAGCAAGGATATTATGAGTGAGACCCATTCCTGAGAATAAGTTGGAGGGGAGAGACAAAGAACAAAGAACAATGATGTACTTTCCTCCATCTTTAGAATACATACATCCATGGAGGAACATTATGTATTTTACTTACTGGTTTGCATACAGGAACTGTATGCAATACTGGTTTGGGAGTCAGAAGACCTGGAATGGAATCCTGGCTCTTCTGCTCATTCTTTATAATATCTTGGAAAACTCATCTCCTTTCTCTGGGTCTTAATTTCCTCAGTGTAAAAAATTAAGGGATTAGATCCCAGAGCTGGTCTCTTCCAGCTTCAGATCCTTAGTTGACCTCACCCACACTGCACTGTAGTTTGGCAATTCAGGGGTAGGTCAGGGAAATGGACTTTGTTCTAAGCCATTTGGCTCTGAAATTCATTTCTTATTCTTTGGCTCCATCAGGATGCAAATCATGTTATTTTACCAGCACTAGTTTGCAAGACTTGTTTTGAACATGAAACAATCAGAGAATTGTTGCTACTGAACATTATACATGGTTTCCGCCTAGTTCCCTAACCTATGTAGGATGTGATCCTCTTACTGGATTCAAAATGCTGTGGTTAGTGTTTTGTATCCCACCTTCCCCCTTGGAATAAGATTGTGGGAACATCTTTTTTTTCTTTTCCTATAGGAAATCTATCTTTGATTTTCTGGCAAAAGAGGAAGCAATCATTTATCATCACTGAAAGGATCTCCATGCCATCTGCAAGCATATTTAAAATACATTATTCCTCACTGCTAAGATAAAATGGTAGGGATTGTTTTCTGTAGTATTTTTTCCTTTAGATTATTAGTAACATCTCTTTTTTCTAATTGGGATGCAATTAAATTTTTACATAATTGAAGACAACCATATTTTCTTTCAGTGATAGAATCCCTGACATGTTAATCAATATTACCCCAAATAGACACATTTTTTCTTAGGGGCCATGCTTCTGCTTCTGTGCACTTCTTTGAAATAAAAATGAAATTTAATGATTGGAAATGTCATCAGTCTCCTGAATGCTCTGTCTTTTTTTCCTTTCTTGTCAGCAATTTTTTTATTGTTTTTAAGGCCTCAAGACTTAATCAGGCAGCACTATGTTTCTCTTCAAAGTAGAGCACTTACTTGGGTCTTAATAAGAAAACAACCATGCCAACAATAAATGAAGACTGCAGGGAACCTAGAGTAATGTAACTGTCAGTTTCACTGCAGCGAGAAACATCTACGTTGAGCATTGCTGATCAGTTCAGCCCTGTCTAAGGTGTATCAACCAAACCTTTTTCAATATATGCAGACTTCCTGTATATGAGAAAGGATCACCAGAAGTCTAAACAATCACCAACATTCACAAGTGGAAGGTAATAATAATAAATCTCATTCATATAATATTTTCTAGAAATTATGTCACATTAGCCCCATAATAGGGTTATGGAATAAGAACTGTAGATATTATCCCAATTTTTACAGATGGGGAAACTGAAATTCAGATGTTAAGTGGCTTGCCTCTAGTAACACAGCTAAAGCCAGAGGAAGGATTCAAATCTTGGTCTTCTTGACTCAAGTCTAGCACATTCCTGTACATCACAGAAGATTTTAGTGTACTTAAAGCATACAGACATAAAATGATATTAATGGCAATTAATAGAAGTTGTAACATTTATGAATATCCATCAAAGAAACTCAAACTTCTCTCAATACTATCCCTTCCCATTCTGACATTTCTCTTGTTCAAAGACAAATCACAGTTTGACAGAATAGATCTGGATTTGGATATTTTCCTCCTTTGCTGAAAGGAAAGTTCATGAAAAATATTTCTGAAACTCGATATTAAAAATTAAAAGGGAAGAGTTTGATTGCCTAGGAATGATTCCAGATTCTAATTGTCTAGTCAAAGAAGAAAGATATCTTGGGAACCCCCATTTCTAGGATTTATTCATTTATTTTAAATTTTAAAATTATAGGATTACACCTTCTAGACAGAAGAGAGAATTCCCCCAGAGGTATGTTTGGAAAAAAGAAAAGTATCTCTCACTTGCCCTCAAAGGAGGGGAAGTAAATAAATTGAGCCTTCTATAAAATGCCTTCCTGGCCCCTGATATGATGTATATTTTGTACAAACTCATATGTGTATATGTTATCTTTTACTTCATTAGTCTGGTAAGAAGTTAAATCTAATTGCAAATTGAGCATGGCCCCATCACCCTGGCTATTGTAACAGCCATAATAGAACTTACTTTTAAAGTTCAATTTAAAGGAGAAACCTCGGTAGAAAGTTGGACAATTGCAATCAGAGCTGAGAGGAACATTCAAACAAATATATGATTGAAAGGATGATGAATGCGCATGTCTGATGTTTTCTTCTATCAATAAAACTAATGCAATGCCAGGACTTGGCTCAATCACTGTTAGCAGTTACAAAACTGGCAATTAGTAGCACTATTAAAATTAAATCAGAAGATTCACATTTCCTTCCATTATAAAAGTCAAAGCTGAGGACTGATGGGAACTTATTGGAGCTACATTTAGCTGTTGTGGTTTGCTATCTCTTTAGAGTAATTACCCCTTAGAGTCACTATGCTAATAATAATTCATTCTAAATCATGGGAAACAGCAAAGAGAGACACCCAGAGAAACAGATTGACTGATTTATTGTCAGTTATATTTCACAGCTCAATAATAGAGGGTTTTTTTTTTCTCCCCAGGAGATCTTTTCCTCTATTTACCTTTGTTTTCCTCTCAAATAATCTTTATTCCTATATATAAAAATAGCACCAGTACAAGGGGAAATTGAGGAACTAAGCAAAGGATTGAATCCAATTCAAGTCTCAGCTTTCTCTTTTATCTGGCACCGTCAGTCAAAAGAAGTAAGAGTGTATTTGGTGGTGCTCAAATAATTCCTTTCTTCTTCTCTTTCTGTGGCTATATCTATGTGTGCTCACAGACAGTCTTAGTCAATGGGTTTCTTAGTTTTCTCCTTTCCCTTTTTTCCTGCCTGACAACACAAATTTAACACAACAGCTGGAGCCCTGCTGGTTTCTGACTCTTCAGAGTCATGGTGAACACTGTTCTAACCTTTCCACCTCCTAATTAGCCAAACACAGAAGGCATGCTGTTTTTCCTCTTTTATTAGTGAGAGGAGAGATCCTACTGTAACATTTGTATTACACCAGACAACTCATGGGTAGTAAAAAAGCATTCTGTTCACTGCTTTCAGTTGGTGTTGGAAAGCTGAGAGATTTAAATAGTTATCAGTCCTTCTGGATTCTACATGCTACATTAGTCAATTGCAATATTTCCCATTCTTGTTTTCCCCTGGATCCAATAAAGAATGCAGGCAGTCAAATTGGCAAGAACTTTCTAAGCATAGTTATACATAACAGGTGATACCATAAGTAAATTAGAGGAACATAGAATAGTTTACCTGTCAGATCTGTTAGGAAAGGAAGAATTTATGACCAAACAAGAGGTAGAAAAGATTATAAGATGTAAAATGAATAATTTTGATTATATTAAATTAAAAAGGGTCTGTCCAAACAAAATTGCTTTAAGCAAGGTTAGAAGGGAACCAACAAACTGGAAAAAATTTCTAACAAATGTCTTTTATAAAGGTCTCATTAATCAAATATATAAAGAACTAAGTTAAATTTATCAGAATACAAGTCATTCCCCAATTGACAAATTATTAAAGGATATGAACAAACAATTTTTAGATGAAGAAAACAAAGGTATCAATAATCAGATGAAAAATTATTCTAAATCCCATTTGATTAGAGAAATGCAAATGAAATCAACTCCTAGTTACAACTTCATACCAATCAGATTGACCAATATGGGAGTAAAGAAAAGTGATAAACATTGGAGGGAATGTGGCAAAATTAGGACACTAATGCATTGTTGGTGAAGTTGTATACTGTTCCAACCAATCTGTAAGGCAATTTGAAAATATGCCCAAAGTGCTAAAAAACAGTACATACACTCTGATCTAGTCAATCCTAGGTCAATATCCCAAAGAGATTTAAAAAAAAAATAGAAGGAAAGGACCTACTTGTGCAAAAATATATCACCCTTCTGCATGGTGGCAAAGAATTGGAAATGAGAGAAATGTCCATCTATTAGGGAATATCTGAACAATTGTGGCATATGATAGTGATGGGATGCACATGTGTTATAAGAAATTGTGAATGGAATGGCTTTGAAAAGACTGACATGAATTGATGCAGAGTAAAATAAGCAGAACCAGGATAGTATTGTACATAGTAACATCAATATTGTGGAAAGATCAACTGTGAAAGACTTAGCTATTCTCTGCAATAAAATGATCCAGGAGGATTCTGGAAGACTTATGACATAAAATGACCAGAGAAAGAATGGCAGATCAAGGCATACTATTTTTCAATTTAGTTTATTTGTGGTTTTATTTTTGGGTTTTGGTTTTTATGATTATTCTCTTAAAGGTAAACAATATGGAAATATGTTTCACATGATAATACATGTATAATCCAGATCAACTTGCTTGCCATCTCTGGGAAGGGGGAGGGAAGGGAGGTAGGGAGATAAACTGGATAATATAATTTCATAAAACTTCTGTATAAAATTGTTATTTTATGTAATTTGTAAAATAAAAAATCTTTACAAAATAAAAATAACTTGATGAGCACCTTCTATGTGCCTCGCATTATTTAGGTTTCTGTTTGGATTGTGATTATAGCCAATGTCTCATTACTAAACCTGTGGGTTCATACTCTTCCTGGAATGTTCCTGGAGATGACCAGATAAGTATAAAGCATTGCAAAACTTTTAATTATCTTCAAAAAGAGTCAACTATAGTTGGCATAGTGCCAAGAATGCTAGGTCTGGAGTTAGAAAAAATCTAAACTGAAATCCAGATATTTGCTAGTCGTGTGATCCTGAGCATGTCACAGACTTAATTTCCTCATTTATAAAATGAAAATAATTATATATTACACATGCACCAGGATGGTTGTAGCACTCAGAAGTGTCACATGACAAAGGTTTGTTTATTTCTTTTGTATTAGAGGGTTGGTTTGGGTATAATGGAGAAAGAGTAGATGATCCCAGAAGTAGAAGGAAGGTGAGATTGATTCGTCCCTTCAGTCTTCTTCAAATATGTCTTTCCACTAACCCTGCATTCACTTCCCTCTAATAACTGACTTAATGGGTGAACCTTTTCCCTTGCAGAAAGAGAGAGAAATCAGCTCTCTCCTCCTTCAATATGACAAGGAATTCAATTTAAGAAAACTGACACTTTATTCTAACCAGTGGTGGTTAGGGGTAGATAAGCAAGATGTCTGCAGGTTGGAGTTTATAGGAAAGAGGGTAAGGAAGTCCTTGCCTGTCTAAAATTGTCTTTATCCCTCCCTCCAAAGTTGAGAGACTCAGACTTGTCAGGCTGGCCTGTAAGAGGCTCATGGTTTGGTGACCCCTGGTCACATTTCCAGACCCAGGGTGTCACAGGGGCTGTGAGATCTTCTGATGCTGTTCTTATTCTTCTCAGTTTCTGCCACAATTCTTGGTATCTTTGGGGGTTGGGTTAAGTTCAATGAGGAATTTTGAATAGCTCAGGATAGAAATCTCTGATCAAACTGTCACCTTAGCTGTCTCAAGAATAGAGAGAGATCAACTGCCTCCCACCTAGAATCTCTCTTCCCTCAGGATTCCAAGCCTCCTTCACCATCCCTCACTGTGGATGCAAACCTCTGTCTGCATGTCTTACAGGCTCTGCCCTTCAGAGTCTCTGGATCATTCCTCTCTCACACTTTTCTCATTCGTATAATTATAATTTATTTTAAAAATCGGCACATATTTTCATGTATCTTTTTTTGGTGATAGAATGTAATCTTCTTGAGGACAAGCACTATTTATTTTTTTGTCTTGGTATATTCAGCACCTAAAAAGTGTCTGGTACATGTAAGAGACTTAATAAATGCTTGTTGAATTAAATTGAATAAAAATAAATAATTTGTGTGGTACTGACTATAAGTGAGATGGGGATTCAGAGAAGGGAGATAATGAAGTGGGGTCCCAGTAGGCAAATGAAGGTAAGTGACATTAGATTTTAATTCAGAAATTTTAGTCTTAACTTCAGGGCCAGTACTTTATCCCCTGAATATCTAACTGCCTGAAGTAAGAAGTAGAAACCATACTAGGTTGATGAAAGTGATTACTAGACTAATGCAAAATGTATTTTTAGGATAAGGAAGATTATGATAAAAATTAAGGTAGAAAGTTGTAATTACCTCCCTTATAAATATTCTTTTAAAGTCTGTGAGGACTAGGAATTTTTGTTTTTGAATTTCTATCTCAGCTCTGAACACAGTGTGTCATACATAAAAATATTTAATAAATGCTTTGTTTTATTCACTTACCAATCTAGGAATGACATACATAGACCTGAACTCAGAGTTAAAACAATAAGAGATTTTTAGAAACATAATGTTTTAGATGGTAATGGAAGTCAGCAGTAATTTGTTTTGATCCATTTTTGTTGTTGTTTTTTGTTTTTTTGTCCTTTATTTTCAAATTTTTAAAATACATTTTCAAAATTTTCAAATAAAACCAATGACATCACAGGGCCATGTGTCTTGATTTGCACCTTATTTGGATTTAAGATTATTGTTTTCCAGATTAATTTTAATATGATTAATAGTTAATTAATTGTTAATATAATTTTAATGATCATTTTCTGACATTTTTTAATCAATATTTCTCTCCTTACCTGCCTCCCTTTCACCTCTCCCTAAGGCAGTGGTTCTCAATCTTTCTAATGCCGTGACCCCACAATACAGTTCCTCATATTGCGGTGACCCCAAACCAAAAAATTATTTTGGTGGCTACTTCAAAACTCTAATTTTGCTACAATTATGATTCAGAATGTAAATACCTGATATGCATTATATATTCTCATTGCTACAAATCAAACAATTTAAACATAGTGATTAATCACAAAAACAATATTTAATTATATGTTGAGAAATATTAGTCCAGCAGGAGGCAGCCTGAGCACTGGGGCGGGAGGCAAGTCCTGCCTGGGGAGGGGGTCCACAGATGCTGCCTTCTTCTTCCTGTCGTCTTCCTCCAGCTAAAGCTGAGGCTTCACTTTGCTGGGGTTACTCGGCTCCCTTATCCGCTCCAGGAGTTATCTCTCCAGGAATCGTTCTTAACCCCTCCGGAGCCAGTGCCCAGGTACTCTCTCTGGGTATCTGTTTGAGTCCAGTCTCCAGGCAACAGGGTAAATCCATCGCCCCTCATAGGGGGAGGGCTGCTGATATGTAACCAATATTAGTATAATGTGTGGGCAGCAGGGTCCCCGTTCTTTCCGAGATCTTGCTGTAAAGTAGCATGATTTCTCAGCAGCTAAAGCCATCATAAATATGTATTTTCTGATGGCTTTAGGCAACCCCTGTGTTTCTGTCGTTCAACCCCTACCGGGGTCGAGACCCACAGGTTGAGAACCACTGCCCTATGGTGACGCATAATATGATATAGATTGTACAAGTTAAGTTATACAATACATATTTCCATGTTTGTCATATTTTGAAAGAAGAAACTTATCAATTATACTGGAGAAAAATTCATGGAGGAAATAAATTGAAGAATGATATGCTTCAGACCACATTGAGACTCTGTCAGTTCTTTTTATCTATCTATCTATCTATCTATCTATCTATCTATCTATCTATCTATCTCCCCTATTTTTAGAGGTCAAATTAATGTAAGGCAGTGTCTTATTTTCAAGGAGACACAATAGTACAATGACTCCCATACTCCCCCAGATGCACAACATAATGGCCCTTATTATAGGGGATATATATATATATATGTATATATATATATATATATTTTTTTTTTTTTACTAATAGCAATTTGGAATCCCTAGGAAACAATGATGTCAAGAAAGAGAAAAATTGACTCGGTGTGTAGGATATTCAAAGAACAGTGAACTTATGATTACTTTTTCATGCAGTACAAGGAAAGAGCTGTGTGTTTGCTTTGCCAGAATATAGTATCTATGTTCAAAGAATACAATTTGCGTCAACACTATCAAAACTCAACATAAAGATGAATATGATTGTTTGGTCAGAGATGTGAGAAAAGATAAAATATTAAAACTGAAAATTACATTGACAACTCAGCAAAATATTTTTTGTGAAACAGAAGCAGCTAAATATTTCATCACTGCGAGCAAGTTTTCAAGTTGCCAAGCTTATAATGTGCACTGGCAGACCATTCGTGGAGGGAAAATTTGTTAAAGAGTACCATCTTTCTATTGCCAAAGAGATGTGTCCATAAAAGGCAGACTTATTTAGTACAGTTAGTCTTTCAGGATCTAAAATTACATGAAGGATTGAAGAAATGGGAGACAATTTGCATCAGCATTTGCAAAACTCTGCAAGAAAATTTTCCTATCTTTCTTTGGCACTCAACAAGAGCAATGATGTTTGTGATTCTGCACAACTTATAATTTTTATTCGTGGGATGAATGACAATTTTGAAGACACAGAAGAGCTTTCTGCACTGCAAAGCAGCAAAAGAACAAACTACAGGAGAAGATATCTATGAAAAGGTTTCCCAAACTGTGAATGATTTGGAGCTGGAATGGGCTAAACTAGCCAGTGTGACAACTGATGGTACTCCTAGCATGGTGGGGGTCTAAGAAAGGAGTAATTGCTCGCATTAACCAAGAGATGGACAAATATAACCATTCTCATTCAATAGCCATACACTGCCTCATCCACCAACAAGCGCTGCTATGTAGTAAATCACTGAAGTGTGACTCTGTTATGAAAATTGTGGTATCTTGTGTTAGCTTCATTAGAGCTAATGCACTAAACCACAGACAATTTCAGGAATTTCTGTATAAGCTAAATGTTATCTCTGAAGATGTTCTGTACCACACAGAAGCCCATTGGCTGAGTCAAGGGAGAATTTTGAGACATTTTTATGACTTACTTCCACAGATTGCAGCTTTTATGCTTTCAAAAAACAAAAACGTACCAGAACTCAATAATGCAGAATGGAAATGGCACCTCGCCTTTCTGATAGATGTAACAGAGTTACTCAACAGTTTCAATGTGCAACTTCAAGGAAAAGGGAAGTTCATCTATAATATGCAATCACATGTGAAAACATTTGACGTAAAATTAGGCCTCCTTTTCAAACAAGTGAAGGAGGAAAATTTCTGCCATCTCCCCTTAACTCAAAATCTGTTAGTGGAAAAACCCTTTATTGCATTCCCAAAAGAAACATATGTGGATTCACTGGAAAAGTTGCAAAAGGAATTCCAATTCAGATTTAAAGAGCTTCATCTCCATGAACAGGGCATACAGCTTTTCCGCAACCCATTTTCTATTGACATTGAAAATGTGGATACAATTTACCAAATGAAACTGGCTGAACTGCAAAATTGTGACTCTGAAAGATACATTCAAGTCAAGCAGCTTGCCCAATTTCTATGCAACTCTCCCCTCTGAGACATATCCTAATCTCAGGAAGCATCCAACCATCTTTGGCAGCACTTATGTTTGTGAACAGACTTTTTCCATAATGAAACATCTGAAATCTTCAACCAGCTCTAGACTAACTGATGCACACTTGCATCACTTATGGCTAGCAGTGACAAATATGGAACGGCACATTGACCATCTCATTAGTCAAAAGCAGGCCCATAGTTCCCATTGAAATACTGGTCAGTTTGTTTATTAAAATTTACTTGTTCTTTATTTTAAATATTGTATTTGTTCCCATTTTGTTTTTTTACTTTAAAATAAGATATGTGCAGTGTACATAGGTATTTGTTCATAGTTGTTGTTTTTTATAGTCTGACCCTCTAATGGTCTGAGGGACAGTGAACTGGCCCCATGTGTAAAAAGTTTGGGGACCCCTGATCTAGGCAATGGGGGTTAAGTAACTTTTCCAGGGTCACCCAACTAGGAAGTATCTGAGACTAGATTTGAACCCAGGATGTCCATATTTAGGTCTGGCTCTCCATCCACTGAGCTACCCAGCTGCCCCCACCTCAGTTCCTTTTATTGTGATGGATAGCCTTTCCCATCATGAGTCCCTTAGAGTTGTCCTGGATGCTTGCCTTGCTAATGATAGTTAATTTATTCACAGTTGATCATTTTACTCTATTACTGTTAGTGTATACAACTTTCTCTTGGTTTGACTCACTTCACTTTTTATCACTTGATATAAGTTGTGACTATCTTGTTTGTGATTTCTCATGGAGCCATGGTATTCCATTACAATCCTACACCACAACTTGTTCAGTCATGCCCTAATTGAAGGACATCCCTTCAGTTTCCTGTTCTTTTCCACCATAAAAAGAGCTGCTGGAAGTATTGGTGAACAAGTAAATCTTTTCCCCCTTACTTTGCTCTCTTTGGGATGCAGACTTTGTAGTGGTATTGTTAAGTTAAAGATTCTCCAGAATGGATGTATCATTTCACACATCCACGAACACTGGATTACTGTCCCAGTTTTTCACAGCCTTTCCAACATTTATCATTTTTGTTTTTGTCCTATTAGCCTGTCTGATAGGTGTGAGATGGTGCCTCAGAGTTGTTTTAATTTGTCTTTCTCTAAGCACTAGTCACTTAGAATATTTTTTCCTATTACTAAAGATAGTTTTAATTTCCTTATATGTTTTAAATCCCTTATCTAAAAATTGCCTGTTTATATATCCTTTATCTATTTGTCAATTGTGTAATATTTTTTATTCTTATAAATTTGACTCAGTTCTCTATATATTGGAGAAATGAGGCCTTTGTCAGAGACACTTGCTATAATTTTTTTTCTGTTTTGTTGTTTCCCATCTAATCTTGATTGCAAAGGTTGTGTTTGTTTGAAATGTTTTTAATTTAATGTAGGCAAAACTATTTATTTTACAGTTCATAAAATTAATTATATCTTATTTGGACATATTCAGTCTCTCTTCTAGAGTTACCAAATCCAGGAGAAAGACGAAACTGAGGACAACTGATGATAGCCCAGAATTACTCAAAAAGTAATCCCTTCCCCAATATACTAGCCAGATGGCCTTCAAGCCTTTGCTTAAAGATTTATTTCCTGGACCTCTAATTGCCCTGCAAGTGAACCTACAGATTCTATCATTCCCTTCTTTTTATATATGAGGCTTCCACAGAGAAAGTGACTTGTCCAAGGTCACATAGTAAGTGTCAGTGGCAGAATTTCAACCTGGGACCTCTGACTTCAAATCCACTATTCTTTCCATTCTTCCATCAGAGAACATTCCCTGGGTGACTTAAGGGTTTAGGCTTCAAAGCTTTAGCCTCTGGCTACTGCTGTCCTAATTGGTGAGTGACTCACATGACTCACTTTAACTTACTGATCTGTGTCATTCAATTTATCTCCTGGCCACCTTTAGGCCATTCTATTACATACCCTTCCCCATCTCCATTCACATCACTGGAATCATTATCAAATTAATATCCTCATTGCTACAGAAAAAGATGTATCCATATTTTTCCTTATGAATGCATTCTATTTCTGAAACTTCACAAATCAAAATACTAGCCCTTAGCCAACTTTAACACCCATGTGTTGTTTCTCTCTATTATAATTTGGGCTTCTTGAGGGTTGAAATGGTTGTTGCTTCTGAATTTGTATCTTAGTACTTTTCATGATACCTGGACATAATAAGTATTTAATCAATACTCTTTCTTTCATTTGTTCAATAATTAAAAAGTCCCCAACAAGAGGAATCCATTATATATCAAGATATCTTATTTCATTTTGGAAGAACATTAATTTTCAAGCAGAGAAAATTAAGAGAGATTTAAATTATTTACTCTAAGAAATAGAGAGCTTAGATAACTGTTCATACTACGTTGGTATTAGCGACAGAAATAAAATTCAGAAAGATACCTAACTGTAGAAAGTTAAGGGAGGAGGCTAGTATTTGTTTATTTGTTTTTGACAGATTTATTTTGAGGTATTCCCAGGAGAAGATGGAAATGCATTGACAAAGGTCATGAATATAGAGACAGAAAAACAGTGCCAGGAGTAAGCCATAGGTGCTCCTATAATTATGGGACAATAGGAGAAAGTAAATCAGGGACAAGAGAGGGAAGAACAACTTTAAAGGTAGGAGAATGAGGAAAGAAGGAGGTTATCTAAATCAAAGAAAGGGAGTTTAAAGTTTTATTTTTATTCTGGTGTTCAGGCAAGCTCAGAACTTTGGAATTGCAACATGTCTTTCTTGTTCATCTCTCTTTCTCTCCTAATAAATAGAATCAGTCCCCATATTCTGCCATTTATAGATCTCCACATCTGTTCCCTTCTTCCCCTTCCAGGGCCATCATCCTTGCAAAATAATCTTCTAAATGAACTCTGGGATCTTAGTTCTTCAAGTCATCTTCCACATACCAATCTTCCTCAAGTATAATTTTAATCATCCCCTCAACCAATTCAAATACCTTCCATGACAATATTATCAAGTGAATGAAGTTCAAAACCCAATCTCTGGCATTTAAGATAGTCTATTATTTTGTATGAAGCCATAATTCCAGGTTTCTTCCTTCCTGCTTTCATTTAAATACTCTATTATCTAGTCAAGTTGAGCCCCTTGTTATTCCTCAAATGCAGCTAAAGCTTTTATATGTTTATGACTTAAGTCATGTTGCTGACTCTTCAAGGAATGCATTTCTCACCCCTACTTCTGCTTATACAATTTAAATCCATCTTTCAAGTAAAGGTCAATTGCCATTTCTTCTGAATAGCCTTCTCTGATCATTTATCTCTGTTTTCTAGTTTAATATATCTCCCCCTCTGAACTATCAAAGCATTTTGTATTACACTTAATATATATTTACATTGTACCACATCTTTGGTTTCGTGTTTGCATATCTTCCTAGTGCATGGCTTTCTTTCTTCATTATATCCCTTAAATTGTCCTGTACAGAGTGGGCATTTAATTGTATTTGTTGCCAAAAAGAAGAGAGAGGATTGAAGACTAAAATAAGACCACAGAGTGTGCCAAGGAATACTCTGCTACCCTTTGAGGGAACAGTTTCAATAGAGTTGGTAAGTGGAAAACAGATTCTAGAAACTCAAGAGAAGAATGTTTGGATAGAAAGTGGGTACAAGTCACATGTTCAAGAAATTCAGCAGTGTCAAGGTAAAATATTAACTGGGAGCTCTAAAGGGTAAAAAGATCAAGTGAAAAATATTTTTTGAGGTTGGAAGAATATGCAATGCTTGAAAACATAAAAATAATACTTCTTGGATAGAAAAAATGAAGGGATGAAGAGAAGTAAAAATTCTGGGATTACTGTTCTAGAGAAATCCATTCATTAAGAATGTAATGCATGTGAAATATTGAATTAAGAATTGAGAATAAAATGTCAGAAATTAAGCAATCATCCTACTCTGGAAATCTAAATTTCACTAGTTTTTATTTATTTCTATGTGTGGAAGAGGCATGAAGGAAGAGAGAATTTCATACATGAAAGACAGAGAGTAAAGGAAATCTTATGTCAATCAAGGTGAACATTCCAAACAGAATGTTCCCAGGAAAATCAGTTGGAGGCAAGCCAGGTTGAAGGGGGACGAAACTCTGAACTGGATCCATGTTAGCTTCTGTCCTAGGCTGAAGGCTCTTTGCTTTGGAGAGGGGAGGCAAGAAGAAGGCTTTGTGTGGCTGATGGTGGTAGTTGAATCTGAAGAACTATTTGTATATGTGAGATTTGAATTTGAAGAAAGAAGAAAGAAGATTAAACAGCTGTCCTCTGTCTCCTTGACAGACTTTTGTGTCACAGTTATGACAGGAATGGCATTTCCCATAATCCTCCTATCTCTCATTATAGATTAGGGAAACTGTCATCCCTCTCACCTAATGTTACCTCATTTCTCCATCCTATTGTTCCCTATAAATCTCCTTACTTGAGAAAGGAAGAGAAAAGAGTGTTTCCTCATAAACCTCAGAATCCACTTAGGGGGGAGGGGCGAAGCCAAAAGGTTTCAGAAGAAGAGTGGTGAAGGGAGGGATTGAGGGAGGAGGAGGGTAGGAAAAATATTGATCTATAAACCATCAGTAGTGATCAATAGGCAACCCCAGAGTATCCCCTCTAATAGCATTTCTCTAGTCACCACAGAAGTATTCCTATCTCCATTACAACTAGGCACCCTCAGGTTTTCCCTAATATCTCTCTAGCAAAGCCAGAGTACTGCTCAACTATCCATTCATTGCAACTAGAAATATAGTTCCACAGATTATATTTCTAATACAATTGGCACCTCGAAGTCTGACTGAACCCCACAATCCTGTGAAAGTTAGAGGAGAATAAGAAAGAAACAATGTTTAGACAAGTTATTTGTGAAACTGTGATTGTGGCTGTCATAGCTTGTTTCTGGGTCTACCACGTATTATACAGCAGAATGACCCATATGATCATGGAAACTGTTGATTATATATGCAACATTACAATGTCTGTTTTGCAGTTGCCATTCCAAACAGACCCTATATTCTGGCAGGTCCTGGCTCAAGAGTATGTGCTCTTTATGGCTGTCCTTCAAACTCTAATCCAAATGAAGAAAATCTTTAGATTTGTGATTCCCCTTAAGGCAGAAAAGATACTGGCTATTGATAACAACCTGGGAAGCATGATTAAGGCTGTGTTTGAGCAGTTGATTAAGGAAAAAGGGCTAGATCAAGTTGTGGGCAAGGACAATGGGTAAGCAAAGAGTGTACCTAAGGAAAATGAATGTGAAAATGAGAACAAGCCTGACTGTGAACCTGAGAAAATTTGTCCTTTGAAAGAAGTCACTAAATTGTCCAGTAATGCTGGTGTGCTACACTCCAAAGCCCATAGACAATTCACCCCACAGGAACTGGAATCCATAAAGAAATGTTTCCCAAAATTTGTAGAAAATCCTTTCAAATCCCAAAAGGAGTTGAAATGAGCTTTCAGAATCTTTGATCCTGATTTTGAAGATGTTGAGTTCCTACTATCAGAACTGTTCAACCCCCATGAACAGAGACAATTCTTAGAAAAGACAAGATATGATAGTAGCCTGACTAGTTGGCCAACTGTGGAATAAAGGGTAGATATGAACTTTGCTAACCCTACTAGCATGTCCTACCTAAGGAAATGCAGGGAGGATATACTTCAGGCCATAAAACAATGCTGTTCAAAACTGAATGCATGGGGTAGGTTTGATAAGCTTGTACAGAACAAAGGGGAACATCCTGCCACATACATTGACCGTCTGTCTGAGATGGCAGATTCAATTTTGGAAATAGAAGCTGATAGTGAAGAATCTGCTAGTCATGTCCATAGGCAATTTCTAAGGGGTTGCACTTCTAATTTGAAAATTTTTTTCAAACACTATTTCCCCAAGTATGATTCAGTCACTCTGATAGAACTGTGTGAGGCAACGACTTACTTACATGATAGTAATTCAGAACAAAGTAAACAAGTCCAAGAACTAAAAGAAAAATTGGAAATGACAGAGAATAATCTTAAACAAATGGAGATTGGAGAAATCAAGAGACTGAATATGGTTAAGACTTATACAACATCTAGTTACAAGAAACCTAGTTACAAGGAAAAACCAGTGCAGAGAGAGACTAGGGAATGTTTCTTTTACCACAAAAAGGTCACTTGATTAAATTTTTTAAAAGAAACATGAGATTAACAATAAGAACATACATGATACACAAACTAGGTACAAGAAGTCCACTTGTTCACATTACAAATTAATGTCCTCAAAGCAAGCTCTGGACTTGAATGAAATGCAACAGGCCATAAAAACTGGTGCAAAACCTAAATATTCTGATATGGTTAGGAAAGAGTTATGAAGCCAGGTCCATAAGATATACAGTGTGACAAATGGAGATAGAAGAAATAGTGAGAATGAGGCTGCAGTTAAAAATAATAGAAAAAAGTTGGGAAATGGTGAAAATTCAGAGCAAGTAAGAGAACCTGTGAGTAATAGCCATTGTAATAAAGCAAGAGAACAGCAGAGACAGAATAAAGAGGCAGAAATAGAAATAAAATTTAAAAAAAGAAATAAAATTAAAAAAAAAGATAATTATCTCAGAAATTGCAACTGAGATAAGAGACTTTGGAAAAAGCTGTATAGTAACCAAAAAGGAAAAGAATGTAGAAGAAATCAAATCTCTACCAGAGAACTTTTTTTCCAGTGTAGAGTGGATAATGGTATTGAATTATGCAAAAAGGAAAGAATGAAAAAGTCACAGGAACTCAAGCAAAAGTTTGTGATAGATACAGAGACTCATAATTTCAATTCCCTAAAGGTTACTGTTGCTATAGATGACAATGCTTTAAAAACATTCATAGATGACCTCCCACCAAACTTAGTTATTTTTGTAAATAGTTTTATGGCACAGGTATCCATAGAAAATTCTAATTTGGATCCAGAAGCTGAAACCTTCCATCCAGCAATGAGTGATATAGATAAGGAAAAATTAACTGAAAATGGAGCTGACATTACTTTTGAACACAATAATCCTATTCAAAGTAATGGAGGTGACATGACAGTTAAATTTGAATATGGGGGTGGAATGGAAGTCTTAGTAACAACCAAGGATTCAGTTGGTGCCAGCGTTCTAAGTGGCAGAGGGGTATCTGGCCAAATCAACAGCTGTGATTTAGGTTCATGTTCCAATGTAGGAGAGAATACAACCTCAACTGAAGACTTCATAGGGAACGAATCAAATCAAGGAGAATTAGCTGAGTCACACATACAATGGGCAGAGAGATGCAAAATACTGATTTAGTGGAAATAAACACCTTAGCTACAAAGCCAGAAACAGATATATGTTGTACTATGGGACAGAATGAGATTATATTTCTAAAAGATATGTTAATATTGGTTTTCAAATTATACACCTCTGAAATTCTTTCCACTTCTTTCCACCCCTAAGATTCTAAGACTTTTCTATTCTATATGTTAAGTGTAACATAAAAAGGCAATGGTGTATGATATAGAGATTTTTCAATAAATTAGAATGTATTGGAGAAGAAATCTGGGTTCCAATTATGCCAATGCCACTAACCAAGTATATGACCATATCCCCTTAATCTATCCTAGGCCTCAGTTTCACTTCTGTAAAGTGGATAGTTTGGACTAGATAGCCTCTAAGCTGTCTTATACCTCTATAATGGTGCTTCTGGAGTAATTTCACTGATCAGTGAGTGAAATATAATAACTTTCTCCATTTAATTAATTATGTTGCTTTCTCCTGAAAGTTATCTTCATTACTAATTTGTTTTCAGTTTGACTGGTGTACAGCCCAGTTGCCTTTCTGAATCAAGATTATTTTAGATCCCATGTACCAGCAAGTCTAAATGGAACAGTATCTTTAAAATAAATAACACATTTACATCTTCTTTCCATGACTGAGCCAAAAGGAATGCCAGCCTCTGACTTCATAAATCTCCCAACAACTGAGAAGTCAGTGACTCACAATTTGATATATCTCATAAGACTTTGTTAAAAGGTGTTTAAAGGTAATTACTGAATTGGTGAATCTTGTTCTTTTCATCTGTATTTAAAATAGATATCCATTTAAATAATGTCTAAATTATCTCTTCCAAAATATATCTAAAGTAGATGTGATATATTAAGTTAAGAAGTCTTTATTAAGTGTGTACTGAATGCAAAGAATATTACCAGAGGCTATAATTAATTTAAGGAAAAAATTTAACTCATAGGCTCTATTCTCAAGAGAAATCAAAATGGATTTCAATCTTTAACTTCCTATTGCCTATAGGCAGAATTTGAAGAAAAAGGAGGTATTATTATGAAAATAAAACTGTGTAAATGATACCTGTACAATAAAGTACAAATTCTTCAGCTAACATTTAAAGCCCTCTACAATCTCATGCCAATATACATTTATACCCTTATTATAAATCAGACCTTGAAGATATTGCCATTTAAGCAAATTAATAATAATTTGTTGGTTATAGTCATTTTAGTTGTTTCTGATTCTTAGTGACACCGTTTGAAGTTTTTTTGACAAAGACACTTGAATAGTTTGTTCTTTCCTTCTCCAGGTCATTTTATAGATGAGAAAATTGAGGAAAATAGGGGTAAGTGATTTGCTCAGGGTCACACTTGTAAGCTTGTAAGACTGAGATCAGATTTGAACTCAGGTTTTTCTGACTCTAAGTCCAGGGTTCTATCCACTGTGCCACCAGCTGACCAAGTCAAATTGAACTATTGTTTCTTAAAAATAAAATTATGTGTTATACTATTGAATATTCGTGTTTCCTTTCAGAAAGATACTCCTTCCTGATCTTTTATTTTTTCCCAATTTAAAATTTATTAAAAATGCTTCCTCTTCCAAGAATCTTTCCTTAATGGCTCAACTTTATATCTCTTCTTCATTCTTAAATAATTCTTGAGTGTTTTTTCTTTATCTTTCTTTTGACCCCATCATACCTAACTTGTTGCCATATTTACCTATGTATACATCATACTCAACATGCTCCTTTACCCTTAATCCGTGAGATCCTTCATGTCTGGGACTCTGTCATTTCCTTGCCTTTGTATCATTAACATCTATAAGAAAGTCAATCAGTCAGTCAACAGCATTTATTAAGCACTAACTGTGTGCCAGGAACTCTGTTTGGTATTAGATATACAAAGAAAGGAAAAAAAAATATGAAAATGATTCTCAAGGAGCTCACATTGTAATGGAAGAGAAAATATACAAATAACAAAGTACACAGGTGAAAGATATTTGTAAATAAAAATTGAAAAGAGAGGAAGAAAGGCAAAGGATAATAAATCCTTGTTTTGAATTTGAGTTGTCCCCAAAGCAGTTCTGTTGTAGAGTTAAATGAGGATATATATATCTGGGGCTAACCTGCATAGAGGATATATTTGACTTCATGAGGACCAATGAAGTCATCAAGCATGAAGAAGAGTATTTAGGACAAAGCCTTAGAGTGTAATCAATGGCCTAAATGATGGCCAGTGGAGGAGAACCGGAAGAGAGCAGTGACATCATCATCTGGAGTGCAGATTATATCCAGTGTGAAAAGAAGATGAGCAATGTCAAAGACTAAAGAAGCATCAATAAGAATAAAGTCTAAGGTGAAGCTATTAGATTTGACAATTATGAGATTACTGGTAACTTTTGAGGGAGCAATTTCAGTAGTTTAATAAAGTGAGAAGTCATGTTGAAGATGGATCAGAAAAGAGATGAGATAAAGTAGAGTTATCAAAGATTTTAGATAAGATGGAGATAAAAATTATGGTCAGTAAGTTAATTAGTATTTATTAAGCTCCTAATATGTGTTCAACACAAGAGCTAGATAATTCAATCAAGTGAAATGTTTTTTGAAATCAGTAACAACATAGTGATGTTTACCACCAATAGAAAAGGAAAAAAATAGAGAAATTGTAGACTAGCAAGGATGAGGATTATAGAATATACAATTGCCTAGAGAAGATGGAAGAGAAGATATAATACATATCATATGATTTGCCTTGGGAAAGAGAATGAGTATCTACTCATGAGAAACAAGGGGTAAAGGAGATAGTAGAGGGGAAAAAGAAAAGAAAGGCAAAAGAGGGAACTGGAGGAATAGTCTCAATTTTTAAAAAATCAAATATGGGGGCAAAATGGATTCCTTTGTTGCAGTTGAGATCATTCAATATAGTGCAAAAGAGAAGAGATAAAGCATTTATATAGTACCCACTAAATACTGGACACAATGCAAAGTGTTTTTACAAATATTTTCTCATTTGATCCTCACAAAAACCCTACAAGATAGATGCTTTTATTATTATTATTTTATAATTCAGGAATCTGAGACAGACCCAAATTAAGTGATTTGTCCAGTGTCAGACAACTAATAAGTGTTTTGTCATATTTGAACTCAGGTTTTCTTGACTCCAGACCTATCTGCCTATAATAAGTATGATTTCATGATTTTATCCAGGTACCTTCAGCACACAGAAATAGGAGCAAAGAAGGTAAACAATTGGAATACCACATCTTGTACATAATAAACAATAAATATTTACTGAATAAATATTATTATAAGCTTGTAGCTTGGAGGAATCTCAGAAGTTATATATTTCAATTCTTTCATTTTACAGAAGAGGAAAGTTAAGAAAGGTAAGTAACTTGACCAGCATCACAGAAGTAAACATTAAAGATGCGATCAGAACCCAGGATTCATAATTCCAAAGTCCTCATTTATTCCACTCTACTAGGATATCTCCTATGAAAATATGTGCTCATATTTAAAAATAAATCAGGCAAAACTAGAAAGACAAAGGTATGATAGACCCTATTCTGTAATTAACTCAGATGGAATCTAGAACAATAAAATTATTTTGCAGTATCTAGGTAATTCCCTCATTTTGTACAGAAGGAAATGGATGCTCATAGAGAGAGGTGAAATTGAATGCCTAAGGTCAAACAGAAAGTGGCAGATCTAGTATTCAAATCCAGCCACTTTGACTTTAAAACCAGAGATTCTTCCACTATAGCACATTTCCTTCAAGGGAAAGCAATACTCTTGAACTGTACCATTTCATTAAATGAGATATATATTAATCATATAAAAATATGAGATATATTTTGCAAAGAATGTTTATAGACTATTATGAGAATTTCTAAATGTTATTTTTAAAAATCACAAAAATGAATAAAGCAAAGAATTAAGAACTTATAGCAATACTAGTCAATATAGTGTTAATTATAAAGTGCCAGAGCACATGGCAGTGAGGTAGCTGTTTAGAATATCATAGAATTTCAGAGGTCATCTAGTTAGGTTTATGCTGGAGCATGGGTTCCATGATTATCCTTTTATAATGAGGCCTATCAGGTGTTCAAGGAGGACTAGCACCTCTAGTGTGATGGCTTGCCCAACACTTTTCAAGACTGCTCATCCATGGCTCCAAAAAACTGTAGCATGTTCAGTCATCATATTCTGTACAAACTTCCTTGGCAGATGGGCTAAAATAGACTGAGGGTAACTGAGAGAGCTCATATGCATCAGTTAATTAGGAGGATGCCTATCCCAAACATGTGAAGACTTATGGAAAGGTTGGGCAGATAGTACAATTTATTCCAATGACCATAAAGGAAGTTGATGCAGGCATTGTAGAGTGCTTAAAGCAAGGTCAAACATCTAAGTTGTCAATTTCATCCACTGCATCCCAAGGCATCATTAATCAATCTCCCTTTTGTCTTGCCATTGGACTTTGATGACTCTGGAAGAGAAATCTAGGCTAATGACTTTGGACAACCCTACATCACTTAACCCGAATTCACTCAAAAGTCAAAAAGTTGACACAAAGCAGGTGGAGTCAAGATGGTGGCATAGAGGTAGCAAACATTCAGACCTTTGAAAACCCTTCCTTACTAATTACAAACCAAATGTTCCTAGGGGACTGAAAATCAAACCTAAAAACAAGACAGAGCAAGAAACCAAATTAAAAGGTATGCCCGCAAAAGTCAGAATTCAAGACCACTCTGGTTTAAGGGGAAGGAAGAAAGAAGGTCCCAGGACCCCTTCCCCACCTAAGGCTCTAAGCCTCCAGTAGCAGCTGGAACCTCTAGGCAGGCAAAGGCACTTTTCTGGAGGGAGTACCTTGCAGGCACAACCATGCCAGTCTCAGAGCATCCAACACAGGCAGTAGGGAAGCAGATAGAGAAGAAATGCAGAGCCCAGCACAGGCAGCAGTTGCAGCAGCAGAGACACTCCATATTTCCCCCCCACACCTTACTCAAGGTTTTGGCCTCAGGGCACATCCAGCAACCCAGGCATACTTAATCCCATCAAAGCCTTCAGCAAGTAGGTAAACTCAAGCTCCAATAGCCCTCCCCCATGTATTGCACTGAGAGATTTACTGACAAAATTCCAAGGGTGAAGGCAGAAAGAAAAGCCCCAAACCACAAAAAAAAAAAATCAGAGGATGCTCAGGCAACTGCATGGAGTAAAGAAAGGGTAAATATGAACAAACAACAGAAAAATAAAAAAGAAATTAAAATTGACAGCTTCTATACAGGCAATGAACAAAGTGGAAATTAAACAGAGAAGGATGAGGGAACACCAAGAAAAGAACAGAAAACCCAGCAAATTGGATACAGGCTCTGGAAGAACTCAAAATACAATTCAAAACACAATTAAGAGAGGCTGAAGATAACTGGGAAAAGAACTTAAAAACCAAAATAAGTCATCTGGAAACAGAGGCACTTGAACTAAAAAAAGAAAATAGTGTCTTGAAAGCCAAAATCAACCAGCTGGAAAATGAGGCAAAGGAGATGAAAGATGAGGCAAAGGAGATGAAAGATGAGGTAAAGAGGATGAAAGACAATCTTCAAAGAAAATCAGAGCAGAAGGAAAAAGAATACCAAAAAGCCAGAGATGAAATCCAATCTTTAAGAACCAGAATACAACAACTAGAATCAAGTGACTTCACAAGGTACCAGGACACTATAAAACCAAATTAAAAGAATGAAAAAAATTGAGGAAAATATGAAGCACCTCATTCACAAAACAGAAGATTTAGAAAATCATTCCAGGAGAGACAACTTAAGAATCATTGGTCTACCAGAAGACCATGACAAAAGAAAAAGCCTGGACATCATGCTATAGGAAATTATCCAATTTATTATATGCAAATTATACAATACCCCAATATTCTAGAACAGGAGGGAAAAGTGGAAATTGAAAGAATCCACATATCACCTCCTGAACATATTCCCCAACTGACAACAACCAGGAATGTTAGAGCCAAATTCAAGAACTATCAGACCAAGGAAAAATATTACAAGAGGCCAAGAATTCATTCAGATACCATTGAACCACAGTGAGGATAACACATAATCTGGCTGTATCTACACTAAAGGACTAAAGGAATATATGATATTCCGGAAAGCAAGGGAACTAGGTGTACAACCAATAATCAACTACCCAGCAAAACTGACTCTATTCTTACAGGGGAAAGTATGGTCATTTAAAGAGAAGAATTCCAAGCATTTGTAAAGAAAAGACCAGACCTGAACAAAAAATGTGATGCCCAAGCACAGAACTCAAGAAAATCATTAAAAGGTAATTAAAGAAAAGGGAAAAAGAAAAACAAACAAAACCAAAAAACAAAAACAAAAAAAAAAATTTAAGAGGTCCAATAAGTTAAAATGATATGTATCCTTATAAGAAAAGAGGTCATTGGTAACTCTTAAAAATTGTTATTACCACCTGGGCAGCTACAAGAATTACACTTAGAGAGAACAGTGACAAAATGTCTAGGATGAAGTGCCAAGACATAAATAGGTATATAGATATATGCATGCATAAATAAAATGGTCAATACTAAAAGAAATGGGAAAAGAAACAAAAGGGAGTAAATGTATATGTCCCTAAGAAGCTCAAGGAGGGAGGGGAGATAACATAAATGCACTGGAAGGGTAAATAGGTTGGATATAGGAAATACTTAACTCTTAAATGCATTGAAATTGACTCAAAGAGGGAGAAAAATCCAATCTATTGGGTCAGAGAATTGATTTGCTCCATGTAGGGAAGTAGAAGGATGACAAACAAGCTATTGGGGAGGGAAGCAGTACAAGGGAGGGAAAGGTGGGGAGGTTAGTTTAAAAAGACTGCAAAGAAAAAAAGGGGGGAATAAGAAGGGAGGGGGTAGAAATGGGAAATGAAATAAGGGTGGGAATTTGGGGGGATGATTAAAAACAAAATATTAGTGAAGAAGGAAATAGTGAAAGAAGAAAACGCAGAACTAGGAGTAGAATTCAAAATGCTGGTAATAAACAGCTGGTAATCATAACTCTGAATGTGAATAAAATGAACTCATCCACAAAACACAAGAGAATAGCAGAGTGGATTAGAATCCCAAACTTGACATATGCTGTCTACAAGAAACACACATGAGAAAGGTAGACATGCATAGGGTAAAAGTAAGAGGATAGAGCCAAATCTATTGGGCATCAACTCATAAAGAGAAGGCAGGAGTCGTAATCATGATATCTGACAAAGCAAAAGTAAAAAGAGATCTAGTAAAAAGAGATAGGGAAGGTAATTACATCCTGATAAAAGTCAATTTAGACAATGAGGAAATATCAGTACTCAACATGTATGCACCAAATGGCATGGCATCCAAATTTCTAAAGGAGAAACTAGTGGAGCTCAAGAATTAAAAAGATAGAAAAACTATACTAATGAGAAACCTGAAACTTCCTCTATCATAACTGGATTAATCAAATGAAAAAATAAATAAGAAAGAGGTAAGAGAAGTGAATGAAAGCCTAGAAAAATTAGAGTTAATAGATATGTGGAGAAAAATAAATAGGGACAAAAAGGAATACACCTTTTCAGCAGCACAAGGTATATTCACAAAGATTGGCCATGTATTAGGGCATAAAAACATTGCAAACAAGTGCAAAAGAGCAGAAATAATAAATGCTACCTTCTCAGATCACAATGCAATGAAAATAATAATTAGTAAGGGTACAAGGAAGAATAAGATAAAAATTAATTGGAAATTAAACAACACAATTCTCCAAATTTGGTTAGTTAAAAATTATAGAAACAATTAATAACTTCATTGAAGAAAATGACAATTATGAGACATTCTTTAAAAATCTATGGGATGAAGCCAAACCAGTACTCAGGGGGAAATTTATATCATTCAGTTCATATATTAACAAACTAAGAAGGGCAGAGGTCAATGAATTGGGCATGCAAATTAAAAAAACTAGAAAGTTAACTAATTAAAAATTCTCAGATGAAGACTAAATTAGAGATCCTAAAAATCAAAGGAGAAATTAATAAAATTGAAAGTCAAAGAACCATTGATTTAATAAATAAGACTAGAAGCTGGTTCTTTGAAAAAAAAATAGACAAAGTACTGGTCAATTTAATTTAAAAAAGGAAAGAAGGAAATCAAATTGACAGTATCCAAGCTGAAAAGGGAGACCTTACCTCTAATGAAGAGGAAATTAAGGCAATCATTAAAAACTACTATGCCCAATTATATGGCAACAAATATGGCAATTTAGATGATATGGATGAATACCTACAAAATGTAAATTGCCTAGACTAACAGAGGAAGAAATAAATTACCTAAACAACTGTAAAGATTAAAATTAAGGGAAACCGAGGCAGGTAGAATTTAGTTTCTCTCTGCAAGGAGTATTATATTTTTATGATACTTATTAAAGATTAAGGATTAAAGAAAATACAGGATAAGAAAACACGTGTCTAGGCCACAGAGAGGCCTAGACACAACCTCACCTACATTACGAAAAGAGCCACCTCTGCCCCAAAATGGAAGTCCACAAGAGCCCTCAGTAGGTGGAGAACTCCTTTAAATAATCATTTGTGTTCTCACCCAGGTGAGAATTCAGTGTGGAAGTGGAGCAAAGGATTCTGGGGATTGGAGTCCTGAATTTGAGTCTATTTTTACACAATCCCATATCAGAAAAAGAAATTGAACAAGCCATCAAAGAACTCCCTAAGAAAAAATCCCCAGGTCCAGATGGATTCACAAATTAATTCTATCAAACATTCAAAGAACAACTAATTCCAATATTATATAAACTATTTGGCAGAATAAGCAAAGAAGGAGTTCTACCAAATTCCTTTTGTGACACAAATAGGGTACTGATCCCAAAGAGCCAGGCAGGTCAAAAACAGAAAGAAAACTATAGACCAATCTCCTTAATGAATATAGATGCAAAAGTCTTAAATAGGATACTAGCAAAAAGACTCCAGCAAGTGATCAGGAGGGTAAATCACTATGATCAAGTAGAATTTATACCAAGAATGCAGGGCTGGTTCAATATTAGAAAAACCATCCACATAATTGACCATATTAATAAGCAAAATGAAAAAATCACGTGATTATCTCAATAGATGCAGAAAAAGCCTTTGACAAAATACAAAATTCCTTCCTATTGAAAACTTTAGAAAGCATAGGAAAGAAGGGACTTTCCTAAAAATACTAAAAAGTATTTATCTAAAACCATCAGCAAACATCATCTGCAATGGGGATAAACTAGAAACCTTCCCAATAAGATCAGGACTGAAACAAGGATGCCCATTATCACCTCTATTATTTAATATTGTACTAGAAACACTAGCAGTATCAATTAGAAAAGAAAAAGAAATTGAAGGTATTGAAATTGACAATGAGGAGACCAAGCTGTCATTCTTTGTGGATGATATGATGGTCTACTTAAAGAATCCTAGAGAATCAACCAAAAAGCTAGTGGAAATAATCGACAACTTTAGCAAAGTTGCAGGATACAAAATAAACCCACATAAGTCATCAGCATTTCTATATATCTCCAACACATCTCAGCAGCAAGAATTAGAAAGAGAAATGCCATTTAAAATCACCCTGGACAACATAAAATACTTAGGAATCTATCTGCCGAGACAAGCACAGGAACTATATGAGCACAACTACAAAACACTCTCCACACAATTAAAACTATATCTAAACAATTGAAAAAAACATTAATTGCTCATGGGTAGGACAAGCTAACATAATAAAAATGACAACCCTACCCAAATTAATTTACCTATTTAATGCTATACCCATTGACCTACCAAAAATGTTTTTACTGAGTTAGAAAAAAAACCATAACAGAGCTCATTTGGAAGAACAAAAGATTAAGCATATTCAGGGAAATTATGAAAAAAAATGCAAAGGAAGGCCTTGCAGTTTCAGATCTCAAGCTATACTATAAAGTAGAGGTCATCAAAACAATTTGGTACTGGCTAAGAGACAGAAAGGAGGATCATTGGAATAGACTTGGGGTAAGTGACCTCAGCAAGGTAAACCCAAAGATCCCAGCTTTTGGGACCAAAACCCAGTATTTGATAAAAACTGCTGGGAAAATTGAAGACAGTTTGGGAGAGATTAGGTTTGGATCAACACCCTACACCATGATAAACTCATAATGGGTGAATGACTTGAATATAAAGAATGAAACTATAAGCAAATTAGGTGAACATGGAATAGTATACATGTCAAATCTTTGGGAAAGGAAAGACTTTAAAACCAAGCAAGAGGTAGAAAAAATCACAAAACATAAAATCAATAATTTTGATTATATCAAATCAAAAAGTTTTTGCACAAACAAAACCAATGCAACCAAAATTACAACAGAAGCAACACATTGAGAAAGAATCTTCGTAACAAAAATCTCTGGCAAAGGTCTAATTACTCAAATTTATAAAGAGCTAAGCCAATTGTACAAATAAATCAAGCCATTCTCCAATTGATAAATGAGCAAGGGACATGAATAGGCAATTTTTCAGTTAAAGAAATCAAAAGTACTAAAAAGCACATGAAAATGTGTTCTAAATCAGAGAGATTCAATTCAAAATAACTCTGAGGTATCACCTCACACCTAGCAGATTGGCAATGGAAAGTACTGAATGATGGAGGGGATGTGGCAAAGTCGAGACATTAATGCACTGCTGGTGGAGTTATGAATTGATCCAACCATTCTGGAGGGCAATTTGGAACTATGTCCAAAGGGTGCTAAAAGACTGTCTGCCCTTTGATCCATCCATAGCACTGCTGGGTTTGTACCCCAAAGAGATAATAAGGAAAAAGATATGTACAAGAATATTCATAGCTGTGGTCTTTGTGGTGGCAAGAAATTGGAAAATGAGGAGTTGCCCTTCAATTGGGGAATGGCTGAACAAATTGTGGTATATGTTGGTGATGGAATACTATTGTGCTTAAAGGAATAATAAAGTGGAGGAATTCCGTGGGGACTGAAACAACCTCCAGGAATGATGCAAAGTGAGAGGAGCAGAACCAGGAGAACATCGTACTCAGAGACTGATACACTGTGGTACAGTCCAATGTAATGGACTTCTCCATTAGTGGCAATGCAGTGATCCTGATCAACTTGTAGGTATCTACAAGAAAAAAAAAACAAACATTATCCATATTCAGAGGAAAAACTGTGGGAGTAGAAACACAGAAGAAAAACAATTGTTTGAATATATGGTTTGAAGGAATATGGTTGGGGATGTAGACTCTAAATGATCATCCTAATAGAAGCATCCCAATAACATGGAAATAGGTTCTGATCAAGGATACATGTAATACCCAATGAAATTGAGTTTAGGCTGTGGGAATGGTGGGGTGAGTGGAGGGAGAGAAATAATGTGATTCTTGCAACCAAGGAATAATGTTCTAAATTGACTAAATAAATTAATTCAAAAATAAAACAAAATACACACATAAGTAACTTCTATATTTTCCTAATTTTTAATTAAGAAAATTAAATAATCTTAAAAAAAAGTCAAAATGTCACCCTGGTATGCCATTGGTCCTCCTTCTAAATGAAGGATGAACAATCCATCTTTTATAGTTTTCCTATTCCCCAGATTCACTGAAGGATGACTAATGGTAGTTGGGTATATTTATGAGGTCAAATGAACTTTGCCTAAGTCTGGTTACATGAACTCACTGTTATGATATAGTATTCTTTTATTATCTCCATACCTATCATGAGTTTCAAATCACTATTTTATCTATCACACCTCAAAATATGACAATTCAAAATATCTTGCTTAACAACTTAAATGATGGCAAAAGTAGTGGTGGAATGAGTATTTGCCCAATTAGTTTTTGATGAAAAGAAGTTTATTAATATAAGTTTGACCCAATGTAATATTTTTAAAATTTTATTTAATTAGTCAATTTAGAATATTTTTCCTTAGTTACGAGTCGTGTTCTTTCCCTCCCATTCCCCCACCCCCTCCTGAGGCTGATATAGAATTCCACTGGGTTTTATATGTGTCTTTGATCAAGACCTATTTCCATATTTCATCATAATATTAAAAAAACAAAAATGATAACACTATTAAGACATTTTAAGCATTTATAATCTCATTTTATCTCACAATTTTTTGTGAGTAAGGTGCTATTAGCTTCTGGGAATGGATTGGAACTCAGGTTTTTCTCACTCTGGGTTCAATGCTTTAGCCACTGGACTATCTAGCTGCCTAGCTGGAATTGGAAAAAAAATTCCTGGAATACCTTAGCCATCCCACTCCCCAGAAACTTCCGTTTCTTCATTTTCCCTCCTCTAAAATGCACTAGTACGTATTAATGTTTAGGTTAGTTCATTTGGGAATGATGGAAAACTTGATTATGAGGGGGAAACATTCAGAAGGTCCTGTGAGACAACAAGATACATGGTATGACAAGTCTTAAATATTGTAAATGAGTTTCAAGAGGAGGCAAGCCTAGGGTACAAGTCTAGGTGGGATATACCAGCAGTGGGTGACTGAGGGAGTGAGGGAGGTAACTTTCCAGGTAGCTAGATGGAAAGCATGAGTCAACTAGGCAAGGTAACAGATAGAGCCCAGAATTGAGCTAATGGAAAAAAGAAAATGACAACTGAAAGGGATACCAAAGGGGGATGGTAGACAAGAAAGAATAAGGGAAAATGAAAGAGGAAATGAAGAAAAAATGAGCACATCTTCCATGCTAAGAATGATTTGTTAGTATCAGTTCTTAAGGAATTGGTTTTTCTTTTGAGTGCAACATTGAAGTAAATTTGAAGAGTTAGCTTTTCCTTCTTTTAAAAATAACTTCTATTTACCAGGTGTGGATATGTATAGTAGTTGGAAAAATTACACTCAATGTAAAAATGCAGAATCTTCTCCTTTACAAAGACTCCCTGCTGACATGCAAAAAACCCACAAAGAAAAATAATCAATATTAATTAAGAGTCCCTAATGTGCTGAGTATCCCAAAATGGATACTAAGTAGCATCCTCAGTGTCTTTAATTGCACAGAACAGCAAATTATAGACTCTTTCACTGGCTGACAAAGCAAGAATTAGATCTATTGGTCATGCCAGTGATTATTTTGCTTCCCTCTGATTATTTTTTTTTGTTCTTGCACTATAATATGTAAATAAATGTAGTGAGAATTTCCTCTACTGCTGATGTGTCAAAAATCAGGATTTTGTATTATATTTCTTTCTAAAGCAGATTGATGAGCATATATTTAGTAGTCCTTTTAAAACTATTCACAATGTTCTTTCCAATTAACAATGTTTGGACATTAAATTGATGATGCTCTAACAGTGAAAATTTTTAACCAATTAAAGAGTTTTGATTTTTTAATTCTAGACTAATCTGTTACCATATTGTAAAACAGTTTATTTCTTCCACTTTTCTATTTAAGAAAATCTATCATAATTCTAAAAGAACAACACTTCATATTTTATGTTCACATTATTTTTTTTTCATTTTTTATAAATGTTTTGTAAAGCCATTCATTTAAAACTCTGTGTGCAAGGATTTCATTATTTTAGTATCCTAATCTTAATCTCATAGAGAGTAAATTAGATTTTGGTTTTGGTCTGGACCTGTACTTTCACTGCTCCAGGGCATACCCAGGGAGGAAATTCTATCTACCAATGAAGATCAGCTATTATTTTTCTAATTTTATTCTTATAGAGTTGCCTGGGGCACTACAAGCCTAGTTACTTTTACAGTGTCACACAATCAATTTATAACAAAGCAGAACTTGAACCCAGATATCACTGACTCTGGAAGTATGTATCTCATCTTTAAGAACTATCACAAAGTTATTCCTGGTAAATCTCTTCCAAATTGTCAATAGGTAACCCCCAAATAATGTTTTTAATATTAAATAATAGAGAAATGCCTTTGGGAAAAATCAATGAAGTTCCTGAATATTTTTTTTTTTGCTACAGTGACTCTATTTATTATTGTTCTGTTTAACTCAAATAGGAGGTAAAGTGTACTGTATCCTTTTACCATATTTTTTGAAGCAGCTAGATGGCAAGTATATAGATATGAGTGCGAATTCAACCTCAGCTATGATGTATAAACCTAACAAAGAATTTAACCTCTGCTTGAATTTATTCAGATGTAAAATGTGAGTTCAGGCAATAGGCCCCAGGGTTGTTGTAAAGATCAAATGAGGGGGCACCTGATTGATTCAGTGGATTGAGAGCCAGACCAAGAGATGGGAGGTCGTAGGTTCAAATATGGCCTCAGACACTTCCTAACTGTGTGACTCTGGGCAAATCAATTAACCCCCATTGTCTAACACTTACCCCTCTTCTGCCTTACAGACAATACTTATTATTGATTCTAAGACAAGAAGGCAAGGGATAAAAAAGATCAAATGAGATAATAACTATAAAGTATCTAGTACATTGAAAGTATGTGTTTCCTTCCCCTTGCGGAGTGGGGCAGAGAGAATTATTATCATACCAAATCAACACAGTTCATTTTTTGGTCTTTCTAAGAATTAATTCATGGAATAGTTATAATTTTAACCCAAATTTTGTTATATTATGCACTTCAACATGTTTTAGTTTATTAGATAAAATTTTGAATATTTTTACAAATACTTTTATAGAATGTTGGTTTTTCATCAGATTTTATTTAACTGAACTGTCAGTGGATATATACATATATATATTTACTAAGGATAAAGCAAAAATAAATAGGGAATAAGATTTTAAGAACTTTAAGCACATAAGTACAAGTGAAATTCTCCTTTTATTTGAAACTACCATAATTTCTTAGTTCTAGTTTTCCTTCTTTCTTGTAGAAAAAAGCTTGAATTTATACTCCATTTACCATAAGTCATACAAAAACTCTCTTTATGCTTTTTTAAAAGTTTCTCTGCCAAAAGTTATTAAGAATAATGGGCTCACCGAAGCAAATTAAGAATGTAAGGGGGGATATATCTTCATAATGATATTAAAATGTGTAATTAGAATACAAAATTTTCTTCCAAAATAGAGTTACCTGAACTTTCAAAATCATACAATCACTGCATACTCAGCTGAGTAAATAAAAATGGCAGTTGTACCCCAGGAGAGATTAAGCTAGATAATTTGAAAGGGATTGGTTTCTTTTGTTGGTCATTATTTATTGCCGGTAATCAGATTATTACATATTATAGATTAGAAAGAATAGATAGTGTCTTGATAGTAGCCACTTGTGGAAAGGAAAACTGAGATGGAGCAACCATCATTTGGAATGTGACAGGAAGGGGAGTAACAGTTGGAGTGGGAGAAGAGCCTTGCTGGAGAAACTGCTCAAAAGAAAGATCTTTGCCCTCTGAACTCTGTTGAGTGATGAGGTAAGGACCTTAAGCTCTAGATCCTAAACTGTGGAAAAAGCCTTGCCTCTATTTCCTTTACCCAGAAGAAGAGAGAAGATTCTGGAATATTTGAGAGTATCAACTAGAGGAAGAACCAAACAACAACTGCTGCTGAAAGGGATTAATCCCTTAAACTTCAAGGGGTCACCCTGAAGATCCTTTCCATCCCTTGACCTTCCCAAGAATGACACTTGCCATCTGTTTAGTTAGAATTAAGACAGTGATTAGAAAAGAAGAAGAAAGATAAGCTGAAGCTGAGCCATTTGGGCTCAACTGAAGAAGAAGCAAAAACAACCTGTAGGGTCTCCTATTCCCATAAACCTATCCCCTTTCTTTTATTACTAGAATCATTAAACCACTTTATAAAATAGAAACTTGCAGTCAGATTCAAATTGAAGGAAGAACAAAGAAAGAGAGGGTGTGGGCTAGGCTTAGGTTTAGCCTTGGCTAAACAACTAAAACCAGCAGTGACAGTCTGCCTGCCAAACAAGGGGCAGTTCTGGGGTTTCAAATATCAGTCAAGCCTTGAAGAAGTAAACTCCACTATTCCCCAGAAGTCCACTCAAAAGACACTGATCCCATCATCCTTAACTTAACATTACCCAGAGGTACCTCTCTTGTGGGTTGAGTGTGATCATCTCTCATCCTTGTGGGTACCTCTCCCTTTACCTCCCCAGCCTCCATATTCCCTCTGTTCCTTCATCTCCTCTATTCCTTATTACAAACCCTTCTTTATCCCCTGTACTTCAGTCCTTATACACTGTATCCTCTAGGACGTTCCCATCAACTGGCATCTCCCTTATACTACTTTGTTGCATAGCATCCTTCAGTCTAATATCTGAGTTTCTACAACCTACCTGGGGTTGAGATGTAGAACCCAGGTAATTATGGTCAATTAGAGGAAATTGCAATTCCCACAGAGACTCCATTTGTTTGTATATAGTGAAAGAACAGCTTGGTCAGTGTACTGAAAAACTTTGGTAAAAGAATTAGATAGTACAGAAAATCAATGATGAATCTGGTATTTGGGAAAGTAGCTTGTTAGAGGACATCTAGGCATAAAGAGAGTATTTGTATGGTTTATGCTAAATGGAGTGTAAATTCAACCCTTTTCTACAAGAAGGAAGGAAAACTAGAACTATGCAATGGTGGTTGACAGTTTCAAATATAGGAATTTCACTTGTATTTATGTACTTAAAGTACTTAAAACCTTATTCTCTATTTCTGTTTTATTCTTAGTAATAAAAAAGCATAACAAGAACTGTGTAGTTAATATTTCCAGGTGCCTTTTGGTAACTGTTTAAGACTATAAATTACAGACAAGTTGTTCCTCTTTGTCAGTGGGAGTAATTTTCACACAAAGACTTCCTTACATGGATAAAACTTCAGGTCCAATCAAAATAAAAAAAGGATAAAGTGTTAGAACATTCAAATTCATGTATAATCAATGTAATAAAAACATTAGAAAAATTATGTAAAAATATTAAAAAGTAATAAAAATTAGAAAAAAAAACTGTGGTTGTGTCATTTATTGAATGTTGAGATGCAAAGAATACTAGATAATTGTCTTATGGTTTTGTCTAGAAAACCCAATCCATTAATAAACACCCTAAACATGACTCTAGAGGCAGTCACAGAAATTGCAGATAGATTGGACTAGGGGAAAAAGTCATTAAAAAGCTAATTTTCATTAAAATATTCATGATTATTTAAAATAGTGATTAAATTACAAACTTGCTTTATGAAATAAAGCTAAAATTCATCTAAAATGAATTCTCTAAAGCAGGTCAATTGCTATGAATAAAAGCTATATATGTGTAGAATTTAAATCTTAATTCTGGAAGGGACTAAGAGATCATTTGGTCAGTTTTTTGCCTTCAGTAAGTAAATATTCCCATTTTGTAGATTGAGTAACTGAGGCCCAGAAATACTAAGTAACTTGCCCAAGACAACACAGTTAATTGATGCTAAAATGAAATAGAATTCAGATCTCCTATTCCTTCCCTATTGCAATTTTTTTTTTATATTTTGTTTTGCTTTTCTAACTATGCCACACTGCTACCATGTCTAAGAATTTAGAAACAGTGGTGGATAATTTTTGTCCTGGGCAGCTGAGTAGTGATTATCCAATAAGACAAGACAAGAGACAAGTTATAAACACATGCAAGTGATGAAATGAGATTAGTTTCTGTGATACAAATAGCACAGCCTCTCCAGCGTGTGTCCAAAAAATATAGCCTTTAATCCATTTAATCAGCATAACAATATATTGGTTCAGCAGCCTGCCATCTCAGCATATAATTTTCACTATAAGGAACATTTTGCAAACACTATAAAACCCAAAGTGCTCCATAAGTCTTTAAAACATAAACAAGGTTCTTAATAGGCTATGTCAGCAAGCCCAGAACAAATCATGGAAATGTAATGAAGAAACTGATTTTCCCCAAAGATATTTTTCAGCTAAGCTTGAAGAAGAATCTAGTTATATTGCATATTTTTGTAGGGCGGTAGCATTTAACCTTGATTTATGGTCTCCCCTTCAAGCCCTTGCTTTGTCTTATGCCTGGATACAGCTTATCCTAATCTTCATTAGCTCAAAGAGGATGCTAAAATCAACTGTGGCTAATTTCAGTGAGGTATGGATGTAAGCTCTAATACACAGTGAGCAATGTAAACTGAGAAGGAATAAAGGAACCTTGATAGCAAACCTCTACCATAAACAAACATAAATGTAAGCATTATGCAATGAACTAAAATATACCTGTGCAGAGTGCTTTTCTATTAATTCTTTTAGGAAATGTATTTTAGTTGTTTTCGATGAGCAATTATTTTCCTGTCCTCTCTCCTATTTAAAGAAGAAAGGGAAAGAGTGGTGGAAGTCTTTCTAAGCAGCATAGTTAAGCATAACTAATTCTTGGGCATCAGTTATGTCTAAATATATATTTGGAATTCTGCACTTAGAGCCCATCACTTCTCAGACCTGTGATTGCACCTTTCCAAAGACGAAAAACACCCCCATGGAACTATATGCCAGGAGGATAAATGGCATGACTCTATAAGCCAAAATTTCCTGATGTCTTTCACTGAACTCCTACTCTATTGCCTTTGGTGTGAAGGTGATTCTTTGCTGTATAAAGCTATGGCAGCTTGGGGCAAGCTAAAGAAGGACCTAACAAACTGGAAAGGTTTCAAGTACCAGGCTAGTGATAGTACAAGGATCAGCCTAGTTAGGATCATAAAGACACATCATAAAAATTTGAGGCTGACATTTTTCCACCTTAGCATCTCACTTTGATCACCTACTATTAATCACTCAATCAAATAAACATTTATTAAGCAACTACTATGTACCAAGCACTGGGAACATTTCTGAGAATACAAAAATTGGAGAAAGACAACCCTTGCCCTCTAGAAGCTCATAGTCTAAAGGCAAAGGTTCTTATTTTTTAGCCCACAAACTTGCTTTCTAAATTTATTTTTTTGATAATTGTATTTTTAAAAATTCCTTACCTTCGGCCTTAGAATTGGTTCTAAGTATCCCTTCCTTCCAGGGTAGAAGAGTGGTATAAGATAGGTAAGTGAGGTTAAGTGACTTGCCTAGGGTACCACAGTCAAGATGTTTCTGAGGTCAAATTTGAACCAGGACTTCCTGTCTCCAAGCCCAACTTTCTGTCCATTGAGCCACCTAACTGACCCTATAATTGTTTTTCAATATAATTAATTTCCTTTGGGATACTATAAGTTTTATTTTATACATTTAAACATTATTCTGGGAAAGGGCCCATGGGGGGGTTTCATCAGATAGCCAAAATCATGCCTATAATATGAGATAAAGTTACCTCTGTACTAAAATATCAAGAGGTTGTTGTCTGGATTGATATAGAGATAAATCCTACTGACAAAGTCATGGCTCTTTGTAATAATTTATTAATAAATATTTATTAAATGACTTTTAAGATAATTTTCCTAAGCAAATAAGACAATATTTTTTAAAGTATGGGTATATTCTTCAGATTGAAACATATCATTCTTTGTTTTATTTCCTGTCAAAGTTTTCTCTAGTGTTGTTTGTTTCAAAACATGACAAATATAGAAATATGTATTATATGATAAGATATGTACAATATATATTATATTACCCGCCATCTTGGAGACTGGAGAAAACAGGGAGAGAGAGAATATAAATCTCAAAATGTCATAAAGTGATTATTAAAATTATACAGACATGTAAAAAACTTTTAAAAGGATGGATATACCCTGTCAACAATTCTATACTGTAGTTATTAATTGATTTGGTTAACAGTGTTTGCTTCTTGATTTAACAAATATGACTAGTTAATAATGCCAGTGGCCAACATGGACTACTAGAGGAGAAAGCAGTAGGTATAATTTATTTTGTACATGGGAAATGCTCATTTGAATTTGTGCATGATTTATGGCTAAATTTAGATCCTTACCATAACATATAAGTCTTTAGCTTCCTCACATGAAACCTAAAGTTTATCTGAGCAGAATAGAGACAGCATGCTAGAATAGACAGAAGATCAGTTCCAGAATAAGGACAACTTAGGCTCTACCATTGGTATATACAGTCCTTAACCCATCCTGCACCAAATATCTAACATTATTACTGGCAAAAGAGTTGCTGATTTGCTCTATTAGAAGAATTTACCATTGGCAAGCTCTGTAGCTCTATGAAATCACAGATCAAAATGCACACACACACACACACACACACACACACACACACACAACTCCATGGGGAGGGAGAAGATGTAGCTCTTGTCATTCCTTTATGGGCAAATGGATGTATGCAGCCCTCTCTTATTTATGTCCTTATCTTTACTGTTGCCTTGGCTTGAAGTAGATCCTCTCTTCTGGTCATTGCATGCCAAGATGGTACATGTCTCCCTTGCTACTTTTTCCCAGGTGGCCATAATTACAACCCAGCTTTTGAAAAGCTGTTCTTTTTTTTTTAATTCATGCTTTATCGTTATATGGAAATTGACCATAACCTTAACACTGTCAGATGCTCATCCTGTGATTATGAGTTTGTCCAGATCACTATGACAACCCTTCTTCACTGAGGTACTTGTAACAGTGTAGGCAAGGATTTGTACAGATGATGATCACGTTTCAGGGTCAACTGAAGGGTATAATCTCTCTCATCAAGTGGAGAAATGCCAAGGTGAATTATTGTCTGATAGCCCAGGCTCTATCTAAACAGGAAAAGACTCTCATGAAGGAAATATAAAAGTTTTCTACATATGCTGATCTTCTCCATAAAAATATAATTTCAGCCACAATAATATAGGGCCAAAGGATTTGTACTCAGGAATTTTTTTTAGACATTATCTCCAGAAGTATCAAACTTTCTACAGGTTCTTTGGGAAATTAATATGTTTGGAAAATGTTTAACAAAATAAAAAATAGAAATACAATATACATAGATAATGTTAATTTGTGATTTTCTGAGTCGATATGCAACCTGAAAGAAATCTATTTGTATTTGTGAGACCATAAATAATATTTTAGCAAAGTAATAGGATATAAAATAAATCTGTATAAATCATCAGTATTTTTATATTTTACTGACAAAGACCTGCAAAAAAAGAGAGGGAAACCTCATTTGAAATAATCAGAGAAAATAAAACACTTGACAATATGCCTGTAAAAACAAATCCTGGAACTACATGAACAAAATTATAAGACATTTATTACACAAATAAATTCAGTTTTAAATAATTGGAGAAATATTAATATATCATGGTTAGGAGGAATCACTGTAATTAAAATGACAATCCTACCTAAATTAAACTATTTATTCAATTTCTGTCGACTAAATTTCCAACAAAATATTTTATTGAAGTACAAGCCACAGAAAAAAAGATCAAGCATATCAAAGGAATTTTTAAAAATTCAGAGAAAAGAAGTCTAGTAGGACTGGATTTCAAACTATAACATAAAGTCAGTAATTATCTAAAACATCTACTGACTCATAAGCAGAAAGGTAGATCAATGAAATAGAATAGGTATAAAGTAAACAGTAGCAAAAGATTATAGCAACCTTATATTTCACAAAAGCACAGATTCATGTTTTGGAGCTAAGAACTTACTAGTTGGTAAAATTGCTGAGATAACTGGAAAATAGTTTGGAAGAAATTGTGTATAAACCAATATCTTACACCATTCAGTAACATAAGACAAAAATGATCTAGACATATATAGAGATACCATGAATAAATTAGAACAGGGAACATATTACCAATCAGATTTATGGATAGAAGAGGAATTTATGATTAAACAAGAGATAGAAGTGAGATATAAAATGGACAATTTGATTACATTAAATTTAAAAAGTTTTATAAACTAAATTAATATAGTCAAGAAAGGGGGCAATTTTTATAAACAGTTTCTCTGATAAAGGTCATATCTAAAATATATAGAGAACATTGTCAAGTTTATAAGAATGTGAACCATCCCTCAAATGATAAGTGGTAAAAAGATATAAACTGTTTTTAGATGAAGAAATCATAGCCATATAAAGATACTCTAAGTCATTACTGATCAGAGTAATGCAAACCAACATAATTCTGAAATATTTTCTTAGACTTAACAGATTGGCTAAACCAATAAAAGGTCAAATGACAAATGTTGAAGGGGATGTGGAAAAATGGAGACATTAATACACTTTGTGGAGCTGCAAACTAATCCAAGCATTTTGGAGAAAAATATGGAATTACTCTCAAAGAGTTATAAAACTGTGTATACCGTTAATTCCAGCAATATCACTTGCTGTTGGGTCTGTTTTCCAAGGAGATCAGAAAAATAACATATATTCCAAAATATTTATAACAGCTCTCTTTGTGGTAGCAAAGAGCTATTGAGAGGATATCCATTAATTGGGGAATAGTTTAACAAGTTGAGATACATGATTGTGATAGAATATTACTGTGCCATAAGAAAAGATGAACAAGCTAATAAAAAAACACAGGAAAATCTAGGAAATATTGAAGAGTAAAATGAGTATAACTAATCAAGCATAATATATAGCTATAGAATTAATAAAGAATAACTTGTGAATTCCACCTCCAGAGATAGAATTTGTAAATAGCATATTTATAAATAAACATGAAAGACATGATTTAAATATATGTATTTCTTGTCAATTGATGCCTTCTGTGATGCAGGGAAAGGAGAGAGAAGGTGAGATATCTGGGAATTAATTTTTAACATCATAGAGACATTTAAAATATTTTTAAAAAGGAGAAATAATTTGGTGACCTTCCTTACCTTCAGTTTTCATTCCCTTTCAAGCAATAAAATGTGTATGTCCTCATGTCTAATAGCATTCCTTTTGACAGTTATAATTATATTCTCCAAAGAGCTACTTAAACACTCCTATGATCTTGACAAATACAGATGTTTCCTAGACTTCAGAAACTGAGAATATAGGCATGCCTGTAGTCACTGCTGCTAGAAAGGTTGATAATTGCTTATATTCTGTGCTATAGTAAGGCTAAAAGCCAATTGAGTGTCCACCTCTATGTCTAGCACCAATTTGATGAATCTCTGAAAAGAGAAAGTTACCTAAAGAAGGGGAAAAGACCAAAACAGGGAAAATAAATCAGGTTAAATCTTCCATTTTAATTAGTATTGGGATCAACCCATGAATGAGCAATGGATTAGATAGGGAGACTCAATTAAAAAAAATAATAAAAAGACAAGTATAGAATTACAGAATTTGTGCAAGGGGAAGGGTCCCAGGTAGGTGCTATTATCATCCCCATTTTACACATCCAGCATTCCTTACTCTAAGTCATATCTTTAAGCCTTTTTACTAAGTTTCAGCTCATTTTAATTAGAGTTACCATAAGAATTAAGTCTCTGATCCTAGATGAAGATGGAAGAGTTTCCAGTGAGAATACAAAGGTGGCCCCTTGTGTTTCTTTTGTACATGTTTTCTATCATTTATACTCTCATAATGCAGAATACCACCTGAATGCCCTAACTAAAACTTATGGTTTAATCACTGTACATGTAGAAATTCAACACCACTGATCTACTGGATTATTTATGGTCGCAAAAATTATTTTCTTTCACTTCAGTTCCTCCATTCTTGAGGTAGAAATGATTATTTTGCTTGACATTAAATGTTTCATAACATTATTCAAATTTTAAAAAATGGTTCACTTTAAAAATAGTTTTAATAGAAAGACAAAATGATTTAATAATAAAGGAAACATCCCATTACTTTATATGCCATATTGCATTTTGATAATGCAATGTATTTTTAAAGTACAATTTATAATCTTTAATTTTCACAAATCTGCATTCTTTAATGGAAGACACAAATGAAAGTGACTTTCCTAAAGAAGTCTGCATTTTTTTACTCAAAAAAACCAATAACAATTTGAGGAGGGAGTGACCACTTTCAACAGGATAGAAATGGGAAAGAGTTGATTTTAAAGACTTATTATACTTATGTTGCAGATTCTAAGAAGCAGAGGTGAGGAGGGAAACTTGTTTCAGGTTTGAGAGCTAGTTTATAAAAAACACACACACACACAGATAAGTGATGAGATGAGAAATTAAAGAAATAGCCAAAAGGTCAATTTGATTGGATTTCAAAGAACATGAAATGAAGGTATAAGAAGAGTAATTAGCAGCAAACATTATAAATATTTTAGCAAATAACTTTTCCAGAATGTTTTTTAGAAATATGTAACTTAAAGAATAATTTGACATGTAATTTACAAGACTCTTTTAATGTTACTCATGCAATTGTCATGAATTAATTTAGAGACATCAATGAAGATAGTGCTGGCCAAGAATCAGAGACATACTTTAGATAATCACTAGATATCTGACCAGGCTTACATACACACCTAAAAAGCTCTATGAGACTTATCAAAGTTAAACATAAGTTGTTATTTATGTTGATGAAAGGAATTTGTACACTAATGAAGTCGCACATCTTTGATGTATGAGTGATTAAAGCACCATGAGTAGTGATGTAGCATTTATCAGGAATTCTCAGTGAAATATCTATAAGGGTACTTTCTAATTGGAAATTTGATTGGCTAAATATATAAGAATTCTTAAGTTGGCCAGATCATGACAGCATCAATATATCTATAACCTGAAAAAAGGTGTGTATTTTGACAAACATGGCAGAAATACCTACTCTGAAAAAACACATTTTAGTTTTGTGGCTATCAAGGTGAATCTAAATAATGGCTTTAGAACTTGGAATTCAACCATTTGTATTTTTGCTATTTTGATAACTATGTTTCAATGTAAGATTTCTTTTATAACAATCAATCAATAAATACTTATTAAGCATTTATTATATGCTAGTTGCTAGTCACTGTGTTAAGAACTGGGGTAGAAAGAAAAAGAAAAGAAGTAAAGGAAAATATTTGCCCTCAAAAAGCTTAAAATTTAATGAACTGGAATACATTTCATATTAGCATTGTTTTATGAAAGGAATAAATTTACTTTTTATAAGAGGTATGTGAATTTGTTTTAAATATTTTTCATAAACAGATTTCAGCATAATTGTTTTCATTTGTACCACTATATATTTTATTTTATGACTTTAAAATATTATTTTTAAAAGAGTCATAGACTTTACAAATTTGCCAAATAGGCCTATGACATACACAAAAAGTAATGAATTCCTATTTGAGAGAATTTTGACATGATTTGCTTTTACGTTTCACTTGTAATACTTTCTCCTTTGGAAAACTTGGGAATTGATTGATTCAAAGTAATCTTAAAACAGGGATTGATGATCTATAAAAAATTTTCATAACTTGGACCATTTTCTATTATAATTACCTTTTTGTTAAAATTAACACAATCTGAACTGTCTTAGAATGTTAAAATTTAGATATGAAATAGTGAAACTCTCCACAAATATTAATCTGAGCAAAGAAAAGCATAGATTTTAAAACATATTTTGGGTTATGGAATCTTTTGACATTCTGATAAAGCCTATGAACCTCTTCTCAGAATAATATTTTAAGTGCATAAAGTGCATTAAGTGCATTTTTAAAAAGCCTATGTATTATGAAGTAGTTACTATGTAATTATAAAAGAAAACAATTATAATGAAATACATTTATAAAAATTTAAAAATTAACAGACATAGAATTCTAACAACTCCTGATATAAGGTGAACATTATTATTCCATCATAAAACTAAACTAATAGGAAATTATTCCAGTCATTCTCTTCTGCATTCTCTGGCTATAAATTTAAAGTATGTTTCCAAGCATTTAGTTTTCATTAGTAATGATAGGAAAATTATAAATTAAATGAAATCTTTGAAAAGTAATGTCTATAGCACACTATTGCTCTAGAAGCCAGGGTAGTCACATATGATGCAAACAAGGCAATCACTTATGCATTGGAAGATAGTTGAAGCTTTGTGCTGGCCTATCTTATATTATGCCTCTCCAGAGCCTCAGTTTTTTTTTCCCCTTTTCTCTATTTTTCTTTAATCTAGACTACATGAATAGGAAATGTCCTGTCAAATGTCATACATGTAGAAACTTGTAGTAGTAAGATTTGAATCCAAGACTTCTGAATATAAATTCTTTAGTCATGGTCAAACAAGTAGTGAAAGAGACACTATTTGAATTGGGTTATCAGGCATCTCAAACTGGGATTCTTCTGTATCTCCTGCACTAGGTTTAGTGCATGACACAGAGGAGATACTATATAAATGCTTATTCCATTCTATTCCTCTTTTTAATATAAAATATGAACACAACGGTAATGACAATACCTTTCCATTATATAATACTTTAAGATTCTGGGAGTGCTTTAAGTATAGATTTGACAGAATTTTATCAAAACCTACTGATAAGATCAATCAGTTCAATTCCTTCTACTTTAACCCTTCCCATGGTACTCTTCCATAGAAGCACTCTTGTCAGACTAATCCAATAAAAATTCATGGTGTATTAGTACTCATTGTAACAAAAACTGCCATGGGCTCATTGTATCACTCAACACTTCAGAAATTTTTTTCTTGCACCTCAGTTTTTCCCATCTGAAAACTGAGAATCATTGCCCAACTATATATGTAATATTGTAAATATTTTTCAAACTTGGAGGAAAATAAGCTACGTGATTTTTAAAATATATTTTAATGAAAGCAAACACAACACAAACTCTTCTGTTACCTTTTATATAATTATGAATTTTTATCATAAAGAATTTTAAAAATATATAATTTATATACAGTATAAACAAATGTTTTGTTTTCACAAGTCAACATTTTTCATGTAATCTGTCAGAGTCCCAGTAAATTGCTTCAATAAACATTCCAACCAATATCTTTTACCTGTAGAGAGATGGAAAAATAACTTTAAACTTTTGTGTAAAAGAAAAAAATGAAAATGAATAGAATAGGTCTAGACTTTGTTGCATATTTTTACTACCAAAGTGAAAAATAATTTGACTCAATCTTGTCATGAGACTGATTTCTGTCTCAAAATTTGCAATGCAAAGACAAGAATAGCTTCTAACTTTGACAGACATGAATGATTAATTTCAGATTCTTCCACACCTAGTCAGTCATTCAATAATAAGTCCAAAGCATGTACTGACTCGACATCACCTTCTAATGAAAAAATAACAGAGAAAGTCATGGGTTTGCTAAATCCCCAGCACTTCTAAACATCAAATAAACCTCTTGATTCTTCAGCTTGTTAAAGCAATGAGTAAGTCAATAAGCAGTTATTAACTACCTACTCTGTGCCATGAACTGTGCTAGGTACAAGAGACATGTCTTGTCCTTGGGGAACTCCAAGACAAATACTTATATTTGGAGCATGACTAACACTTAGGTCTTTTTTAAATTATGAAATAATTTTCTAAATTTGGGAGTAAATGTAGGCATTTAATGTGGGTGAAATTGTATCTGTAAATGTCCTTAGTTATTATGGATAGAGACTGGCCCTGGGATTTTATTAATACAGAGAATTTCAGAATATGCACATTGTAGATATAAATTCAAGTTGACTTCTCTGAAATTTATTGTCTTAGAGAGATGCCGAAAATAATGAGAGGTTAAATGATTCATATCTGCTTCTAAGATCCACAATGGCATGCCATTTTAAAGGCATTATTTTAAGATATTTTTTGAAATGTATTAGTGGAGCTTCATTTTAAAAGCCCAGAAAGTATTAAGTTGCCAAAATGCTCTTTGATTATCATTGTTCAATAGGGGAGGCAACATGTGTTGGCGAACCTATAGCATGCATGCCAGAGGCAGGCACTCAGAGACCTCTCAGTGGACACACTCGCCATGGCCCAAACACAGTTTCCTAGGGTACATTACTAGCTAGTACCAGATTGTTTAGATGGTTGCTGATTTATAATAAAGTTTCAAATCAGGTCCAAATTTCTTCCATTTTTTTTCACTAATTCCCTTAATAGTCTAAATATTTTGTTCTTCTAGATGAATTTTGTAATTATTTTTCTAGCTCCACGAAATAATTTTTGGGTAGTTTTATTGTTATGGTACTGAATAAGTAAATTAATTTGGGAAAAATTATCATTTTTATAATATTGGTTTGGTCTACTCATGAGCAACTAATATTTTTCCAGTTATTTAAATTTGACATTATTAGTGTGGAAACTGTTTTGTAGCTGTGATCATAGTTCCTGGATTTGTCTTCATGGGTAGACTCCTGGTATGTTATATAGCCTATAGTTATTTTTAATTTATTAACATTATTGTTTTATTTGGTCAATTTCAAACATTATTCCTTGGTTACAAAAATCATTTTCATTCCTCCCTCCTCTACCCCCCTCCCCTCCCATAGCTGACACACTATTCCACTGGGTATTACATGTGTCCTTGATCAGAACTCATTTCCATGTTGTTGGCGTTTGCAATAGGATGTTCATTTAGACTCTACATCCCCAGTCATATCCCCTTTGACCTATGTAGTCAAGCAGTTGTTTTTCTTCAGTGTTTCTACTCCCACAGTTTTTCCTCTGGATGTGGCTAATGTTCTTTCTCAAAGATCCCTCTGGGTTGTTCAGGAACACTGTATTGCCACTAATGGAGAAGCTCATTACATTCGATTGTACCACACTATATCCATCTCTGTGTACATTGTTCTCCTGGTTCTGCTCCTTTCACTCTGCATCACTTCCAGCCTATAGTTACTTTAAATGAGATTTCTCATTCTATTTCTGGCTATTGGGCTTTATTGGTAGTATAGAGAGATGCTGATGATTTATATGGGTTTATTTTATAATCTATATGTATGATAAAATTGTGGTTTCAATGAGTTTTTTTAATTAATTCTCTAGGATTTTCTAAATAGACCATCATATTATCTACTTAGAGTTATAGCTTTATTTTCTCATTGGTTATTCTAATTCCTTCAATGCCTTTCTCTCTTCTTGCTATTTGTAGGATTTTGAATACATTAGTGAATATTATTGTATCTATCTTTTCTATCTAATACAACATTGAATGATGAGACCTTTGCTTCACTCACAATCTTATGGGGAAGGATTCCAGCAGATATCCACAGATATTGCTAATGATTTTAGATAGATGATAGTTGTTATTCTGAGTACTGTTTTATTTATTTCAATGTTCTCTAGTGTCTTGAATAGAAATCTAATATGAATAGTGTTATAAGGAAAGTTAAGTTAAGGAGGAAATTGTGGGTTTGCAGAGGACAGGGCATGGGACAGCACAGTAAGAAATTCTGGAATTCTACAAGGGGAAGTTAAGCTGTTGCTAAGGGACAGTTGATTCTCGTGCTAGATCTATCTCTCTGATTTTACTGGAGGGAACTGGCTGTCTTCCCTTGTTGATTGTTGTCTATCTGGTCTTCTCCACCCTATCTGTTATCCTACTGGCTGGATCGATATCTACAGAGCTTCCTGGTGATTCTGAACCATCAGCAGTGATTATGAGACCAAGCCTGGATCCTTTTGGTTCTAGGACCTCTTCCTGGTCCCTATCCTGCCTAATTGCCAACCCACTATCTCTAATATCACCAAAAGGGGCATTGATTTTGGTTAGTGAAGGTGTTTCAGTGTAGATTGAATCCAAGAAGACTCCTGATTACAGGACATTAAGATATGGAGGGGTGTTAGGTAGTTGTCCTTAGTTTTATCCAAATTCCCTTTTCACTTTCCCTTGACTAATAAACCCATCATCTATTTTTGATATAACCTAAACTATGCTACTTCAGTCCAGACCTGTCAGCCCACACTGACCTTTCCAAATTTATTCTTTTGATACTGGCCTACATTTAAACATCAAATAACATCCCCTAAACCACCCTAATATTACACTAGGTATCCTATTTTGTCAAAAGTTTTTCATCATACATTGAAATAAATATGTGACTTCTGTTGGTTTTGTTGATATGATTAACTATGATGATAGTTTTACTGTATAGCACGTATCAAGCCCACCTGCTCATAATGCATGATACTTATAATATATTGCCATAATCTCCTTTCAAGTATTTTTAAAAGAATTTTGCATGATATTTATTGGTCTACAGTTTTCTTTCCATGATATATTATTCTCCCTGGACTAGATGTCAGCATTTGTCATAAAAGGAGATTGCTAGAGTTCTTTCCTCAGCAAATTTTTCCTATATAGTTTATGTAGTATTGGAATTTATTGTTTTTTAAATGTTTGGTAGAATTCACTTGTGAATCCATCATGCCCTGGGACTTTTACTGAGATAGAGTTGTTTAAGTATTCTAATTCTCTTGTTAATCTAGGCATCTTAAATTTTTTTAAATACTCATCTAATTTACTTAGATTATGAAATTTATTGGCACAAATAGGCAAAATGACACCTAATAATAGCAAAAATTTTTATTCATTGGTTGTAACTTCACCCTTTTCAATTTTAATAGAGGTAATTTAGTTTTCTTTTTTCTTTTGTTTTTGTTTTTTTAATCAAATTAAGCAATAATTTGTCTATTTTATTGTCCCCCAACCATAAAACAAACTCCTTCTCTTATTTATTAGTTTAATGGTTTTCTTACTTTAAATTTTATTAATCTTTCCTTTGATTTTCAGGATTTCTAGTTTGATGTTTAATTGGGAGTTTTAATTTGTTCTTTTTCTAGGTTTTTAGTTTCAAAATCTAATTCATTGATCTGGTTTTTTTTTTCTCTGTTTTATTGTTGTAAATTAAATTTTCTCTTGTGGTCTGCTTTGGCAGTATCTCAAAAATTTTGGTATGTTGTCTCCTACTTGTTATTCTTAAAAAAAACTATTGATTGTTTTTATATTATTTTTTGATACACTCACTTTTAAAATTATGTTTTTGGTTTCTGATTAACTTTTAGTCTTTTTTACTCTGGAACTTCATTCAGTGTAATTTTTAAAGCATTGTAGTTTGAAAAGAATGCATTTAATATTTCTATCTTTCTATATTTGGTTGTAACACTTTTATGATGAATTTTTAACTTTTGCTGAAGCATAATAAATTTTGTTTGAGCCATTTACCTTTACTTTACAAGTTTCTCCCTGTTTAAAATGAATTTTCTATAAACAACATATTGTGGTATTCTGGATTTTAATACAACTTTTCTATCCTCTTCTGTTATATAGATGAGTTTATCATATTCATATTAACAGTTATGATTAATCTGTTTCCCTTTATCTCATTTTCCCCCTATTTATCTTTTAAATCACCTTTTAGCCTTTCCCTGTTCACAAATATTTTCAATTCTGTTCATATTTTTCCTCAAGTTGCCTCTCCCTTTTGTCCTTTTCCCTATTTTTATACCCCATGTCCTTTTTTGCATCACTATTTTCCAAGAACAGTGGTAGGGCACGACCAGCAGAAGACTGGGCAGGGCTCTGGCCCATATACAATGGAGAAGTGCCTGGAACTGATTATCAGACACTTTTAGCACCCTGAAAAATACAGCAATGGATTTACTCACAATTTTTCCATCTATGTAATTTTGTAAGACCTTATTCTCAGTGTTAAATAATAACAAAACCAACAAAAGAAACAGATTGACAGATGAAGTTAGTGCTTCCTTTTGCTTAAAGTGTACAAAATACCAATCTTCAATTGAAGATTTAGTCAATTAAATTCAGCAACAAAAAAGTCACTAATAGGCAGGTTAGTTAAAGAATACCCCTTCCCCTCACTAATCTTAGTTCACAATACCCCACAGAAGTTAAATAATATCAAGACCAACAAAAGAAACAAACTGACAAATGTACAAAGAAGTCACTAACCAGGTTAAGTTAGATTAATTCGTTTTTGGTTTATTAAATGCTTATATGTTACAATCACACATTAGTGTTATTTGAACTATAAATATTGCAACATTATTTTTTTTCCTCAAAGTGACACACCACCCGAGTTATGCTTGGGTTTTTTGGGAAAATTTTGACACACCAAGCTCAAAAGGTTACTCATCACTGTTCTAAGCCTACATCCTATGCCTTGTGGAATGTTATATTCCATGTGTTCTGATTCTTTAATGTAGGATCTTCAAGGTCTTGTGCTATCCTGACTGGTTCTATAAAACTGATTGTTTTTCCTTTACTGATTGCAGTATTTCCTTCTTTGTTTGGTAATTCAGGAATTTGGCTATATTTTTCCTGAGATCTTAAAATATGGGATATCTTTTGAGATGTGATCAGTGGATTCTTTGAGTATCTTTTTTCCTTTTCTTGTTCAAGACTATGAGGGCAATTTTTCCAGATAATTTCTTGCAATACCATGTTCAGATTCTTTTTTTATCATCCCTATCAGGAAATCCAATGATTATTAATCTTTCTTGGATCTATTTTTCAAATCAGTTGTTTTTCCCATAAGAAAGTTCAAATATTCTTCCTTTTTTATTCTTTTGAATCTATCTTATTGTTTCCTGCTGTCTTATGAAGTCATTAGTTTCCATTTGTCCTAGTATAATTTTTATGGGTCCATTTTTTTCTTTGAATTTTCAAATTTTCTTTCTTAGGGAATTATTTTATCAATTGAGGTATTATATTCCCTTTTTTAGGAAACTTTTCTTCCATATGTTTTTGTTGTAAGCTGTTTATTTTTTCAATCATTTTATTTTCAAAATTTTCTTCTAATTTCTTTTTATTTGTTTGTTTGTTGTTGTCCTTTTAGGAGCTCTTCATTTCAGGCTTGACATTATTTGGCTTTTTCCTTTGAGGCTTCACATATTTTCATTTTCTATTGCTGTCCTCTTTAAGCTTGAATTTTGTTAATCATACTTGTTGAAACTTTTTTTTCTAGTATAAGGCTTTTTCTCCATCTATTGCTGATTTTGTTGGTTATTTTGTCTTTTAATTTTATCTATATGCTGAAGCTTAGTTCTGTTCTTGGGGTAGAAGGAGTACTATCACATGCTTGCATTTTTCCTGAGGTTGGCCCAACTATTTTGATCCCAGATTTAATATTCTATATAGGAGGCCTGGTTTTTTGTGAGGTTTGCAGCTTTTCACTTCAGCTGGGTTGAAATGGATTCTGTCCCATCTCACCAAGACTGGACCTTGTGGGGCTGAGTTCCTCCTGTTGCTGGATCACATTTGACTTCTGATTAGGTTTAACTATGCAAACCATTTTCTGTCCATAGCTGCCTTTTAATATCTGTTCTTCCCATGATGATATGAGACTAAACCAAGTCTGCTCTCTCCCCTGCTTCTTAGGTTGTATCACATCTGAGTTCCTTTGAAGCTTATCTATCACTCTCTCCTTATACTCCATGAGATAATTCCTCCTTGTTGACATTGTTCTGTGCTAAAGCAGTGCTTCACCATATCTTCTGTTGTTTCTGATGCTCCGAGTTTTATTTTTTGGTTGTTATTGTTCTTTTATGGTCATTTGGACGGTTGTTAATATATTCCTGGTGTTTTGTATTTGACATTGACTCTGCCTGAATAGTCATTTTTTCTCTTGTTTTTTGAGAGTCTTACACAAATATTGAGCCACAATAATATCTTATCTTATATTTTTAAGACTTTTCAGAGCACTTTTTATGGCTCTTATTATCTAATTCTATTCAACGTTATCTTATAGCGCTTACATATCTGTTTATTGTAAGGCACAAGAGTACAAGGACATATATTACTTTTCTTACTATCTATCCTAGCACTTAACATTGTGCTGTGAACAGAGTTCATACTCAATAAATGGTGAATGAATGGGTAGATGAATGGATGAATGAATGGGATGAGAAATGTTGAGAGAGGAACCAGATACAATGTTTGTATCTTTGAATATTTCATAATAATACCTCAATTGATATGCTTGTTGGGATTAAAAATCATAATATATTAAATTATCATAATGACTGATATTTCTGTAGATTACTTTAATTGTTTAGTATTCCAAATATATTTTATTTCATTAAATATGTCTAGTACAATATTGAATTATAGTGATGATAATGAATATCATAGCTTGATCTTTGATCTTATTGGTAAGGTTTGTAGCTTATCCCCCTGAAAAATAATTCTTCCTGATGGTTTTATATAATTTACTATTTTAAGAAGAGTTTCACTAATTTGTCTGTGTTTGGTGTTTTAAATGAGAATGTATTGTGTTTTGTTCAAAGTTTATTTTTTTGTGCTTATTGGTAGAATAATATTTTGGGTTTTTTTGTTATTTATATGGAAAATTCTGCTAGTAGACCCACATTTCTGGGTTAAATATAATCTAGTAATGGTGAATGATATTTGCAATATATTACTACTTTTTGTCTACTACATTCTTTTCTAGTATTTTTTTAGTCAATATTCATTTTGGAAATCGGCATGGAGTTTTCTTTCCCTGTTTTTGGTCTTCCTCGTTTAGATATCTAATACTACATATATGTATTATGCATATATATCTAATACATATACATATGCATATGAGAAAAGATGCTTGGAAGGAATTTTTCTTATTTTTCAAATAGTTTCAAATAGTTTTCAAATAGTTTACATAATATTAAATTAATCATTCCTTAAATTTTTGGTAAAATCCATTTGTAAATCCAACTGCTCCTGTGGATTTTTTCTTAGGGAGCTCATTGATTGATTTCTGTACTTTCTTTTTATTGTTTGTCATTCTCTGCTGTTGCTCCTGTATTTTGCTCTTTTTCTCCATAGAAATTATCCAGGGTAAAGAGGGTTTTTTGTTTTTGTTTTTGTTTTTGTATTTTTTTTTGCTGCTGCTTGTTCTTTTGGCCATGGGCAGCTTGGGGTTCCTGCATGCTGATTGCTTTCTTAGCTTCTGTCTTGCAGGGCTTTGCCTGCAATATACTAAATAATACTAATAATACTAAATTATCTTAACTTTACAGTCAGGAACACAATTAAAGGCAGATAATATGATGTTCTCTAAAGTGTTTTACCCTGAGGCTATCTTTTGTTAGAGGGAAAGAGAAAGAAATGAGTGAAATGTAAGTAAAGAAAGGTTTTGCAGGAAAAGAGCTAGCTGCATGCCAGGAACCAAAAGACAGATTCTGGAACACAGAGAGAGGATTTTAAGGGGACACCAACTGTTTCTCAGTGATCTTGACATCCTGTCTCTTGAGCTGACTGGAGGTCTTGGCTTCCTGTCCCCTGGAGCTGAGGACAGTTAAGATATCTTATCTCTGTTTATTCCTGCTTTGATAAAACCTGCTTTGAAGTAAAATTAAAGAGTTTGTGTGTGCTGAGAAGTACTGTCTGCTAAGAAGATTAACCTGAAGAACAGCTATCCTGACCTAACTGAAGAGTGCTGTTGAGGGCCTGAGGCCAAACTCCAGCCTAACCCCCAGGAGATTGAACTCAGCTATTGTGAGTTCAATCCTGACTATATTTGGAGACCTGTTTCATCCTATAAACCAATCTTGGAGGATTATTTATAGTCAGGTGTAGTTAGTGAGGTTTGGAGAATCTTAGCTAGAGATAGGCCAGGGTTTAGGGAGTGTCAAATAACTGAAAAAATTCCCTTGAGTAAATTATAGAAGGGGGATGCTAGTGAGACTCTCATAGAGCTATGGAATCCTTTTCTTTAATCCTCACTTCCTACTTCTTTGTTTATTCCAGAATAAATCACTGTTTCCTGTTTTTTTTAACCACTATTGTGTTGGAGGTTTTATAGAGCACTGGTACCATTGAGGGAGGCTAACGACTTTAGTTCACTGAGGGATACTGAAGAATCAAATAAACCTCCATATCTCAACATCATCAACATCATCATTATTACCATTATTTTTTTTAACTTTCCAGCCCCTGCTGCCTTGGCTGTGTTCAGCCTTTTTTCTGCCCCAGCAGTGTGCTCTGCTGTCAAGGCTCTCCACTCCTCAGCAGGGTCTCAAGTCTCACTGCCAAGGCCTTGAACTGCCCTCAGGGGTAGATCTGTGGTGCTTTCAGAGAGCCTCTGAGAATTTAGAGATTGCCCCAACCCATGCTCTGACTCTGGTACAATAGGTGATGTGGAGGAGGGGTGATCAGTTTGCCCTTTTATAAGTGTTGTTTCACCCTGTATAGTGGGGGAATGCCCAAACACTGCCTACCTTTAAGGCTGCACCACTTGGGAGAATCTCTTCACTCATCCAATTTTGATTTCTGTCCTTTTGAGATGCTTTGTAATGATGATTTGAAAGGAGATTCAGAAGGTACCTACTGCTAAGCCACCATCTTAGTTCTGCCTTTGGCACTTTCTTTTTCTGAGATATAGTTATTTAAATATTCTATTTCCTCTTCTGTTAATCTGGGCAGTTTATTTTTGTAAATATTCATCCATTTAACTTTGACCATTGGTTTTACTGGCAAATAATTGAGCAAAATAACTGCTAATAATTTCTTTAATTTCATTTTTGTTAGTTGTATTTTTCCCCACAAACTAGTTTCTTGTATTATTTATTAGTTCAATGGTTTTTTTACTTCTAATTTTGTTCATCTGTCCTTTGATTTTCAGGATTTCCATTTCAGTTTTTAATTGGAAATTTTTAATTTCTTCTTTTGAAGAACCAGCTCCCGAACCTATTTTTTCCCTTCCCTGTCCCCTTCACCCATAGAAACCCTGCAGGCAAGTTATCACACCCTGACATATACCAGGAATTGATAACATACCCCAACCCCAGAAGTTCCTGTCACTCCCCCTCCTGATGTATAACAGGAACTGATAATGATCCCAGCCCCAGAAGTTCCTATCAAGTTCCTGTTCACTCCCCCCACCCCAACACTTCCTGGGCAGAAGTTCCTGGTCACTTCAGTGTATAAAAGACCTTCAAGCTCCAGAATCAAAACTTGAACCATTTTGGAGTGCCAAACCCAAGCTGCAGTTTGTTTAATAAACTCCCTCTTGTGTTTTACATGATTGGTCATCGTTTCATCCTTGGAATGATTCACTGGGAACTTCATATGGGGGCTCGCCCGGGATCCCTCGAAAGAACCAGAGTCTGACCAACAGAGGGAAGGGACCCTTGTTGCTGGGGCATCTCAAGTCGATGGGATCTGGAACATGTCACATCTCAGTGGAAGACAGTAGGATCCAGTGAGTAGTCTCGGGTGGTGTTGAATGAATGTGTGGAGAATGTTGTGTGAGAGTGAGAGAGTCGGGGCTCCTGAGTCATTGATATATGACTAAGTGTCTGACCACTGGTCACCAGCCCTAGGAGTTGTATGGGGATAGCCTATTGCCAAGCTGGACTCATTCAGGAGAACTACCCAACTATTTCTGAGCATGACCCAGGAAAGTATGCAATTCCTATTTCCTGCAAAGGGATAGGTTAAAATCTTGAGAAGTGTGTGGACCAAGACTGTAATACTCCTCTTGGCTTTCTTCACCTAAGGATCCCCAACTCCCTCTCCCTTGGATGAGCCATGGGAAGGACCTGTCGGGCTCGACTCCCTTAAGCAGAGTATTTTGGCCAGTTGATTTTAGTCGACTTTATTTGTGGGATTAGAGTCCCCACTGCAGGGGTTAGAGGCCCTTGACCAGGGTTTGAGTCCCTGGTTTGGGGTAGAGGCACCCCGGTTAGAATTTGGGGTGGTTAGAGGCACCCCCAGTCGGAATTAGAAAACCCAGTGGATACACTGGAGGAAGGGGGTGCAGTCCTGGGGGAAGACTAGCTACACCACTCTGTTTTGGGACCACTCACCCCTTACCCCTTGGGGTGAGTCAAGGAGCACAGCCAACCCAACATTCCTATTTGTTGTGTCTGTCTTGGCTGTCTAGTCTGAAATGTATTGCCCTGTCTGCTTTTGTGTATAGCCTATTAAGTCCTTTCATCCTACAGGATATTATGGGACAGGGAGAGTCCATTCCACTCTCCCTCCTGACTACCCATTTCTCTGATTGCCCCAGTCCTGGTTTCTACACTTCTGTCTTAGGGGCTGACTCTCCCCTTTGTGACCTGTCTACCAATCAGGGGAAGCAGTCACTGGACATCCTTTAGCTCTCCAAGCAGGTCACTGAGGACACGCTCCTAAAGACGCTGTGCCTACAACCATTCCCTCCCTGTTCAAGTTTTGGCTGCTCCCCTGTGGGATATGTGGACCTTGCATTCATAACCTTGTCACTTCTCTTGTTGCTTCTAAGGTAAAAGCACTCATGGGAGTCACCCAGATGCCACTGTAACCTCAGCAACCATCCCAGCCTGAAGCCCTGGACATTGCCTACAGTTAATACTTCTCTCTCCTGACAAGAGGCAGAGACAGCTTTACCACCATTCTCAGCTCTGAAGAAGCTACAGAAGATTGAGAACATTTCCCCTTTTCCCTTACATATTTGGAGAGGGGGAGAGGACATGGGCATTGTACCCCCAGAAAAAGGCAAAGTATTATCAGGGAAATTCCTTTGCTCCCTTATATCCTTGTGACTCCTAGTCTAAAATATCCAATGCATCCTTTAGATTTAAGATGGACAGAGAGACGCAACTCCAGGCTACACCTCGATTCTATCAGGCTATATCTTAGACATCTGTCTGTTCCCTAAACCCAAAGAATCTTTTATGAGGGTCATTCCCTATGTCTCCAGGCAGACCGCAGTCAGATAACCCCTGACTGGATGAAAAGAGAACCCATTACGGCCATAACATTGGCTGTTATCTTTGGCTTGGCTGGGGTTGGGACAGGGATAGCTTCCTTCGCCCTACACCACCAGGGTCAGGCGGCACTTAGAGCAATAGTAGTTGAGGATCTTGCTAGGAATGAGACTTCTATCATCCACCTTGGAAAATATCTTACCTCCCTATCAGAGGAAGCACTCCAAAACGGGCAAGGATTAGACCTCTCATTTCTGCAGCAAGGGGGCCTCTGTGCAGCCTTAAAAGCAGAAAAGATGTTGCTTTTATGCTGATTATATGGGGCTAGTTAAGAACTCTATGTCCAAACTCCGAGAAGGACTCGCCAAACGCCAAAAGGAGTGGGAGTCATAAGAATCCTGGTATAAACAACTTTTCACCACTCTCCCTGGCTGACAACCCTCATATCTACGTTATTAGGTGACCTGATCCTCCTCTTTCTCCTTTTAACCTTTGGTCCAAACATTCTTAATTGCCTAGTAGCCTTTGTCAAGGATCGCATTAATACCATCCAGCTAATGACCCTTCACCAGCATTATAATGCCCTGACTCCTACCGAATTCCCTTATGATGATACAGTACAGCAAAAGAAGTAGGGAATGAAGAACCAGCTCCTGAACCTATTTTTCCCCTTCCCTGACCCCCTCACCCATAGGAAACCCTGCAGGCAAGTTATCACACCCTCCCCTATGCCAGGAACTGATAACAACCCCAACCACAGAAGTTTCTGCCACTCCCCCTCCTGACATATACAAGGAACTGATAATGATCACAGTCCCAGAAGTTCCAGTCAAGTTCCTGTGCACTCCCCCCCTACTACAGAATTTCCCGTTCACTCCTTTGTATAAAAGACCTTCAAGCCCCAGAATCAGATCTCGAGCCATTTTGGAGTGCCGAGCCCAAACTGCAGTTTGTTTAATAAACTCCCTCTTGCTTTTTACATTGTTGATCATCGTTTCATCCTTGGGATCGATTTGCCGAGCACTTGACTTTTTCTTTCTTTTTTTGGTTGTATATTTAAATTATTGATATATTCTTTCTCTATTTTATTGACATATGCCTTTTGAGATATACACTTACCCCATGTGTTGCTTTATTTTCATCTTAACATATTTTATATTATATTTATTTTCATTCTCTTTAGTGAAATTATAATTTTTATAATTATTTGTCTCTCATTTCTGTATGTAATTTTTTCCTCTGACTTTGATTTTCAAAATCATTTTTTGCTCTTCAAATAATTCTTGTTGTTCTTGTATTTATTTCATGTGATTATTTGAGGCTCCCCGTGTAGCTATTTTGGCCCCATTCTTTTCTGAGCTAGTGTCTTTTTGGTCATTCTTTTGGACTATGTTATTGATGTCATAATTAATTTTTATTCCATGTTTCCTTGGCACTGTGTGAGTGAAGAAGCATGGGTAAAGACAAAAAGTTGGATCTGCAAAAGCAACGAGAGCTCAGCACTTTTGGAACACACAAATCATTGGAGGAGGGGAGAGAGACTGTTCCAATGGAAGCTTGAAGGAAAGGAAGTTAGGACTCTAGGGACCTGGGAATTGACTTGCCTGTTTCTGCCTGAAGGTGGAGGACAAACCTCCTTCATCTCCTCTCTGGCCATTGTCTTCTACCTATACTTTGAGCTGAAGAGATATTTGGTCTTGCCCAGAAGAGACTTGTTAGCAGTGTTGTTATTATCTACCCTTCAGGAGAGATATTTTTTGTTTTCTGAATTGACTTTATTTCAAAGTCTTCAATCAAGAAGATAATTTAGAATTAGAGAGACCCTAATTTCCCTCTTTCCCCAACATCATCTTACTCCCTTCTCCCCAAAGAATAAAAGATCCTTTAATTAAAGTACTAGTTTGTAGGACTGGTTATTAGTGGGAAATTTTTCAACTTACCATTAGTAAGAAAAATCTTCATCCAGACAGTTGGGAAGGAAGAAACAGGAAGCAGTATAGGAGAGGGGCTCAAGATTCAGTCTCTTTAAAGATAAATTACAAAGTCCCATTTCTTGGTTTCCATAGATTTTATTAATATTACTTGAAATAGAGAAAGCAGATAGGTAGAGAATAAAGCCTATTTCTAATCTAATTTTGACCATGTGACTCTCCACATGATTATCTCTCTCAGCCACAGTCCTTCACTGCCACCATTCAAGGACAAAGAGTGAGCCACTTTCTGGAACCCCTCTTTTGTTTGTTTCTTTTGGCCTGGAACTATAACTTAGTCCCTTAGTTCTGGATCATGTCCCTAGTACTTTTAACCTGTGACCTCTGTTTGGAGCATTCATATGATGTCTAGTCATGCAGTACAGAGATGTAGGTCAGACAATCTCAGGAGGAGGAGGTTCTCTCTACACAACATTGGGGTCTGATTATAATGCAATTAATATATTTTACATTCCAAACTAATAGAATGACTCCTATATTTTATGTTATATAGAATACTTCTAACTGTCATAGTAATGATAAAGTTCTTAGAAGCTACATGTATTATTTTTCATTACCTTATGACTCCTCTTTCATGTTTACCTTTTAATTTTTCTCTTAAGTCTTTCATTTGAAAGTCAAAATCTTCTTGTCAAAACTAGCTTTTTTTCAGCAGAAATGTTTGAAAGTCCTCTTTTTTTCATTAAATCTCCATTTTTAGGTAAATGATTATATTCTTCTGTATTGTGTAGGATGTTCTTGGTTATAATCCTAGCTCTTTTGGCTCTCAGAAAATCATACTACAAATCTTTCACTGATTTAAAGTAGTAGCTGCTAAATTTTGTGTTTTTCTTACTGTGGCTTCAAAATACTTGAATTATTTATTTCTTGTAGATTGAATACTAAAATCTGGCTATAACATTCATGGTAGTTTATTTTATATTATCTCTTTTAAATTATATTTAGTGGATTATTTTAATTTCTTTTTTTATACTCTGGTTCTAGGATATTAGGGAAGATATCCATGATGACTTATTAAAATACAATATCTAGGCTTTTTCTTCTATCATGGCTCTTAGGCAGTCCAATAATTCTTAAATTTCATTTCCTTGATCTATTTTCCAGGTCAATTATTTTAAAAAGCAGTATTACATAGTTCTGTCTATTTTTTACTTTGTTTTATTGTTGCTTGATGCCCCTGAAGGTACTGCTGCTTCTTTTGCCACCACCCAGTCCTACCACTGATTCCTCATCCACATGAGCTCTGTGCTAGCCTCCACCCTTTTATCATAGATTTCTATTTTGGGGCTTACACTTGAAGAATATCTCATGCTAAACTTTTATTGACTACCACTCCAGACTTTTATTTGAGGTATTATTTTAAAGTTGTTTTAAACGGAATGTTGAGAGAATTCAGCTCACTGCTTCCTCTATTCCCTTAACTTAGCTCCCCCTCATAGACTCTTAGTGACTTTTCCACTTCCATATGATCCCAAAACTTGAATACTAACTTGAATATTTAATAGAACTTTGCTTAATAGAATAAAAGGTACAGTATTATGATTTTCCATTGCTAAGAACTTAATGCAAAACCACTTAAGCTGGTGTCTGAAATTTACAATTTCCTTTTATGCACCCTTAAGCTCTGCCTCTCTCTGTCCCTGAAACAAGCAGCCCTACACATACTTTTCCCTATCTCTGCTAATTTTCTTGGTAAATTCTGTCATTTTTGGCTTCTCTATTTTCTGGCATCTCTTGTTAAATATAGCCATTCTCTTTTTAAAAGATCCACCATTATTGGGATATTAAAACTACCTCAGGCAACTCTCTATTAATTATATGGAAACCATCCCAGTTCCATATTTCTAGTTTTTTTTTCCACTATAAAAAAATCCAGATAGGTTCAGGGAAGAAAAAACAAGCCTTTATCATAGGGTTTCAATAACAGTGACAACAATAACAGCAGAAAGAACAACAATCCTGAACACAGCCCAACCTTAATGCCTCAACATGGCATGAAATTTACACTCAATGCTTAAAGCTTCTGCCAGAAAATTATGAACTCTGGCAGATTTTGTACTGCTGGAAACTCATCAAGGTACTTTCAATAGCCTACAAACTATCCATGATTTCCTAGGATTTGCCAACCTAAGTCTGAAGAGAATCATAACCAGTAGGATGGCCTCCTGGTGATAAAATCTTTGGCTATGGCAAAATATACAAGTAGAGCTCTTCAAGTTCTGCAGTGATGAAGGTAAAGTGATAGAAAATGGAAAGAGAGTGTTTTTAAAAAGTTTATTTTCATTAATGCAGTTGTTATTTTAAATGTCAAAACCTTGTCTTCATGATCACTTACAACTGGAAGAACTGAATCATACAAATCTTGACAACCTAGTTCTAAATGAAACCAGAAGACAAAAGGAACTTGGAGCAAAGAAGAGGAATGGTGCAAAGGTTCTGTTTGGAGAAGGAAATAAAGGAGTTGGCAAAGATGGTTTTTGTGCATCCAAAGGAAAAACCAATCATCATATCATGGAACATTTGGCATTTCAGCTTTTATAAGTACTTTCAAAAGACCACCATGAATGTAATCACAGCTTATATGCCAATATTGGTTATAGAGTATTAGAAGATAAAGAAATTCAAGAAGAAAATGTGATAATATACTACCAATATATGCTAAAAAAAGTAACATATGTTCTTTAATATCTATTGTTTTTTATGAAAAATATAAGTTTAAAATATGATTTAGGAAAATCCATATTTGACAATATTGGACTACACAGAAGTTTTATTCCAAAATAACTTGGAGAATAGAATTATGAGGCAGTGGATATACTGAGCAACTTAAGAATACAAAAGGAAAATTGATTCTATTTTAATAGAAAGAAAATGACATTGCTGATATCAAAGTCATTATCAAATCAGCTATTAAATATATTCTGACCATGAACTTGTTAGAATTAGAATAATATTAATAATAGTGAACATCTTTATAGTTCTTATGGGCCTCATTTTGGTCCTTACATTACCTCTAGGAAGTATTTGCTATTATTATTCCCATTTTACCAGTGATGAAACTGAGTCAAATAGAAAAATAGCTTGTCCAGAATCACACAGCTAGTAAATGTCTGAGTCTGTATTTGAACTCAGATCTTCCTGATTGCAGGTTTAGCATTCTGTCCACTACATCACCTATCTATCTATGTTGAGTATGCAGAAGAATAAAAATGAGAAAGTGGGTCTCACCTAATTAAAACAATGATGCTTACTGATTTAAATAAATGAATTATCCTGAAAATGGGATATGAATAGAATAATAAATATTACTCTAGATGATATTTCTTACAGAATTTTAAACAGTGGAACTCAATTACTGTTAATGAGAACACAGGACCTAGATATCCCCTCAGTCTATAAACATTTGATATGTGTTAAAAGGATAAATATGGTGTTCATCAAAAAATCAGTTTAGAATTAAAATGCCATTTCATGATCTTATTGAGGAAAATTGTAGATAAGAAAAAGTGTCACCACATAAAATTGGAAGGAAGATTAGATAGAGGGAAAAGAACATGAGTTTAAAGAAAATTTACTGATAAATCTAAGTAAATGAAATTATCTCCCAGGCATAGGAAATAGATGAAGGAAAAGAGTCAAAAAAATCATAAAGTTCCTTCTTTAAATATTTTATTGTGATCTTTTTACACCCTTAGGAAAAAGAGGAGTGACCACATGTATTTGGACCTTGGCATTATAGAGCCAGATATGCAGCCTGAAGTAAAAAAATGGCAGTGAGGAAAATAAAGATGTGAAAATCATATCCAGTGTTGACAGAGGAAATTCATGTTGGCTACAAAAATATTTGGTAAGCATTAAAATATCAAATATCAGGGCATCTAAAGGAGGACAATATATCAAGGAAAGTGAATAAAAAAGGTAGCAGATTTTATTTTTTGTCAAAAAAGGCAACTAAGAAAATACCAGTTACTAACAGGAACATGTAGCTGCTTTCCCATTTATGGTAAAAAGTACAATAATTTAGACATCTCTGATGAAATAGAACAGGACAATTTTCAAATACTGTATTTTATAATATGCCTTTTTTTTACAGTTTTTACAGTTGATAGAAACAGAGATTATAGCATCTCACTGTTCTATTTTGTTGACTAGAAAAATCCATTTATTTGATAAGAAAATATGTTGACTTACAACTTTTCTTTCAATAAAGTATCTCTAATGCATATGTCACAATTAAACACAATTCCCTAAAGGATGTAGCAGTGGAGATGTTTGTTTCATGGCCCTCTGTTTATGCATATCAAACGATATAAAAACAAAAAAAATGTATGCTCAAAGAAGGTGTTCATCCTTATTTTGTGGAAATATCAAACATAGAGGTCAGATGGAAAAGAGATTCCTTATTGTTAGTGAGGTCCTTCAGATGTTTGCAGATGACACTGGAAACTACAAAACATCCTAAAGGAGATAACATAATCCTTCAAAAGTGTTTGAGTTATCTACATAAGTATAAACAAATGAATAGTAGCTATTGTTTACAACACCATTGTCTGAATATGACTTTTTAAGACTTCAGAAAATAACCTCTATGATTTTAAAATGATCAGAACATACTCTGTGAAATTGCATAGCAACTTATAGAAATTACCCACTAGCATAAATATCTTGGATTGCAAATTTCAGGCACTGGGTACATAACTAAATAGAGGAGAAAGCTAGACTGTCTTTGAGATGTTGCATTGTTTTTTAGTGACTCCAAATTTCTCTTTTAAAAAAGTTCCATTTTATGACAATAATTCTGCTAACTCAAATATTTTTGTAAATTATGGAATACTGTCCTTCAGTTTCCAATTGATTTAGTTGAACATTACCTAAAGGATAATGGAAATTTGCACAGTCTGTAAATAACATTCAACAGATATGAACAAATGCAAAAGTTCTCACTATTAATCCAATATATGATATGGTAAAATATAAACAGGTCTTAAGTAAAAGCTGTAAACAATTTCTAGAGGACACAAAAATCTTCCAACATCTGGTGGATTTTTAAAGGGACACAGAATTAAGCTGCACAGAATGAGTATATATATATATATATATGAGTAATTAAATTAAATTATTAGAACAATCAAAATAGCAACAGTAATAATTAAAAGAACAGATTTTGATCTACGTCTTTAAAATATTTCCCATATAATATCTCAATTGAGCACTTTGATTGCTCAACAAAAGCTCTTTGCACATTTTATACTTTATTATCACAACAATTTAAAATTACATAAATAATTACTATTTAAAATCCTAGTACTCAAGGCTGAATTTTGAAGTGCAAAGGATTGATCAAACAATATTTTGTGCCACTTATTTAACAATTAAGCTGAAGAATTTTTGTTTATTTTATTATTAGTTAACTGTGTTTTTATTTATATTTCCAAGTGTTTATTTTCCACATTATTGAACTCCCAGATATGTATGAGTATTTCCATGACTTTCACCCAAGTTTCAGGTTCTTTAAGTATATTATTTTAAGACCATGCATAAATCTATTACTTTCACACCTCTATATCTCTCAAAATTGAGCTCATCGCTTTGTCTAATGTTTTGTTTAATATGCAATTTTCTTGGAATAGTTCCTGGAAATCACATCAGCATGCATTCTGGTTTGCAACATATTTATTTGTCTACGTCATTCTTCTCTCCAAGTTTTTGTTGATCAGTCATTTTCAGACATGTCTGATGTTTTGTGAATCCATTTGGGGATCTCTTTGCAAAGATATCAGAGTGGTTTGTCATTTCCTTCTTCAGCTCATTTCATAGACAATGAACTGAGGCAAATTTAAGTGACCTGTCCACAGTCACATAGTGTGTAAGTCTTTTAAACCAAATTTGAACTCAGGGAGATTAATATTTCTGATTCCAGGTCTGGCACTCTATCCTCTGAACCACCTTTCTGCCTTTTTAGTTCAGACTCTCTTTTGTTTATTCTTTCTTGTTTTTGTATCTCTTTTTTTTTTGCCAGCATCCTGTCAGAGTACTTTGAAAAGAAGAGGTACCTATTGAAAGTTTATTGAATTGAATTTTTTTTCTCTTCTTAAGGAAACTTATAAATTTATATAATTTAACACTTAACAAAAAAACTATGGCATTGATCATAGTGAATACTATATTCCTTTCATCAAAGCAAATTCCAAACTTTGTTGTTTTTAGTAGACACTTCAGAGACTTCTTGTAGCCAAAAGAATTAGATGAGATTTTAAAAACTAAGCTAGGTCAATACTCAGAAGATACATACATAGACCATTGCCTTCAAAGACATCTTTGTAGTTTGGCAGTATATAACAGAATTTACTTTTCGCTGGGAAAACCTTCAAGAATCTTCAGGAACATGGGGAAGAAAATAAATTAAACGCTCCACAATTTATCAAATATAATTTAATTATAAAATTAAAAAAAAACTCAAGGATATCTCCATGTTAAAATTAAGCAATAGAATCCACATATGTGATTTAAAATACTTTAAAGTACACCATGTTAATTTTTATATTCCTCTGTACTTTTTACTAAGTTTGGTTAAGGATATACAGCAGGTTCATAATGACGATGAAGTTGACCCAGAGTTGACCTAGAAGCTTCATGGTTCCTTGACAACACATCTCCAAATAACTTTTCAATGGATTTACTAGTATTTTATACAATCCTCACATGAAACATTTTCAGAGCTTATAAGTGAGACTTTGAGGAAAACCAGGGATTGATATGGTCTAAGTTAGAAAAGAGAATCTCTAAACTATTTGTCCTTAGACCTGCTATGAAGGTTTCGGCAATAATCTCTATCTTATTTGACTTCCCAGGCAAGTGAAAATAATATTTATCTTCTTAATGTTATGCTACCCTATGTGCTTCTCATACTTAGATTTAATTAATATTTGCAACATACTTTGAGTTCCTTGGATTCTTGTGTACAGAAGAAGTGTTGCTAAGAATAAAATGCTTTCCAGCACTTTGCAAACATGAAGACAATAAATGTTTCATAATTGCGATCATAGCTATATCCTAAAATGACCTCTCTACATTTTTAATGGGTGGGGAAGGGAATAGGGCTTGTTAAATTCTTCAGCTTGATCTTTATGTAGACCTTAATTAATGTCTCACATTTATCACATTAAAGTTATATATAATTTTTGATAAATAATTCAAATTAAAATAAGTTTACCTGCTTTATTCAATCTGCCTTAATTTGCAGGGCATGTAGGAACATTGCCCTATTTGTGATGCTCAGGGAAGAGTTGAAAGTCCCTTCTTCCTCCCCAATTATATATGAGGAGACAAGAAAGTCACAAAACAATGTGAGAATTCAGTAGTATTTACTATTGTTCTCTGTCTTTTGAGGCATCAAAGACATATTCTGTGCCATCTGAGTGGTGCCTGGGGACATCTTCAATTGTACCAAAAGGGATGAGAAGAAAAAGCAGCATCTAGTGTTCTAACAACATATTTTAATAGTTGGAAGTAACTTCAAAGGTTTTCCATAAACCATTTGAGTATTAGCCTCATGGCAGACCACATAATAGGAAAATTAATTGAATTAACCTGCTAATGTTTGACAGGGGAATATAGATTATGAGATCATAGGTTCTCTCTGTCCCATTCTCTTCATTTTAAAAAGGAGGAAATCGAGACCCTGAGAGACCCATTGTCAAACAGTTTGAATAAAAGTCAGGATCTGAACCCAGCTCTTGAGAGTGCAAATGGTGCTAGTTCTACATAGTTCTTAAAAGAACTTTCTATGCCTAAGTTTTTGTATGTTTCCATATCATTTTTGAAGTTCCCATTAGTACAAAATTCCTACATTCTGATCTGCTCTCAGATCAGTTATTTTTATGAATTTATGATCTCTTTGTAAAAAACATTTTTAAAAATTATATCATCAAATTTTTCATGCTTAAAAAATTCAATCACTCATGCTTATAATATCATACTAATACTTTGCTTCTACTCATACAGAAACTCAAATTCTTGCCTACTATATTAACTACAAATTTTGTGAGGCATAAGTAATATTGGTCCAAATAGTCTTGCTTCTGTTACACTAAAGCTATAGTATGAGTATTATTAATTAGAGATTGCAATTGAAAATAAGTAAATCCATTTAAAAATACAATATGTATATATTCAATCAGTGCTATTCTGCACTCACATCTAAAAAAGTTTGCAGGCAATTTGTTATCTTAGATATTTTGCCACCTACACAAGATGGAGGCTTAAATATTTTCTAAAACAAATATTTATCTTGGATATAATAAATTTTTTAGATTTTTCTTAAGGACAAAAACATTTTCAGTGAAGACTAAAGCAAACACTAAACATTCATGCCCTTATCCACTGGAAAAAGTGTGTGCTCCAAACCCTGGCAAATGAAATTGCTAGAAATATGATTACATTCCAAGAGAATATCTACAGTATGATTTCATTAAGAATGTGGTTTCTTTCTCTTCTCCAAAATCTTACAATAGGATGCCAAAAACACAAGAAACAGGACCAGGGAAGCATTTAGACCCTTCACAAGCACAAAATTGGAAGAAATCAGATCTACACAAAATGATTTTTTTTTCTTCTTCAAATGAACTAAATTATTTGGCTTTAAATATTGGATTGTCCAAAACAACATGCAATGGAATGGATCATGTTGATGACAAATGTTTTTCTTTGGATGACTTATGTCTACGACTCTAACAACTCACAGCCACATCCATAATATTGTCATCCACATCATCAGTATATCAAGTGCACTGAAAATGCCCCTGTTGTCTGGGTTCTCAGATGTATATCTTGACCTTACTCTCATATTAGACATGCATATGTCCCCTACATTTGTTACTAGATATGATTCAACCAATAAAATCTTGTATAATGTATTCTAGACAAATCTTCTCAGCAAGCATATACTTAACATGATATAGTAAAGAGGGAAATTGTTGTTTTAAAAATATTACAATTTGAGGTTGTAAATCCAAACTTGATTCAATTGAAATTTTTCTCTGAAGCTAAATTATTTGGTCTCATTTACACTGAGATGTGTTCTCCTATTAGAATAACTGTGGTAAATTAGAACTTAATGACAAATCATCAAGACACAATGTTAAAGTTGAAGATATATGGATTCAGAAAAATGAGTTAAAGTCCAGTTTCAGAAGTTTATTGTGTGGTCTTAACCACTTCATTGTTCCTCTGTAAAGGGTATAAGAAATCTTCTAAGAAAACAAACAAACAAACAAACAAGAAAAAGACTAGGAGATTTTGGAAAGAATTAAGGAAGAGTTTTGCTCTTATTTAGAAAAGAACAATTGTTTTGAGCAACATAGAATTTCAAAGTTCTTAACACAATGCCTGGCACATGGCATGCCATCTAAATATTAGCATATGTAAGAACATTATATACTTCTTTAATGCAGTCAGTGTAGACTGTCAAAATTATAAAATGAATGGTTTTCTATGTAAGTTATTTGGAAATTCATTCAGTTGAATTGAAGTCACCTAACTGGAATTAAGTTTGTTTCATATTTCAAATATATTATATGGTGTATTTTATTGTCATGGTACTAAAAATTCTTTTATTGTGAAATTTAGGAAACCATTGTGTCTAAAATGCTTTGCTTTTAATCTGGATAATATTATATTATAAATTATGCTGTTAACAGAATGTGATAAAATGTCTGAAAACCATTACATATTTAATGAGGTATATTTGTCTTTAAGAAGATAATAATAAAAATTTAGAGTTGAAAGAAAAGTAACACAGCCTCTTTAAGTTATTCCTTTGGACTCTCTACTTGGGAAACTTCAGAAATTGTCACTTTTGATGATCATGTTAAGTAAAATTCTAAAGTACTTAAGCTGGAGACACTAGGACTTCCCTCAGCCAAAGTGGAAAAACATGCATTTGCTCAGTAAAGAGTAAAATTCATATGGTGTTATTTGACTACCACTTATGAAAATTATTAAATTGTTTCTATTAATAAATCATATGAATTAAAGTTACATCTTTAAACAAAATTAGTAACAATGGATTTTAGAGTCAACATCTTTATTTTGCCTTAGAGGCTAATAGACCACAAAGATGTCTATTAGCCTGGAGACTTACAGCAGTCAGCAATTTTGGGGGAGTTTTAAGTTAATTCCCATCCATTAATTAAATGTGTGAAACTCAAGGACAGGAATCTTCTTAGCTTACACATTAAGGGTAAATGAAATGTCTTAATGTCTTCTAAATGTTATGGAAACACAATAAAACCCATATTATCCCAGCCCTAAATTATGATTAGTAAAATTTTGAAAAGAATCCAATGGGACAATAATTTGACAATTATCTAAATTTTGATTTCAGGTATATGTCTAGAATTTCATTAAGTGAATAGTTATAAATGCATGTATAAAATTATGTCCTTAAAGTACCTCATTCCTTCAAGATGATTTGTTATATATAGAATGTATCTACCTCTATATCTATCTTTCAAGAATATTCCTTATATATTGCTCTTTCTCTGAATTTGTATATGTCATTTGTGTGGGTGTGAATCTTCCAAAAGGAGAGAAGATAGAGATGTAAAAGATATATATTTTTAAAAATGTAATGGATTAGTACACATTGGGAAAGCAATAAACTGAAACTTGTTTTTTACCCCTATAAACTAAGGTTTTTTATATAATAATTGCATTAATAACTATGAAGAATTTAAATCATGTCATACAGTTTGAATTAGTTCTTGCCATATGAATGAGTTACTAGAAAACCAATCTGATTAGATTTTCTTAAGGTTTACTTATTATGCAACATCTTATCATGAGAAGGACTTAAAGAATTATCTAGAAACCTCTGCAAGTGACTTGGAACCAGGGAAGCATATATATGAAGGGAAATACTTTTCAAAGCTGCCCCGCTGATAAGGCTTATTCCAAAATGTCAAAGGTGGGTGATGTTTCCTACCACCTGACAAGTACCCAGCCCATCTAGATTCAAGCTGAAGTGTGTTGATTGGATGAATATTAGGGAGTGAGTTACAAGGAGATTTGACCATACTGATATTGATGATCATTATTATATATGATTATTGATTTTTCTTGGTGTACTTGGTAATATGTAGATCTCACCTCTAAAATTAGTACATATTGAGTCCTCTGAGTGGTTTAATTTTTTTTTTGTTTGTTTGTTTGTTTGGGGGGACTAAATTCCCTTTATTTTTATTTAAAAAAACATTATTTATTTTTAAATATTTTCCATGGCTACATGATTCATGTTCTGCCCCTTCCCTCTTCTCTCCCCACTCCTGTAGCTGACAAACAATTCCATTGGGTTATACCTGTATTATCATTTGATACCTATTTCCATATTATTCATTTTTGCAATAGAACAAACTTTTAAAACAAAATTCCCAATCAATACTCATATAAAGAAGTGATAAATCATATATTTTCCTTCTTTATTTCTACTCCCACAGTTCTTTCTCTTAATATGGATAGCATTCCTTCTCATAAGTCCCTTGGGATTGTCCTGGGTCATTGCATTGCTATTATTAGTAAAGTTGATTACATTTGATCATTCCACAATGTTTCATTTTCAGCATACAATGCTCTTGGTTCTGCTCATTTTAGTCTGCATTAGTTCATTGAGGTTCTTTGAGTTCATTTAGAAATCAAGCAGTTCATTATTCCTTATAACACAATAGTATTCTATCACCACCATATACCACAATTTGTTCAGCAATTTCCCTATCAAAGGAACCCCATTTTCTAATATTTTGCCATCACAAAGTGTGCAGCTATGAATATTTTTGTACAACTATTTTTATTTATCTCTTTTGGGTAAAAACCTAATAGTGATATTGCTGAATGAAAGGGTATACATTTTACAGCCCTTTGGGCATAATTCCAAGTTGCCTTACAATGTCATTTGTCATTAGGGGAATAATTTGACTTCTTATAAATTTTACTTAGTTCCTTATATAGTTGGGAAATTAGACAATTGTCAGAGATTTATGTTATAAATTTTTTTCCCAGTTTGTTGCTTCTCTTCTAATTTTGTTTGCATTGGTTTTGTTTGTACAAGACCTTTTTAATTTAATATAATCAAAATTGTTCACTTTACATCTTGTGATGTTCTCTATCTTTTGCTTGGTCTTAAACTCCTTTCCCATAGATCTGATAGGTATACTATTCTATCTTCACCTAATTTATTTATGATTTCACTCATTATATTTAAGTCATTTGTTCATTTTGAATTTATCTTGGCATAGCATGTGACATGTTGAACTAAACCTGATTTTTACCATAGTTTCCCTATTTTCCTAGCAGTTTTTGTCAAATAGTGAGTTCTTGTCCCAAAATTTGGATCTTTGGGTTTATCAAACACTAGCTTATTGAGGTTATTTACCCATAGTCTTTTCCATTGATCTACCCTCTATCTCTTAGTAAGTAATGTTTTGATAACCACTGCTTTATAATACAGTTTAAGATCTGGTACTGCTATGCCTCAATCTGACACTTTTTAAAAATTAGTTCCTTTGATATTGTTGATGTTTTCTTCTTCCAGATGAACTTTGTTATATTTTTTTCTAATTCTACAAAAAAAATTGATAGGTAGTGTGATAGGTATGGCATTAAATAAGTAAATTAGTTTAGGTAGGATTGTTATTTTTATTATGTTAACTTGTCTTACCCATGAGCAATTAATGGTTTTCCAATTATTTAGATCTAGTTTGATTTGTGTGAAAAGTGTTTTCTAATTGTGTTCATAGAATTCCTGAGTTTGTCTTTGCAGGCAAACTCCCCAAAATTTTATATTTTCTAGAGTGATTTTAAATGGAGTTTCTCTTTCTAACTCTTGCTGCTGAGTTTTGCTGGAAATATATAGAAATGTTGATGACCTATGTGGGTTTATCTTGTACCCTGCAACTTTGTTAAAGTTGTTAATTATTTTCACTAGATATTCTAGGATTCTTTAAGTACACCATCATATCATCTTCAAAAAGAGTGATAGTTTAGTTTCCTCATTGATTACTTAAATCCATTCAATTTCTTTTTCTTATTATTTGCTGCTGCTAGTGTTTCTAGTACAATATTAAATAATAGTGGTGATAATGAGCATCCTTGCTTCACTCCTGATCTTATTTGGAAGGTTTCTAACTTGTTCCCATTGCAGATGATTCTTGCTGATGGTTTTAAATAAGTACTGTTTATTATTTTGAGGAATGGCCCTTCTTGTAAAGAGGAGAAAAGTTGTTTTTTTTTAATAAGAGGTTGGACTGGATTATTTAAGAGTAAGGTTGCCAGGAATTTTATGAAATTCCAAAGAGACTTATTTATGATTTATTTACAATATATAGAAAGAGTGAAGTAAGAAATAAGAGAGAGGAAAGAGTAAGATATCTAGCCTAAGCACTAAGTATTTGCTCCAACCCCTGGCTCAAAAACTGGCAGGGCTAGTCAGTCTTTAGCTGGAATTTTCAGTATGAGAATTTGCACTTTGAAATTAGCAACTGCTACAAATCAATGCTCAATTTATTATTTTATTGATTACTGAGACTTAAGAAAGTGATGGAGAAACTGTTAATGCAGAGTAAACTTGTGTGTCTTGAATCCATTTTTCTCCTGAAGAGTTGTTGTTTTTAATTACCAGAGTTTCACTGGTTGTATTTATTGATATTTGCTATGTTCAAAACAGAAATGGACAAAATTTTAAAATGTTTATTAATTCATTAAAATATCAATAATAAATATTTTAATATAAAACACTATGAAAAAATAATTACTGTAAAAATCAAAATTAAATCTCAATAATAAAAATATTATATTTTAGAAGATTTATTAATGATCATTAGAAATCAAGGAATAGAGAGGTTACAAAATAAACATCATGTGCCCATGACTGATCAGCTAGTTCAAATACCCACTTTACCACCATCAAGCTCAGGACAGGAAGTAAAGAGGTGGGACCCTCCACATTCCTACCTGATATCCCCTGTATACAGGAAGTATGTAATGCCAGGAAGTTAGTGGACTCCCAGGAAATGTAGTTCTTTTTTAAGGTAACAGCTTTTCAATTATATATTCCCCCTCCTTAGATCTGTGAAAGACTAATCTCTCCAAAGGGTCTTGTAACATAACCAGATTTGAAATTACAATAATATGGGGCTAAAAGGAAAAGAAAACAAAACCAGTGATGGCTAGGAACATTGACAAAAAGCCAGTTAGGGGGTGGTTCCTTCTGCATAAGAGGATACATACAAAAACAAATGCATTCAACCCCACACAGTTCAAATCACCACATCCCAAAGTTCAATCTGGATCTTCTGGTGTAGCATATGGTTTGTGCAGGCATCTTAATGGTGCCTTCTCCAAACAGTTAACTTTTTGTATTTGAAGATGTAACATGTTTCTTTTTTTTTTTTAATATATTTTATTTGATCATTTCCAAGCATTATTCGTTAAAGACATAGATCATTTTCTTTTCCTCCCCCCCACCCCCCATAGCCGACGCGTAAGTCCACTGGGCATTAGATGTTTTCTTGATTTGAACCCATTGCTTTGTTGATAGTATTTACATTAGAGTGTTCATTTAGAGTCTATCCTCTGTCATGTCCCCTCAACCTCTGTATTCAGGCAGTTGCTTTTTCTCGGTGTTTCCACTCCCATAGTTTATCCTTTGCTTATGAATGGTGTTTTTTTTCTCCTGGATCCCTGCAAGTTGTTCAGGGACATTACACCACCACCAATGGAGAAGTCCATTACGTTCGATTATACCACAGTGTATTAGTCTCTGTGTACAATGTTCTCCTGGTTCTGCTCCTCTCGCTCTGCATCACTTCCTGGAGGTTGTTCCAGTCTCCATGGAACTTCTCCACTTTATTATTCCTTTTAGCATAATAGTATTCCATCACCAACATATACCACAGTTTGTTCAGCCATTCCCCAATTGATGGGCATCCCCTCGTTTTCCAGTTTTGGGCCACCACAAAGAGCACAGCTATGAATATTTTTGTACAAGTCTTTGTGTCCATTATCTCTTTGGGGTACAGACCCAGCAGTGCTATGGCTGGGTCAAAGGGTAGATATTCTTTTGTCGCCCTTTGGGCATAGTTCCAAATTGCCCTCCAGAATGGTTGGATCAATTCACAACTCCACCAGCAATGAATTAATGTCCCTACTTTGCCACATCCCCTCCAGCATTCATTACTTTCCTTTGCTGTAATGTTAGCCAATCTGCTAGGTGTGAGACTCAGAGTTGTTTTGATTTGCATCTCTCTGATCATAAGAGATGTAGAGCACTTCTTCATGTGCTTGTTAATAGTTTTGATTTCTTTATCTGAGAACTGCCTATCCATTTCCCTTGCCCATTTATCAATTGGAGAATGGCTTGATTTTTTGTACAATTGATTTAGCTCATTATAAATATGAGTAATTAAACCTTTGTCAGAGGTTTCTATGAAGATTTTTTCCCAATTTGTTGTTTCCCTTCTGATTTTAGTTATATTGGTTTTGTTTGTACAAAAGCTTTTTAGTTTGATGTAGTCAAAATTATTTATTTTACATTTTGTGATTCTTTCTATATCTTGCTTGGTTTTAAAGCCTTTCCCCTCCCAAAGGTCTGACATGTATACTATTCTGTGTTTACCCAATTTACTTATGGTTTCCTTCTTTATGTTTAATTCACTCACCCATTTTGAATTTATCTTGGTGTAGGGTGTGAGGTGTTGATCTATTCCTAGTCTCTCCCACACTGTCTTCCAATTTTCCCAGCAGTTTTTATCGAATAGTGGATTTTTGTCCCAAAAGCTGGGATCTTTGGGTTTATCGTATACTGTCTTGCTGAGGTCGCTTTCCCCCAGTCTATTCCACTGATCTTCCTTTCTGTTTCTTAGCCAGTACCAAATTGTTTTGATGACTGCTGCTTTGTAATATAGTTTTAGGTCAGGGACTGCAAGGCCCCCATCGTATATGTTTTTTTTCATTATTTCCCTGGATATCCTTGATCTTTTGTTCTTCCAAATGAACTTTGTTATGGTTTTTTTCTAAATCAGTGAAGAAGTATTTTGGTAGTTCAATGGGTATGGCACTAAATAGATAAATAAGTTTGGGTAGGATGGTCATTTTTATTATATTGGCTCGTCCTATCCATGAGCAGTTAATGTTTTTCCATTTGATCAGGTCTAGTTTTAGTTGTGTGGCGAGTGTTTTGTAGTTGTGTTCATATAGTTCCTGTGTTTGTCTTGGGAGATAGATTCCTAGGTATTTTATTTTGTCTAAGGTGATTTTGAATGGGATTTCTCTTTCTAGTTCTTGCTGCTGAGCTGTGTTGGAGATATATAGAAAAGCTGATGATTTATGTGGGTCTATTTTGTATCCTGCAACTTTGCTAAAGTTGTTGATTATTTCAATTAGCTTTTTGGTAGAATCTCTAGGATTCTTTAAGTAGACCATCATGTCATCTGCAAAGAGTGATAACTTGGTCTCCTCCTTGCCTATTTTGATGCCTTCAATTCCTTTATCTTCTCTAATTGCTACTGCTAGTGTTTCTAGTACAATGCCAAATAGTAGAGGTGATAATGGGCATCCTTGTTTCACTCCTGATCTTATTGGGAATGCATCTAGTTTATCCCCATTGCAGATGATATTAGCTGTTGGTTTTAGATATATACTGTTTATTATTTTTAGGAATGACCCTTCTATTCCTATGCTTTCTAGTGTTTTTAATAGGAATGGGTGTTGTATTTTATCAAAGGCTTTTTCTGCATCTATTGAGATAATCATGTGGTTCTTGCTAGTTTGCTTGTTGATGTGGTCAATTATGTGGATGGTTTTCCTAATGTTGAACCAGCCCTGCATCCCTGGTATGAATCCTACTTGATCATGGTGAATGATCCTTCTGATCACTTGCTGGAGTCTTTTTGCTAGTATCCTATTTAAGATTTTTGCATCTATATTCATTAGGGAGATTGGCCTATAGTTTTCTTTCTCTGTTTTTGACCTGCCTGGTTTTGGAATCAGTACCATGTTTGTGTCGTAAAAGGAGTTTGGTAGAACTCCCTCTTTGCTTATTATGTCAAATAGTTTGTATAGTATTGGGGTTAACTGTTCTCTGAATGTTTGATAGAATTCACAGGTGAATCCATCAGGCCCTGGGGATTTTTTCTTAGGAAGTTCTTTGATGGCTTGATGGATTTCAATTTCTGATATGGGATTATTTAAGAATTCTATTTCCTCTTCTGTTAGTCTAGGCAGTTTGTATTTTTGTATATATTCATCCATTTCTCCTAAATTGGTGTATTTATTGCCATATAATTGGGCAAAGTAATTTCTAATGATTGCCTTAATTTCCTCCTCATTGGAGGTGCTGTCCCCCTTTTCATCTTTAATGCTGTGAATTTGCTTTTCTTCCTTCCTTTTTTTAATTAGATTGACCAGTACTTTGTCTATTTTGTTTGTTTTTTCAAAGTACCAGCTTCTTGTCTTATTTATTAAATCAATAGTTCTATCACTTTCGATTTTATTAATTTCTCCCTTAATTTTTAGGATTTCTAATTTGGTTTTCTGCTGGGGGTTTTTAATTTGATCGCTTTCGAGTTTTTTCAATTGCATTTCCAATTGATTGATCTCTGCTCTCCCTTGTTTGTTAATATAAGCTTTCAGGGATATGAATTTGCCTCTGATTACCGCTTTGGCTGCATCCCAAAAGGTTTGAAAGGGTGTTTCGCCATTGTCATTTTCCTTGATGAAATTATTAATTGTTTCTATGATTTCTTCTTTAACTAAACGGTTTTGGAGTATCATATTGTTTAATTTCCAATTGGTTTTAGATTTGGTTTTCCATGTACCATTACTAATCATTATTTTTATTGCCTTGTGATCTGAAGAGGCTGCATTCATTATTTCTGCTTTTTTGCATTTGTGTGCTATGTTTCTGTGACCTAATGTATGGTCAATTTTTGTGAATGTGCCATGTGGTGCTGAGAAGAAGGTGTATTCCTTTTTATCCGTATTTATTTTTCTCCATATGTCTATTAATTCTAATTTTTCTAAGATTTCATTCACTTCTTTTACCTCTTTCTTATTTATTTTTTGATTTGATTTATCTAAATTTGATAATGGTTGGTTTAAGTCTCCCACTAGTATGGTTTTATTGTCTATTTCTTCCTTCAATTCTCCTAGTTTCTCCATTAGAAATTTGGGTGCTATATTATTTGGTGCATACATGTTGATTAATGATATTTCCTCATTGTCTAGAGTCCCTTTTAACAAAATATAATTACCTTCCCTATCCCTTTTGATCAGGTCTATTTTTGCATTGGCTTTATCAGATATCATGATTACCACTCCTGCCTTCTTTCTATCAGTTGAGGCCCAGAAGGTCTTACTCCATCCTTTAATTCTGACCTTGTGGGTGTCAACCCGCCTCATGTGTGTTTCTTGAAGACAACATATGGTAGGGTTTTGGATTCTAATCCATTCTGCTATTCGTCTACGTTTTATGGGTGAGTTCATCCCATTCACGTTCAAAGTTATGATTGTCATTTGTGGACTCCCTGGCATTTTGATTGCCTTCCCTAATTCTAACCTTTTCTTCTTCGGCTCTACCTTTTAGTCCAGTGATTTACTTTGAATCAGTGCCCCGTGTCCCCTCCCTTGATGTTTCCCTTTTTAGTCCCTCCCTTTTTGTTCCCTCCCCCTCCCCCCTCTCTTTCCCTTCCTTTTTGTTCTCCCTCTCCCCCTCCCCCCCTTGGTTTTCCCTTCTCCTTACCCTTGTTGGGTAAGATAGAATTCAAGATCCCAATGGATCTGGATGTTTTTCCCTCTCAGAGTTGATTTCCCTGAGATTGAGGTTTAAGTAAACCCCCCCCCCTCTCTTCCTCTCCTTCTTATAGGAGTTTTCTTCCCCTCCCCTTCCCATGTGAATCTTTGTGTGAGAACCATTATTCTATTTGGTCTTTCTTTACCCCCTATTTATACATTACATTTTCCCCACATGTTAGTATACATAGATTGATATAAATGTAGTCCTTATAGAAGAGAGTTTGAGTAAAAGAAGAAGATAACATTTTTCCCCTTTCCTTAATATTTACCTTTTCAGGTATTCCTTGCTCTTTGATTTTCGGTATCAAACTTTCCACAGAGCTCTGGTCTTTTCTTTGCAAAAAGTTGGAAGTCTTCTATTTTGTTGAATGCCCATACTTTCCCTTGGAAGTATATAGTCAGTTTTGCTGGGTAGCTGATTCTTGGTTGGAGACCCAGCTCTCTTGCCTTTCTGAAGATCATGTTCCATGCCTTACGATCATTCAGAGTAGAACTTGCAAGGTCTTGTGTGACCCTGATTGGCATTCCTTTATATCTAAATTGTCTTTTTCTGGCTTCCTGTAGGATTTTTTCTTTTGTTTGATAGCTTTGGAATTTGGCAATTACATTCCTGGGAGTTGTCTTTTGGGGGTTTAGTGTAGAAGGTGTTCTGTGAGCTCTGTCAGTGGCTGTATTGCCCCCTTGTTCTAGAATCTCTGGGCAATTTTCTTTGATTATATCTTGTATCACCATGTCCAGTTTGGTGTTTATTTCTGGCTTTTCTGGGAGTCCAATTATTCTTAAATTTTCTCTTCTCCCCCTATTTTCCAGATCTATCACCTTGTTGGTGAGATATTTTATGTTCTCTTCTAATTTCTTGGTGTTTTGGCTTTGCTTTATTAGTTCTTGCTTTAAAGCCTGGTTTTCTTTTACAGTTTGATCAAACTGGTTTTGTAGATGCATGAATTTCTTTTGCATTATTTCCCACTTTTCCTCCCAGAGGGCTTCCATCTTTTTGGTCATTTCTGATTCAAATTCTTCATGGGTTTGTGGAGAGTTTCTATTTACTTTGGAAGATTTTGGAGAATTTTCTTGTATATCTTCTTCTATCTGCTCTGTATTTTGTATTTTGGCTCCATAGAATGTGTCCAAAGTCGCCCCTTTCTTCTTATTTTTCTTGGTATTTTGGGGCTTCTGTGCTTCTGTGGAGTTTGCTGCCATCTCTGAATGTGGAGGATTAGCTTTTCTTATCTCTGTCTGGTGATCCGAGGCTTTAGTCCTGGGCAGATGTTGGTTCTATGAGCTTTCCCTGGGTTAAACTGAATATGCCTCACTGGAACTGGAATGGAAGGGTTGGACCACGAGGCCACACTCTCCCCCCCTGCTCGCTTTCAGGAAGTTGCCTTCAGAATCGCTGGCCGTGAGGCTGTTTCGTCGGCCTGCGGGGGGATGGGCTGCAGCTTTCCCAAGCTCGGAGGGCAAGGACTTTCACTGAGACTTGGATAGCAGGATCCAGCCCGTGAGGCTGTCTTGCCCGCCCTGAGGGTTGCTGTTGTTTTGACCAGCTCTCTGCAGCGGAAGCCCCAGGCAGTAACTTTCACCGGGACTGTTTGGGTAGAAGGCCCTGAGGGTTGTTGTTCCGAGGACCCTGCTCTCTGAGCCCGGCCGGGCTGCGGCTTCCGGGAGCCTTGGACTCTGAGCTCCTACCCCTGAGGTCCGAGTGATCTCGGGTTCTGGCTTTTAAGGGGAGCCGTACCTTTTGAACCGGGTCCAGGTCTAGGAGGAGGGTTCCCAGGGTCTGTGCTGTTGATCGTTTTGAATTTCAGCGCCCTAGGAGCTTATAGTTTGAGATCGGTCGGGAAGGGTTTTCCGGAGATCTCGATGTAACATGTTTCTTATCCTAAAATTACTCCCCAAAAGGATTTAAACTTTCCAATTTATGATAATAATATATTCTCCCCTGAAGAGGGTGATTGAAAAACACAGAGATCACATAGATATGCATAGCTGAGTTACAAGGGATATGAATCAATTGGCAGAGAAATCAAAAACATAAAAAAATCCAAATAAAAAAGATAATCTCTGGGTGAAATATAGACTATCAATGTCTTATGTATAAAAATTTCAAGTAAATGAAAAATAAATCTATAACACGTCCTTGAATCAGGGCCTAATTAAAGTAAAGTCTATCCCACAAGTCTGTAGGACAAAATATAGTAATATTTCACTTACCCATTTGCAGCCATGACTACAAGAAGTTGCCCTACTATAAGAGAGGAAAAGGACTGATAGGGAAGTGTCATTCCCTGGTCTGATTTTACCTCAGGGATAGGGGAACCAGAATGGCCAATTGTTAGGTACTTTAATATTTTTCACAAGGGGTATGGTTCAAGGAGTCCTGAGTCTTAACATACGTCAAACCCCCGCAAACTTGAGGCTCAAACTAGGTTCAAGTCCTTGTCCACTTTGGGCAGAATGTTATCAAAATCAATCAATAGGATTGATATGGTCTCTTTGATCTTGTGCTTTTGGGCACTATGCAAGTAACTTTGTGCTTCTTTGGCACTGTTCAATGGCTCTTTTTATATAGCCTTTTCATTGAATTGGAAAGAATCATTAAGCAAAGATAACTCAGGTCTATATCAAAAAACGTATCTATTAGGGGGCAGCTGGGTAGCTCAGTGGATTGAAAGTCAGGGCTAGAGATGGGAGGTCCTAGGTTCAAATCTGGCCTCAGACACTTCCCAGCTGTGTGACCATGGGCAAGTCACTTAACCCCCATTGCTAAGACTTTATCACTCTTCTGCCTTGGAACCAATATGCAGTATTGATTCCAAGATGGGAGGTAAGGGTTTAAAATTTTTTTTTCCACCTCCAGACTTTTTAAAGTTTCTTTCTCTATCCATTGATATCCCTTTTATCAGTTCTTTTGGATCTCCCATAGTGAGGGAAAACACAAGTTTTAGGAATCTCAAACTGGACAGGCACAAATGACAAAGAGTTGCAGGGAGATGAATTTCCCCCCTAAATCTCAGGCAAGATAAGTCAAAGGATCATTGCACTCATGAAAAAACATCCTAAATCTGGAAGCTGTTTGAAATAGGTAATGCACTGCTTTTTCATAGAATATGCCATGTTTGTAATCAACTTCCTGTTTGGAAGAATCTCTTTCTTCTTCCCATTCCCCCTGAGGGAAAACACTAGTTTCCCCAGAGGGAGTTAGGAGGCTAATCATTGCCTAAGGAAAAAGACACCCCATTTTTTTTACCATCTGCCCTGAGGATCTTCTCCAAGGACTCCTAGCTTCATGGTGGCAGCAATCAGCAACAGTGTTTAGGGTCATAGTCCAGTCAGAGGCTGATTTTAGGAGCAAAGCTGAGATCCAGAGGAGGATTCTTGGAGGCTGGGGGCTTGGGCCAGAGCAGGGGCCAGATGAGTGATTAGGGTTGGGGGCACCATCACTGCTGATGCTACATCATGCCAAAGAGAGGTCAGAGCCTCAATGACAGGAAGTCAGTGTGCTCTTGGGATATGTAGTTCTTTTTTAGGGAAACAGATTTTCAAATATACAGTAAGATCACACTTTTCATCTTTGATACTATTAATATGATTCTCTTCCTTATTGTTTTTTGATTAGATTAACCAGTATTTTATCTATTTTATTTGTTTTTTTTCAGAGTACCATCTCCTAGACTTATTTATTAGTTCAGTAGTTTTTTTTAATGTCAATTTTATTGATTTCTCCTTTAATTTTTAGGATTTCAATTTAGTTTTTACCTGGGAATTTGTAACTTGTTCTTTTTCTATTTTTTTTAAATTTGGAAGCCCAATTTATTGATCTCCTCCTCCCTCTCTATTTTGTTGGAGATATAAATTTTCCCCCTGAGTACTGCTTTGGCTGTATCCCATAGGTCTTGATATGTTGTCTCCTTATCATCATTCTCTTTAATGAAGTCTGTAATTATTTCTGATTTCTTTTTTTTGACTCACCAGTTTTGAAGAATGAGATTGTTTCATTTCCAATTGATTTTAAAATTGTCTTTCTCTGGACCTTTGTTTAGTATAATTTTTTATTGTATTATCATCTGAAAAAGTTTCATTTATTATTTCTGCTTTTCAGCATTTGTTTGCAAATATTTCTATGACCTAGTATATGGTTGATCTTTGTACATGTACCATGTACTGGTGAAAAGAAGGTATATTCCTTTTTATTCCTATTCAGTTTTTTCCAGATAAATATTAACTCAAAGTTTACTAGCATTTCATTCACTTCCCTTACTTCTTTCTTATTTATGTTTTGGTTTGATTTATCTAGTACTGAAAGGGGAAAGTGGAGATCCCCCACTAATATGTTCTCACTATATATGCCATCCTTCAGCTCCTTTAACTCTTCCTTTAGAAATCTAAATGCTATGTAATTGAGGGCACGAATGTTTAGTAATGTTATTACTTCATTGTTTATAGTATCTTTTAGTGAAATGTAACTTTCTTCCTCATCTCTTTTAATCAGATCAATTTCTATTTGTCTGGAATCATGTTTGTTACTCCTGCTTTTTTTACTTTAGATGACACATGATAAATTCTGCTCCATCCTTTTAACTTGAATTTGTGTGTGTCACCCTACCTCAAATATATTTCTTGTTAACAATATATAGTAGGATTGTGATTTTTAATCCATTCTGTCATCTGTTTCCGTTTTATGGGTGAGTTCATCCCATTCACATTTAGCATTATGATTAAAATTTTTTGTATTTCCCTCTATTATATTCTCCCCTTTAAATCCTGTTTTTTCCCTTTCTCTCTGTTCCTCACTAGTATTTTGCTTTTTATCACCCCCACTCCCTCAGTTCCCTCTCCCTTCAATTGCCTTGTCTTATTCCCCTTCTTCTCTGTGGGATAAGATAGAATTATATACCCCACTGATTAGGGTAAGATAGAATTCTTTATCCCAGGAGGTATACTTTTTTTTTACAATCTCTAAGCCAGTTACAATGAGAGTAAAGTTTAAACTGATGCTCCCTTCGCTAATTTTTTCATGTCTCTTTATGTTATATAATTTACCCGATTCTATCACTTCCTTACCTTATCTCTCAATGCAACCCTCTCTTTTAGCTCTTGATTTATTTCTTTTATATTTCATTCATATGCATACATATCATATTACACATACATATTGTTTCATATCATCATATTTACTTATATATCATATCATTATAATCAGCTTTCTTCTCTACCCTCTTTCTGAATAAATGCCTTCTATATTCTCTACTACTAAGAGTAATTTTTGAGAATTACAGAAATCCTCTTTCCATGAAGACATATAAATATTTTGACTTTAATGAGTCCCTTAAATTTTCTCTTTCTTATTTACCTTTTTGGATTTCTCTTGTGTTTGATGTTTGGACTTCACATTTTTTGTTTATGTCTGGCTTATTCCTCAGGAATGCTTGGAAATCTTCTATTTTATTGAATTTCCATTTTCCCCCCTGAAAGAAGATATTAGGTTTGGCTGGATAGTTGACTCTGGATTGTAAACCCAGATATTTTGCCTTCCTGAATATATTCCATGTCTTTCTAACCTGTAATGTGGAAGCTGCTAGTCCCTGTGTGATCCTGATTGTACCTCCATGATATTTGAATGGTTTCTTTCTGGCTGTTTGAAGTATTTTTTCCTTGGCTTGGTGGCTCTGGTATTTGGCTATTATATTCCTGGAAGTTGTCATTTGAGGATTTCTTTCTATATGTGATCTGTGAATTCTTTTAATATCAATTTTATTTTCTTGTTTGAGGATCTCTTCGCAGTTATCTTTGATAATTTCTGATTATATGATATCCAAGATTTTTTCTTGATGATGGATTTCAAGTAAGTCAATAATTCTCAAAGTGTCTTTCCTAGATCAGTTTTTTTTAATGAGATAGTTCATGTTTTCCTGTTTTTTTTCATTCCTTTGATTCTGCTTCATCATTTCCTGATTTCTCATGAAATCATTAGTTGACCATCCATTGATAGTCAATTCTGGTTTTTAAGTCCTGATTTTCCTCTGTCAGATTTTGGTTGTCATTTTTCAATTGGCCCATTTCTTCTTGCATTATTTTTATTTCTTCTTCCATCATTTTCCTTTCCCCTTGCATCTCTTTCATTTTCTCTTTTCCTCTTGCCTCTCTTAATTAGTTTTTTAATCCCTTTTTGAGTTCTTCCAGATTCTGTATCTAATCCATATTCTTCTTTTGGACTTTACCTTGCTCTTTGTCTCCATAAAAGTTCTTTAGAGTTAGGTGCTGTTTTGTTGTTTGCTCATTTTCACCTATCTAATTATAGGTAGACTTGGGGGAATGATGTGATGGTCTGAGGGCTGAGAGCTCTGAGAGTCCTCTCTTCCTGCTTATTCAGTTGATCCTTGAGTTGCTGATAGCTTAAAGACTTGCCTCCAGCTTTGGTGTAAGTTTTTGATATCACACTGATCTTGATCAGGTCACAGTCTGGTCAAATTGTAGTCTTAGGTTCAGTATCAGGTTTTGGTTTCACTGTGTACTTGATCCAATCAGGAACACTCTTGATTGCCCTGTCTTGGAATTAACCTCACCCTGAGCTTTAGCCAAAAAGATCAGTATTTAGTACTTAGTACTTAGTACTATCATCTACCCCAAAATGTGACTTAAGTCTTTGTCCTAAGGCCGGACTAGAATTCTCTGGGCTGGGCTTCCAGATTTCTCTACAGTTTTGAAATTTCCAGGGGTATGAGTTGGCTTGTACCTCTATTTGCTCAGGCAGGGTCTCAGGGTCTAGATGTTGACTTGGGCATAGGTTCCTGAAACTCAGACAGCAGATGTGGGGTGGGTGGTGTGTGACTTCCTCTTTCCTCCTTGTTATAGCTTCTTGTGGGGTCTGCTCTCCTCTCACCCCAATGTCCCAGATGTTTATTGCCTACCTTTTGGGTTTTTCTTTTCTTGAAAGTTGTTTCAATCTCTCTTCTTGTTTGTTCTTTCACTCCTGTATTTATTTTGTTGAGATAGTTTAATCTTGATCAGACAGGATTCTCATGACGGCACAGAGTTGCTGAGGATTACTCCTCCATCTTGGTTCCTACCCCATAATTTCTTTTCTAGTGTTTTCAAAAGGAATGAGTGTTGCATTTTGTCAGAGGCTTTTTCTGCATCTATTGAGATAGTCATGTGATTTCTGTTACTTAGGTTATTGATATGGTGGTGGTTTAATTTGTAACCTGACATAGTTTACCTTTAGAGTCTCTTTACTATAGCTTATCTCCTTAAGGTATATATGAGATTGTGACTTTTTAGTTCATTCAACCTTTACAATATTGAAAGAAACATAGAATGATGATTTTATAGTATTCATTAGCCTACTGTGTTTGTGCAGAGAGCATTCTTGAAGTTTCTAGGTGCCTTTCTAGTCAAGAGTCTAACTCCTAGTTGAAAGAAAGAGGGGTAAAAATGAATACTACCATTTGAACATCTGCAGAATGACTATATTAAATATCCAAAAGTATTTGGGCTATAAATATGTTTTGGAATGTAGTACTTTCATTGGCATTATCTTCTGTGTCCTCATAAGGACTCTGTATTTTTTATGTTTAGAGCTCCTTATTTGATAAAAAGAACTGATCCCCAGGTCAAGCCCCACATTTACAAGCAACAGAGATTGGGATGTAAAAGTTGAGGATAGAAGCCGGAAACAGGTCTAATTGTATTACTATACTATGTTAGCACCACAAGTGGCAGTTATTGAAATTTTTGCCCTAAATGATTTCAAGATTTCAGGGTAGCTTGCCTTTCATGCTTTAATCAGTCTCTGGAAATAAGTCATTTAGTTTTTGGCATGAACTTTGATCCTATCTATTTTGTCTTTCCTCTCATTTCCTTATCCTATCGCAATGGAGGAGAGGAGCTGAAATGCAATGACTCATTCCCATTTACAGATCTCTACCTATCAGAATTATCTTACTCTTATTACAAAAACTTGACTTTAAAATCAGTCCATGTGAATCCCCAGATGTGGTTCCTCTTGGCCAGTGTGCAAATATGTTTCTTTTTCCTTTATTTTGCCTTTTGATCAAAGCAAAGAGCCAAACACAATTTTTCTTTGAACAATTTCTTAGATCATTTGTTGAGTCCACTGAATTTTTAAACCTATTTTGGAGGATGGGTAGATATAAAAGATAAAGCAATTAAGTAAGGTAACAGCCCTTTATGACCTCCCATTCTTGGTGGGAGAAAATGTAGAATAGTATTTAATGTGCTAAACTAGTAGGCACAGATCTTAAGATGAAACCAGGATTCTATTCGTGTATACTAGAAACGTGACAGCATCTCTAAACATCAGTTCTCTCATTTCTCTCATTTGTAAAAAAATGGATGATTGCACTAAGTGATCTCTAAGATCCTTTCCAACTTGAAATCTACTCTCTCATGAGCTTGGGCAAAAAAAGGGACAAACAAATTTGTAGAACTAGAAGTGACAAAAACACGCACCCTGCCAACTATAACTGTACACAAATGCACAGATGCTAAACATCTGCGCCAGAGTGAGAACAGTGATCACAAGCAGACAAACAGAGATAGCTTGAAAATTCTTTGGTGAATGAGGATTGTTTTAATATCTTGAAGATAGTTTTAAAAGAGAAGAGGGATATGATTTGGGCAAGAAAAGGATATGATCTGGGCAAAACAGTGTTCTGGGATCATGATGGCATATTCTAGATCTCAATAACAGGAGAAAGTGAAACATATCAGAATGGCAGATAAGCTTACCTAGTTTTAGGCACAAGTGCAAGCAGAATTATGCCAAGAAATAAAAAAGATTTAAATATAGCAGTAAAAGGCATCATGGTGGATAAAATCTTACAATTGCTATCAGAACAAGCCGAGCCAAAATCCTATTTCAAATACCACTTAAAAGCTATTTTTCCAAGTCTTGGAAATTCATGTTTCTCATCTGTAAAATGGGGATAATAATTCCTATGGAATCGAATTCATATTCTCGTTTTGAAATTCATATGCCATAAATCACCTGACAAATGCCAAAGTGCTCCATAAATGTCAGATTGTTAACAAATGCTATGATGAAAATGATTTGAAATACTGTTGTATCTTTTGAATGTACAAATCCTTTGCTATTCTTGTTCATTCTTTTTAATGAGGGGAGTAAAAAAAAAAAACATTGAATCTGTGCATTCCCAAAAGAGATTGCTCAGAATTGATGAAGGAAAATTGGAAATTCATTCAATAAGTATTTATTAAGTACCTATTATATGAAAGTCACTGTAGAAACATAAACATAATATGATCAAAGAGCAATAATACATCAGTGTTCAATCTTCTCTTCAGTTTGTGGTCCTTAGCCTAGGGTTCCTTCTCAGAAGTAACAAGCATATTGATCAAGGAAAATGTGTGTAAATCAGCACTACTGAGTGTGAGCCAAACCAGATTAAAATGTATTTCGGGAATACTTAACAAAATAAATAAAAATATACCAAAACATAAATAATATTACATCTTAATGTATTATGGAGGAATACCTAGGCACAGATTAGTGGTATCATTTCTGTTGAAGTTTAATAGCATTGTTCAAAATGATAGAAATAGACTGTAAACATAATTAGTTGAAAGTAATTTGAGCATTCTCCATGTGGAGCATATGGAGATATTTTTTTACAGCCTGATTACCATATGAAGAAGAGAATCTTTATTAATGATGAGTCAGAACTAAGGATATTCACCAAAAAAAATATTTAAGGGGATGATTCCATTGATCTGTTTTCTGGCTACTTTGAGTGATAAGTGCTGTAAACCTCCTAGTGGGGAGATAAAGATTCAGGCTTTATCTTCCCACTTTGGCCATCAACATGTGTCTGTCTGTACACGGAGTACAGCTGTTTTCTATCTCTATTGAGTCTATTATTCTTTTCACATCTTAAACGAAGGAATATTGGAAACTGAATAAACCAAGCCTTGATGTTATGAGTTTGGGTGAAAGTATCTTCAATGTGCTTTGGAGGGACCAGAGGCACTCAACCTAAGATTTAAACTAGTCTGCTAAGGTTCTATTTTCTGCAGCAACTTCATCCATTAAATGCATTAGAGCTGGAAGTAACATTGTTGGAGTAAATGCTCATAGCAACTTTGGTAAAGTTGGTTAGTCACTTTAATGGATCAATCATTGGGTCCAGAGTTAGGAAGATCTGAGTTCAAATTGAACCTCAGACACTTATTAGCTGTGTGCCCCTAGGTAAGACAGCCTCTGTCTGCCTCATTTCCCTCAGTTGTAAAATGAGAATAATAATAACACATCTCCCAGGGTTGTTTTGAAGATCAAATAAGATAATGGTTTATAAAGCACTTAACATAGTGCTTGACATAATAAGCACTTAAATAAATTTTTATTTTCTTCTTTCCTTTCATTGTTTGAGACCACTGTTCCTGACAATGAGATAGGAGAATGGAAGAGAGAAGAGTGTATCCTAGTTAAGGGAAACAATTTCTACTTCTGCTCTTCTTATATCTTCTCAGTAGATGACACTTTTGTAAAAGCTAAAAACATGTATATGTACTGTCTTCACAACTGACTGAGAGCTAAACTTATCAATCACAGAATCTATTCATCTATTCATGACCAGTCACATAATATTTTGGTTGGGAAGCGCCTTTGATGCAATTTGTCTATCCCTATCCATCCTTCACAGTATGTAGTTTTCAGGACCAGGAATCACTGTTTAATGAGAGTTATGTTTCACTTCTTGGATACCAGAAGTAATTAAGAAACCTATGTCCCATTCCCTCCTATCGAAACCAAATTTTCCAACCTGCAATTTCTATACGTTGCTCCAATTTAACTCATAAACTCTTTAAAAAAAACAAAACTTTTAAATAATCTGGCAGTTTTATTCTCGGTAACAACAGATCAAGACAAAGGAAAAGGCAAACAAAAATGGCTTTAAGCACAGGTGTCCTCTCTCATATCTTGGTTTTTAAAATAGCAGTACACAGAGGGGATTCCAGATGGACTGAAAGTTTGGCAAACTTTTTCATTAAGATCTAAAGTTGGAAAGGGAGATGAAGGGAAGGCAGAAGGGGAAAAATTGTCATTTCAACTCAGGTCTATAAGGTTTGCCTATTGCTGGTATAAATAATTTTTGATATATTTATCAGTCTTGTCAGCTGGCACAGAAGTCTGTAGACAATAATACTTTCAAAGCAAAGATGACATTTTAGTTTATATATTGTTTTATTTTAGTTTTGCCACAAGTACCTACTTAATATTGGGTGCTCAATGTATGGACTCAGACCTCTCCCTATATCTCTAAAACTAAACATTCTGTAATAAATCATAAGCTATAAACTATCTGATTTTTTGATGGGGGAGGGAATATCATTAATGCCTGGCATAAGGTTTACATAAGGTCTTTAATGGATGCTTGCTTAGTTTTATTGAAAAGCTCCAGCTTCCAAAACAGTTTTGAGTACTACTTCAGTGCAGCCAGAGGCAACCCCCTCCCCACATCAGACCCAATCCATCTCCTTTCCAAATCTGTATTAAAAAAATATGCCACAAAAGTAAAGCATATTATCTAGGAAGGGTTTATCTTCACCTTAATGGATCATATCATCCATTTTAAAGGTTAAAGGATGTTGTTTCTTCTGTAAATAACAAGGCAACTAAATGGAATTCTAAAAATACTACTGTCTATAATCTTATGATCCTATTAAAATAGGCATATCAATAAACTCAAGAATAATTTCTAAAATCCCTTTCAGTATTACACACCATTTTATGCAGAATTTACAGTTATTCCACAAAGCACTTTGAATGAGAGATAGAAAGACAGAGGCTGAGAAAGATAATGGCAAATGCTTTTTTTAAAAAATCTACTTTAAAACATGGGCCCCTCTACAAACTGTGGAAACAATAAAATAGGAATTCTCAGCCAAAGCAAAATTCACTGGGCATATTTAATGATTTGAAATCTGAAACAAGCCAACAAAATACAATTTATATAGATGAAGTCAGGGAAAGAGTAGAAATATGATCACTGCTATTTGAAAGATTGGAACTTTTAATGAATGTCTTCAGACATGTTTCTCTGTTGTTCAAAATTATATCTTTGAGATATATCATCATCTAGAAAAAGTAGCCAAGGAAAGGGTGACAATATAATGCACAATCACAGTAACTTGAACATTTTCTTCTTCATGTTAGAGAATTGTTCCTCAACTTTATTCACTAAGACTAGAGAGAGGAGGCTTCCCTTTGTTGACTATGAGGAAAAGGACATATTCAAATCCTGCTGAGACAAAAAGAGTCTATCCTGAACAAAGACTTCACTTCTCAGTGCCATAGACATCTAAGACCAAGTTTCAGAGAATTGAGGCACTTAGCTGCTCTGATTAGCTTTTAGAAAGGACATTTACTATGTTAGTATAGTAAGAAACATCATACATAACAGCCTCCCCTAAAGTCTTTGATATTCTGTCTCCAAAATACATTCCTACTCCAAAGGAAAGTAGGGTTAGGGTTAGAGAATTCATGTACCAAAGGGACAACATGTTTGTTTTTTTTTTCCTCCATTTTGTCAAGTACTCAACAATTCCTCCTTGGGCCTGCTTTAGCTCCTTTGCTGAACTCTGTAGATTTTTAATTTTTGTGTGTGTGTGATTTGAAAATTTTTATTTAATTAATTAATTTAGAATATTTTTCCATGGTTACATGAATCATGTTCTTTCCCTCCCCTCCATCAACCCCTCTCCCGTGGCCAATGAGTAATTCCACTGGGTTTTACATGTGTCATTGATAAAGACCTATTTCCATATTATTATTATTTGCACCAGGGTACTTTTGAGTCTACATCCCCAATCATATTTCCATCAAATCATGTGATCAAGCAGTTGTTTTTCTTCTGCATTTCTACTCCCACAGTTCTTTCTCTGGATGTGGATAGTGTTCTTTCTCAAAGTCCCTCAGAATTGTCCTGGATCATTGCATTGCTGCTAGTGACTCCGTAGAATGTCAAAACTTTCCTTCCTCACTGGGTCCAGAGTATTTTCAATTCCCAGTGAAGAAGAGCATCAGCTCCTCTGTAACTGTTGCTAAGACTAACAGGCCAATGAAAAAAATTAAATTCTCTTGTTCTCTGTATTTCCTCAAGTTTTTTCCTACCAAGAGGGAAGCAGGAGAGAGGTAGGCTGAGTCATTTTCTTCCTTCCATTTTTTCTCTTGTTCTCTTCTCCATAGTCAGGGACCTAGCCAGAACATCTTTTACAAAATTTCTCCACATTATATATTGACAGAATGTTTAAATAATCACTTTCTGACATTTTTCAATCCATGTTTTCAACCTCTTAAAGGAGACCAGTGTCACTGGGTTGAACAGTACATGTCAGAAAAAAATGTGTAAGAAGACTGGAAAGATAGAAGAGACATAAATAATAAAGAACTTTGAATGACAACCAAGTATTCTAAGAAAATTTTAATTTGGCATCACTCCAGCTTATCTCTTGACTTTCAAATACTTCTTTATTTATCAATAATTTTTTGGAATTAATCTGAAGTTTCTTGGTTGATTTTATTATTGTTGTTATTAATTATACAAATATCACTACAATTAATTGATTTGAATAAAAGATTATAATAATAATAAAATTTATAATTATAATTATTATAATATAATATATAACTTATCATAATGTATAATATATAAATATATTATTTATTATAATAATAATAAAATAAGATTATAATAATAATAAAAGATTATTTTTGCATATTTTTGCATTGGGGCGTAGTATTTAAAAAAACACATTATCTTCCATCTTAGAATAAGTACTATGTATTGGTTCTAAGTCAGAAGAATTGTAAATGCTAGGCAATGAGGGTTAAGTGACTTGCCCAGAGTCACACAGCTAGGGAGTTTCTGAGGATAGATTTGAACCCAGGACCTCCCATCTCTGGGCCTGGCTCTCAATTCACTAAGCCACCTAGCTACCCCTCATTGCATAGCATCGTGCCATTTTTTTTTCAATTTCATGGGATAATTGATGAACCAACTCAGTGATACCAACTTTATATGAATTATCATAGGCAACATCTTATGTATAAACTCATTCTTTCTGTTTCCTTCCTAAAAATTTCTCATCCCTCATATTAACCTTTTTCTTCCTTGGTTCCCAATCCTGCCTGTCACTTTCACTGTCTTTTGGAGTTTTTATTACATGTATAAATATACCCTCCTACTTTTGATTCATTCTAGATTTTTCTCCTATGATGTGGTTAATATTTGTCTTAAAAACTTAAAGTGCTACATAAATGTTAACTATTATTACTGTTGCTACTATTTTTTAAATTAATTTATATCCATATTGTTAGGTTTTGGAACAATTGCAAAAACATGGTATTTCAGGATTTTACTCTGTTCTCCATTCTGTTACCTTTATATCCCCCAAGAGACAGTGATACCAATATGATGAGCAACCCAGTCATATACTAGCAGAGTTGTTCCTACACAACATATCTGAGTGGTTAATTTCCGAGTCTCATAATCTATGAAAAGAAAGAATGTGTACATAAAACACAGGCCACAGATGACAAAAGCATGACTATGAGCATCAGGTCCCGACTGAAACCACCTCTTTTTTGCCTCTACTACTTATCCCAAGTCCTCATACATGAATTGAGCTCTCATTTTGCTTATGTATTGTAGATTTCTCTCTTTTGTCAAAGTTCAAGTGCCAACTTTTCCATGAACCCTTTCCTAATTTTTATGTTTCTCCTTGCAATCATTTGATCCAGGTGATAACTCTTTTCTCCTTCAAATTTTGTAGAACTTTTCCCATATATTCTTTGCCTATCTCCCCCTCTCTTATACAAAAAAAAAGTTATTTGCATATGTTTTTTTCATCTTATTAGACTTTAAGAATTATTGAGAGCAGCTTCTGGGTTTCATCTTACTTAATATTCCTAGCATCTACTCTAGCCTTGTCCAAATACTTAGAGCACCTTTTTTACAATAAGGTACTGTAAGCACCGCATAAAAGAAAAAGAGGAAAATTCACACTTCTCTGATACAAAAGGAGAACCCCCAAAATTTATGGATACTTTCCGGATCATGAAGGTACTGGACCCATATTCCCCCCACTGTGGAAGGCAACCCTGTGATTGCTAAGATTACACCATCAATAAATGGCAGAGCTAATATTTGAAACTGGCTATTCAGACTTTACAAGCAGAATTCTATCTACTATCATGAGCTACTCCTACAAATAATGTAGACTTCTGACTATAGCTAATGGATTCATTACCAGAACCAGGTTTTGATCATGTAAAAAAAATTTTTTTTTGCTTTAAGTACCTGAAATACCTGAAAACGTGTCTTTGCCTTCTCTGTTTCATCCTTGTTTCTATTTTCCCAAACATACCCTTGTCCTACGATTCATTGTAAAAGGTCCAAGTACAGCATATGTAAGAAATGTGTTGAAAGCATTCAGAAAGACTTCTTACATGGATGGTTTTCCTAGTGGCAAAGTCCTGTGTGGGTACCTTTAAATCATATGTCTAAGTCAGCCTTTGAGACTTACTTCTTCATAATATGATTCCCCACATAGTTGAGATTAATCAAAACCAGCAGGCTATTTGTCCAAATAGCCCACACTGGGAAATGGGACATTTTGAATTACTGACTGGACAATTTGTGGTTAAAGGTAAATTATTCATGTTGATAGCAGCTGTTTTGTGTTAGACTTTTTATATGGGGAAAAAAAAGATCTCTACTGACAAAAAGGTAGGGCTGAGAGTTTGGAGTTTATGGTTGGGTCCTTTGAGTATCAACTCATTTATCCTATTATTTTACCAAATGCATTTGCCTAGTGTTGGGGAATTTTCTCAACTAGGAAAACCCAAAAGGGTTTGTAGGAAAAGGATTACCCCTCCAGCTGTGTTAGATTGAGGAGGTCAGACAAAGAGAGACAATCTTGAAGTAAAATAAACCACATTTATTTAAGTCAATCCATACAAGACATATCTACAATCAGCCTAGTCACCTTTATGGGGCTGCTGGAGCTAGTTTCTACTTTTCTGCTGGAGCTAAATAGGCAATAAGTAGCATGTTATGGCAAGTCATATCTGTGGAAAATCAAAATGGCAAAGGGCTTGGAAATGAAGAAGAAAAGAAGGTTGGAAGTATTTAGACTGCAGTTAGAAGGATCTTTGTTCTATATTGTTGTTAATAAGCTTGCAGCAATTTCCATTAATTGTGTTATCTTCTCTCCTACAGGAATTTGGTGGAATAGTACAGGAGAAACTTTGCGTGGGAATCAGAAGATCTGAGTTCTAGAATCACTTTTGCCATCATATGACTTTGGAATGTTGAACAATTCACTTCATAACCCTGAGCCTCAGTAACATGAAGAGCTTGTACTAGATAATTTTTAAAGTTCATTCAAATAGCAATGTCCTATTGCAGTGATGGAAAACCTTTTAAAGACCAAGAGCCATGTCCTTCCTCCCCCAGAGATCAAGTGCTCCCTCCCATTCCCATAATCCCAGAGAGAGGAAGGAGGAAGCACTCCCATTCAGCTGCTGGGCAGAGTATCAAATAAAATGAAAAAATGTCCTCAGACAAAGTGGAGCAGGGGAAGGGAGCAGCTCACCCTGAGTCTTTCTGGCTTTCTAGTAATGAACTCTGGTGGAAACGTGTGCCATAGGTTCACCACCCTGGTTCTAGGGTATATTTGGATTCCCTTAGACTGTGAATTTCTTCAGAAAAGATATTATCTATTGCCTTCCTTTGTAACTTCGTGGCTTAGCACAGTGCCTGGTAAATACTTAATAAATGCTAGTTGATTGATTGATTGATTGATTATGGCATGGTATTTGAAAACACACCACTTGCTTTGTGAGCAAAAATATGACTTTAGGCATTTATTCCTCCATCTTTACCAGATAACTTACTAGATGAGTGTCTGGATTTGGATATTAGCTCACTTTTTCAATTGACTCAAAGATAAAGGCCAACTTCAGATATGAAAAATTAGTCATGAATTTTCTTTTTCAGGCTCTAGTTAGTTGGCTGGCTTAGAACCTTACATGTCACATCCTTTTAACTTTATAGAAAGCTTGTAAAATTGCTACATTTAAGGAGTACAAGGATTTAATTTCCATAAGAATGAAAGACTAAGCAATAGCCAATATTCTGATTCGTTTTTGGAGAGAAGGAAGATTTTATATGGATATGAAATAAAACCCTTTTCTTGTCTGTTGAAAATTGCAATCATCATACTTAATTCAGAAGAATATGTCTCTCTACACATTCTGATATCTAAATGATGTGGGAAATAAAATGGTAGAGTTCATATAGATTTTCAATGAAGAATCCTAATAGCAATTCTATGAGGTAGTTAGTATATTATTAAGTTCTTATGTGGCAGCAAGTGTTTTAAATAAAAATTCTTTAAAATTCCATAGATTTCAGAGGTGCCATGAACTTGAATGGGGAAAATACATTTTTGTTTCAAGTTAATTAGGTTTCTTTGTAGTCCTTTGTATTTAGTTTTTTTCTATTTAACAAACTAAGAAGAGACCCATAGATTTCACCAGATAACCAAAACAGTCTCATGAAACACAACACAACAAAACAGAAGTTAAGAATGTCTGTGCTTGGGGGCAGCTGGGTAGCTCAGTGGATTGAGTGCCAGACTTAGAGACGGGAGGTCCTAGGTTCAAATCTGGCCTCAGCCACTTCCCAGCTGTGTGACCCTGGGCAAGTAACTTGACCCCCATTGCCTAGCCCTTACCATTCTTCTGCTTTGGAGTCAATACAAGACAGAAGGTAAGGGTTAAAAAAAAAAAAGAATGTCTGTGCTAAGTAAGCAGTGTGCCTGCAAAAATAACTTTTCCTGCCCTCAAAGAGCTCACAATTTATAGAGGAAACAACATGTAAGAAACTATTTACGTACAAAATATATACAGAATAGACAGAAATTAACCTGAAATAACACTTATTTTATTGCTGAACTGAAGTTCAATTAATGTATCAAGTCCTCAATAATCTAAGAGTAATCAGCCAAAAGTGGCAGCACACAGCTGTAATCCCTTCTCTTAGGAGGTGGCTAAAAGCTGGTAGATAACCCAAGTTCTTGTTTCTGATCTAAAATAAGGCTGAATGCTAGGCTATCCTTCCTAAATATCATAGTAATATAGAGGCCCTCCAGGAGCAGGGAGCCATTAAGCTGCCTGATGAAAAGTGATCTGGCCTATGTCAGAAATAGAATAAATCAAATTGCTGGAAAGTCCAGGCTCAAGAAAAGAAAAACTAAGTGACAAATACCATGAGTTCAATCACTCTTTGGAGGAAAAGGCCTTGATATCTCAGAAAACATTTTTCAGGCTATTTTTGGATTCTTTGAGAAAATAACTAGGAAATATGATATTAATAACAATAAATGAAACTTTAAGATTTAAAAAGCACTTTTCTGACAACTCTGAGAGGTACTTAATGTAACGATTTTTCTTCCAGTCTTAAAAGATAAAAAAGTTGAGGTTCAGAGAATAGGAGTAACTTGTCATAGTCATCTAATAAGTAAGCAACAAATAAGTTAGTTTTGATCCCTACCCACTCAACTTCATGGTTTTTTTTCTTTAAACAGGAAGAGAAAATATGAAATAATCAATTATATAAAGTGTTTCCCCTACATAGTTATTAATTCAATATAAAAACTAAGAAAATGAGTAAAATCTGCCTTATCTTCAATAAGTTGTCTTGTTCTTATCCTCTCCTATAAAACTCTCCAAGACAACATTCCTTGGTGACTCTTTAAACCTTGCCATGCTTTCAATATTATATAGAACTTTTTATTGTTGTACAGTCATGTCTGACTCTTTGTAACCCCGTGGACCATTACATGCCAGACAATACTGCTTTTAGGGCTGTTCTTTGCAAAGATACCGGAGTGGTTGGCCATTAATCCTTCTCCAGTGGATCCTCTTTGGTCAGACCTTCCACTATGATCTGTCTGTTTTGGGTAACCCTGCAGAACTCATAGTTCTTTGAGCTCTACAAGTCCCTCTGCCACAACAAGGCAGTGATCTAGGAGAGGAATGTACGACTGGTCTGAGGGCAGTGAGGAGTGGTTTTAAGACACAACAACAAAAGAGAGGTGTGGGGAACATTATCATCAGGAAGAAGACTATTCTGTTTTCAGCATAGTAAGCATTAGACTCTCAGAACAGAAACTGAAGCCAGTGGGTGACCATTTCTGAGGCAATTAGAAGAGCAGTCTCCAAACTTATTTTTTAGTTTTTAGTGTCACTGTAGATGTGGGCTGAAATATTCAGGGGCAAATAACACATTACAATGGAAAAGCATTGCTGCTTGGAAATACAGCAGACAAAGGCTATATTTACTAAGGTTTTTGTTGTTGTTTTATGAGTAATCTTTTCTGTATTTTTTTAGAGCATGAAATTTTTTTCTTTTTCTTTTTCTTTTTTTTTTTTTAAGAAAAATACATCTCTTCCACTCAGTACTCTTTTTTCAGGGATTTTAGGCCCAGATTCTTAATTAACAATGCTGGCTCTATGAGGTGATTACAACGTTAACTTTAATAAGAGAATGATGACTTTTTTTGTTATTTTCCTCCTCCATCTCTGCATTGATCTTTGGAGGGAGCAACAGCATGGAGAGAGCTAAAGTAATGCCTTAAATCAACACTTTCATGGGGAAAACTTTTCTGTTGTTCAGTCCTCAAGTAAATTGTTAAAGCAGAATTCCCCATGAGTTGGGTTGTTTAGTTCAATCCAAATTGAATCAATCACACCAGGACCAAAAACTATGTTGGAAACTACTGAAAGTCTTTAACGACAGTAGGAGTAGCCAAGGGCCTCTATAATTGTGTCAGTCAAATAGATGGATAAGCATATCAGCAGGACTATGTGCAGAGAACATTGCCAGCTGAGTTTTAAAAGTTGGTTGTCTACATAACAACTAAATCATACTTTTTTTTTTCCACTCTAGGAAGGACATTCAGAAAACACTACTAGAAATAGGAATAACGGAGAGAATGAAGAAAATGTCTGCTGGAAAGAGAAAACATTTCCTGTTTATAAGTACAAGTGGGTTATCAAATCCAACATTTAAAATTTCTCCAGATTAACCACTACATAACCATGAATTAATCATATACTTATTTTGGAGGGTATAGGGGGTTGGAGTACAATACAATGTTGTATTAATCAATGCAAACATACTGGAAAGATTAAATATAAAATCCCCTGATTATTTTAATTCCTGAAATATTGATTCATAAAGGAAAATTATAGAAGTCCCTTTTCCTTATAACAAAATGAAGTAAGTTCTAGGAAAGAGATGAACATAACTAAGAAATAGTCACAATCTTTAAAGAGCTTACAACTTCTTAGAGATTGGAGACATACATTAATTCATATCATATGCTCAACCAATAAAACTCTCACTTTTATCCATCTCAGTTTCTACTACATCCAATAATAGCTTGAAAACAACTTTGTAATTTTATACAATAATAGCCTTGAAAACATGGAAAAATGTTTGCAAAAAAAATTTCTCATCTAACCAGTAATATAAAGAATTCAATATTTTCCCAGATCATGGCTGCCAAATATTATTTATTGTTCTTCTAAATTTATATTTAGGTATGTATATCTTATCATCATTGATTTTTATTATAGTTATTAGACCATAAACTCCATGAGGGAAAAAAAATTCTCATTTTGTGTGTTTCTATTTCCCTTAATGCTTAGCATGATGCTTGAATACAGTAGATTCATCACAAATATTTTGCAAGGATTCCATGATCATCCCTCTCAGGGCTGCCTGATTCTGGCATAGACACATCCTGAGAAAAAGAAGTGATTCTAAAGAGCTGCCATATATCTTGTGACCTCAGAGTCATCGTACTCAAATAACTTGGCTATTTCCTGTGTGTTAGGCAATTTTGGAAGCAAAGCCCAGGTCACAAAAGTCCTCTGTGTAGACCACACAACACAGAACATGACATCCACAGATACACTGAGAAAATTAACTAGAGACAACCAGTCATTGCCTCTGCACTGCTCGACTGGAGTGAAGTTTCACTCACATCTTTTTCTCTCTCTTTCAATATTATAAATTCTATATGAAGCATGAAGATGAGGATCTGAGTCCAAATTATACACAATGAAAATTCTCTTTCTCCTTGTTTTTATGTACTCCAGCCTAAGGGAAAGCCCAATGTGCTTCTTGGGGGGGGGGGGTTGACTACCACCTTACAGATACCACAGCTTAGTAGACTTGACTTTTTGGAAAGATTTTTGTTAAATCAAAATGCTTTAAATTATTTGTTTTTTTAAGTATGCTTTTTATATTCTTGTGCCTTTTCTTTCCCATTTTTATTGAGCATAATTATGGATGTGTTTTGCTGAAGTTATTGGTTGTTTTGGTAAGATGTGGTTTGAAAATAAGACAACAGTCATGATTTATAGTATCAAAATTTTCCATGTGTCCTCCTACTATGATTTCCAGCGTTGAAGCATGTCGGTTGCCTTAAATGGAATCAAGGTGGGAGAATTTTTCTTAACACATTATGTAAAACCAATTTATTTTACCTTCAGGTTATGGCATAAAACTTGTTTAAAATGGAACCTTTTCATGAACACTAGAAGAGTTCAAATGGGCAGAGTTCACATGCCTTCATTTTTTTTTAAAGATTTCTTTTTTTCTGTAGAAGTTGAGAGCCAAGTCTTTAGTAGGGAGCAAAAACATTTATGTCTAAAATAAATGTTTGCTTATATTAACAATACTTTGTTATTTATTACTGGCTATTTATAATGGTTTAAACAGGCTTTAAAGAAATTCCACAGTGACTTAAACATTAGAGAGCTTTTGCCAGGCAACTAATTATTTTGAAAGAGCCCTTTTATGCCCACAAATTCAAAAGCCAGGGCCAATGGGTTTCATTAATACAAATATTCCATTTCAGCACAAGCTTGTGCCTGTCAAAGAAGTGTCGATAAGCAAAAACGACCATCATATTTTATCCTCCCTTTCTTGTCTGTAGTGAAAAGCCAACCATCCTGTTTCCTTATTTGTGGTTTTGGATATTTAAGGTTTAAGCAGTATATGACTGATATTACACAAGTGAACTGATTGTAGGTTCAGAGTCTGATTTAAGCTCCATAGCAGTATAGATCCTGCCAACCACAATTCCATTAGCAGAACCAAAGGGAGTAATTCACAAAGCTTGACTGCTTTCTCTCTGATCAACATCCAGGTCCTGTCCTACACATTTTTGATCAATCTCTTTTGCTGAAAGTACCCATTCCACATTGAAGATATGTGCTTTTGACTGTCAAAGAACACACCAGAAATCTTCTCACCTAATAATTTTTAAAATGTGGCCCTTTCAGGTAATTGCCCTGTAGGTGTTATGGATGGTTGTGTCATTACATGGGCTCTTTAGGCATAATTTATGCTCCTTCAAAACAAGTTGGGCAAACCACAGAAAGGAAAGCAAGCATAAGAATACCATATATGGAACCAGGAAATGTAGCAAGGGATGTATTTAGAAGAAATGAAAGGGGGCACAGGGACATTACATAAGACACATGCACAAATAATAATTACTTATTAAAATAAATGGGGAGAAATGATATTTTCTAGATACTATACATTTTGGAAAGAATATCATTTTAATGAAATCTGGGAATTCATTTCTTGCCTTTCAGATAACAGATAACTTTTTCATTTCATACAACAATTATCTCCCACCTCTCTTTTCATGAGGCAATTCCATCACAGGAACCAAAATATTTCCAACTTAACATCCAGATCATGCAAGTTTAAAGATTTTGATCTTGACATTAGTATTACTAAATTCAATGTCTTTTTTTAAAATTCAGAATGTCTTTTTTAGAAAGCATGATATCTTTAAAAGGATCAAAGGTTGCTCCAAGATGTTGGGGGACTCGAAAGTATAATCTTCAAAATATCCAAATGGATCAATGATCCCTCGTTGTTAGATATTTATTTAAACAGGAGAGATTGCAACCTATCTTTTCCTGCCTAACAGATGAATCCTGTCCATACCCTCAAGTAATTTCATTACAGGGAATATACCCAACACACTGGTATCCAGAAATGCCCCAAATTTCAAAGGCTCACAAGAAGACTATTGATATTATCCTTCACTTTTACCACATGACTACCTCATCTTCTTTTTCAATTGCATAATCATAATCATAAATAACTAAAATTTATCTAAAACCTTATGATTTGCAAAGCACATTGCATCTTTTATCTCCTTTAATCCCTTTTGAGGTCAACTACCTGAGGTTAGTGCTATTAGTATCCCCATTTTACAAGTAAGAAGACTAAGGCAGATAAAATTTATGATTTGTCCATGGTCATACAGCTAGTTAAGTGTCTCAGGTAGGATTTGACTCTTCTTGACATCCAGATCTAGCTTTCCATCCACAATTCCACCTAGCTACCAGCATGATTTAGTTTTGCCAATGTGTGTAGCCTCATTGGACATTATATAAGAATATCCTATTTAGAGAAACAACAGTTAATTGAATATTTATAGGAAAGATAAAATTATAATTCCTAATACCTTCTATTATCCTCATCACAATCTCAAAAGGGACAGAGAACCATTTTAGCTTTTCCTTTATCTCATGAAGGAAGGAAATGAATACTGAACATCTACTATGTGTCAGATGTCATGCTTTGTACTCTATAAATGTGATCTTATTTGATTCTCATAACACCCATGGGAGGCAGGATAATATTATTATCCTGAGTTTGTAAGAAAACTGAGGCAAACAAAAATTTTGACTTATCCAGGATCATATAGTTACTAAATATCTCAGGCTAAACAGGAACTCAGGTCTTCCTGACTCTATGACTAGCATGTATCCTCTGTACTACCTAAATTCTAATAGTCAAAGAAGTTATTTTTAACTAACTAGCTTACTAGTAATGAGCCTAAATATGGACTTTCTACATGTTTATTGAAGTTGATACTCAGAAAGTGGATACAATTTTTTTGCTGGAACTAAATCTAAAGTTTCTCCCACATGATAGAACCTAAATCTCTTCTCTAGTTTGTAGTTAAACTATTTGAAAGGGCCATCTCTAATGGATGGTCTAATTCCTTTTTTACTCATTCTATTCTGAACTTTGTCTTTTGCCTTTTGACCTCATGATTAAATTGAAATTGTTTTCTTCAAAGTTTAATGAATGAAATTCTCTAGAGGCTGTATATATTAAATTTAAATTAATTTATTAATCAGAGGCTCAAGAAAATCTAATGAGCCAAGGGATACCCTCATAATAGATACCAATAGATACCAAAATAATGTGAGAAACTAGGCAGAGGGTGAAGTGAACGAGGTGGGGGAGGATGAACAACTAAACAGCTATACTGGACCAGAAAAGAGAGAGTGAATTCGGTTTTACAGGTAACTATATGCCCGAGGCATACAGGCAATCCTTCCTTTCTCTGGGCATCTCTGATGGATTGGAACAGGATTGGAACACAGGAAAATAGGAAGTGGCCACAGAGATCTCAAGACCTCCCTCACCACTCATCACAGGAAGAGGCAGATCTCAGGAGATTGTAAACACATCCTTTTCTTCTCACCATATGACTGAACTACCAAAATGACTGCTTAGCACACTCTTTCAAACATGGCAGCTAGAGCTAACTGATTTCATCACCCACGAGAGTTATTGTCTATAAATAAACAAGGATCAGGTCACCACCCTGTCTGTGTAACCAAAGCTAGCACAGTGATTTGCCTTTAATCCAGTATCCTTTAAAAAGACAAAATATCTAGATAAAAGAAGGATGGATCCAACCCAGTTTCAGAGACTTGGAGAGAGACTTTTTGAGCTTTAAAAGCAAACTGTTTTGTGGGACTGGGAAGCAAAAAGAAAAAGATCTCTTAATTCAATATTAATTTTCCACAAAAGTTACTATGACTTCTGGATTGCTGAAGACTTTTCCCCAGTCTTTATCTTTGAACTCTTGTGTTGCCTTTGACATTGTCAGTCATTCTCTTATATTTGATGCTCCCTCTAGGCTAAGTTTTTTAAATACTACTATTCTGATTCTACTTCTATATATGACTGTTCCATCTCAGTCCCTTTGCTGGATCTTTGTGCATTTCAATCTCACTAACCATGGATGTGCCACAGGTATTTGTACTCTATTTTCTTCTCACTATATATTATTTCATTTGATAATTTCATTAGCTTTCATGGATTCAATTTTAATTAAAATTGATATTTCTCATATCTACTTATTCATCTCTAATCTGTTTCCTGATCTCCAGTTATCCATATCCAACTGCCTATTCAGCATCTCAAATTTGATCAACATCTTACTGAATTAAAGTTCAAGATTTTCCCTCTTCCTAACTTTCTTGTTACTGTTGAGATACCAGAGTTCTCCAAGTCACCTAGCCTCTTAAACTGGATGTTATCCTCTACTCCTCATTTTCCCTTATCATCTGTATCTAATTAGTTAACAAGTCTTGTCAATTCTACCTTCATAACATCTCTCACCCATTTGTCTTCTCTAAATCTATCTCCTTTGTTTAGGCCCTCATCACATCACATCTGGACTCTTACAGCAACCATCAAGTTGGTGTCTCTTCCTTGTCTTTCCCCCAATCCAATTCATCCTCCAGTCAGCTATCATATAGAACTTTCCGTATCATAGGTCAATTGATGTCACTCACTTCTCCACCCACCATTCAACGAATTCTTTTGATGTTTCATTACTTCAAATATCCAATATAAAATCCCCTATTTATCTTTTAAAGGAGAACTTAACACCTTCTCATCTTTCTCGTCTCCTCATACCTTATATGCCTTCTTGTAACTCCTTGCATAAGACCTTCTCTCAACTCAAAATTTTCACAGCGTTCCTCATGCTTGGAATTCTTTACCTTCTCATTTTTGCCTCCTGATTTCCTTTTTTAAAGTTCCAGCTAAAATCCCACCTTATTCAAGAAACTTTTCCTGATTTCCCTTATATTTGTACATAGTTTTCTGCACACTGTCTCCTGTAAACTTGTTGAAAGAAAGAATTGGGTTGGTATTTTGTTTTTGATTTTGCCTTTGTATCCTTGGGGCTCAGCACAATAGCTGGTACATAATAGTATTTAAGGAATTCTCCTTGTTAATTTGCTGATTTTGTCAAAATCAAAAATTCACCTACTAGAAAAGAAGCCTTCAAGTAGGAAACATTCAGTGAGAATGCTGCTGAGGAGATATCTGATAAATGAGGATGTGAACCAATAATGAACATAAATATAATTTAAATAATAAATATAATTTAAATAATGTGCTTTTTTCAAAACACACTGAATCAAATTTCTAATTTCATGTGAATATTATACCTTTCAAAACTATCATATTGGTAAATTATAACTTTATTTCAGCAATATTGTGGCTCCAAGTATTTTTAGAAACTTTACCTTTTTCACTCCCTTTAGGGTTTTCATAGGGCCCATCATTTTGAATAGCCTCCTTGGTAACCAATGCCACAATAAAAGGACTGTACCACACAGACTAGGAAAAATGGGTGGGTTATATGATGTACTCCCAAGAACTTCCAAGGCTCTTTCATCTATTGGAACAAAAGATATAGAATTCCACTGTAGCTGGAGTCCTTCCTGATTGATGAATGCAAACATTGACATTTTTAAGATTATAAGAAAATAAACTATAGTCTTCCCTAAAGTTGAGAATAACTTACTAAAGAATATCTGACTCTTTGAAAGACAACTCTAAACTCCTAAGCTGAGACACTGGAGAATACTTTTGAGAGTTCCTTGGACAGCAAAAAAAAAAATCATCAATTAGTTAATACTTAAAGAAATTAATTCAGACTCCTTACTGGAAGATCAAATACTGAAACTGAAATTTAATTGCTTTGGTCACATAATGAGAAGACAGGACTCAGTGGAAAAGACCCCGATGTTTGATGTTCAGAACTCAAAAGCAAAAGGAGGAGGGAGAACAGCAGATGAGATGGATAGATAATGTCATGGAAGTAATGAACAAAAGCTGGTACAGATTTTGGAAGAAGGTAAAGCATAGAAGGACCTGGTATTCTATGTTCCATGAGGTCCTGAAGAACTGGATACAATTGAATAAATGAACAAAAAGAAAGAGCTGAGGTGTGTAAATTTAGAGAAGAGATACACACATACGCTATCCCATTTCACTCAAGAAATAATTTTTATGTGAAAAAACAAACAAACAAACATCAATTCCTGAATAATTTGAAACCATTGAGTTGGCATCACACTTTAAATGTGCATTTTGGATGCAGGTCAAAAGATGACTTGATATTTCTCTCTAATTCACCTTTTACATGTCATTATGAATTTACATGAAATTGGGATTTTTTTCAAAACAAAGTTTTATTAGAATTAACCTCTTTGCATGTATAGCTATCAACACAGAACCTTTGGTATAATTTTGGTTTAATTGAAATTAACATAAACTTTGATACTTGTTCAACTAAAGCTTAGGAAAAATTGAATAATGTTTGTAAATTCATATATTGTATTGAGTCATTTAGGTTATTCTTTGTTATGCAAAGGGAGAGAGTTAACATGGTACCATAGAGTAAGGATCAGTTTTGGAGTCTTGAAAATTTGAGTTCAAGTATAGTCTCTGACCATAGCAAGATACTTAAATTCTTAGAACCCATGGAAACTTTATAAGATAGTAAATTTCATTTTGAGTTGCTGATCTGCTTTGATAGAGGCAGTTTGCACACTGTGAGTCTCCAAGGATTCTTTAATAATAATAAAAATATAGCAATAATGAGGCAGCTAGGTGGGGGACTCTAAACAATAACCCTAGTGCAATAATCAATAATATGGAAATAATTCTTGATCAATGACACGTGTAAAACCAAGTGGAATTGTGCTTTAGCTATGGAAGGGAGTTGGAGAGAGGTGAGGGAAAGAACATGAATCTTGTAACCATGGGAAAAAATATTCTAAACTAACTAATTAAATAAAAATCCCCCTCCCCAAAAAAAACTAAAAATAAATTAAAAAACCAACAACTATATATGAGTTCTGGGGCTGGATTCAGGAAAAACTCATCTTCATGAGTTCAATCTGGTTTCACTAATTAGGTTTGTGACCCTGGGCAAGTCATGTAACTCTGTTTGTCCTTTATTTCCTCATCTGTAAAATAATCGGAGAAGGAAGTGGTAAACTTCTCTTGTATTTTTGCCAAGAAAATCTCAAATGGGGTCATGAAGAGTTGGATACAAGTGAAAATGACTGAACAACACTATTTTTGGAAGTCATAATTGTATTAACTTAGTGAAGAATAGAATGGCATTTCATTTTGGTGGGAAATTCTAGCCCAGCAGCAGGAACTATTGGTAAATTATTTTCCAAGTGTTACACAGATTGAGAAGCTTTCCTTCAATCAGCTGCTTAGGCAGCACACCTCTGATATATTACGATCCCCTTTGGGGCTCCTGCAAGCTTCTCATTCAGAACCTTGAGAGCTGACTTTTCTTTTCCTTGCAACAGTCCTCACCTGTTTTTAATAAGAGCAATTAAATGCAGGTGCAGTTATCTTTTGCAGTACATAAATTTTCATGGGAAAGCCATGCCATTCTTTTCTTCCCCCTCCTCCATAATAAAGACTCTCCTACATATGGGACCTTGCTTTGAGGCCTAAACTCTGACCTTCGGAAAGGAGAAAGTTACCACCATCACTGACCACACCTGTCTGAAGTATCTGCAGTGTCCAAAGCTAGTTACTTAATGACTTTAACTCCCATACCACATTATTTAGATCCATTTCTGCACCTTTCTAGAGTTTCCACAAGGAAGGCATCCATTGGAAAGGAATGAGGGTGGATCATACCTCCAAATATTCACAAATTTGGAGAATGCAGAAGGTGGCTTTGTAAGTTTTGGGGTCTTTTCAATACTGTTGCAGATAAAAATGGTACCATGTGTAAGAGAAAACCTTCCTAGAGACCATTTGTCACTTTATAAGGAAATTAATAATTTTATATCCATTCATTTTTAATGATATCCTATTTAGTTCAAATTTTGCCAATTGAGTTAAACATATGAAAACTGTCCTCCTTATACGAAACATATTAACAAAGCTTCCTTTTCAGTGAGAATGTTCTATAGTGCCTTTGTTAAGGTTTTGAAAGCACAGTGCTTATCGGTAGTATTCTTCCCTAGTTCATTAACTCTCCTTATTTATCTGATTTTATTTCAGCTTATCATTTTCTACTTTGCTTACTTTCACTGCCTTTCTGTCTAGAGGAAGATAAACTGTCCTTGTTAGGCTTTCCTCTCTAGCCTGTTAAGACTTAGACTTGAATACCTGAAATTTAAAAGTTGAGAATTGATTTGTTTGAGTTGGAGCCTTCGTAAGTGGGTGACAATGTTTCTATATTTGAGGCAAATTTCTTTGATATTATGAGAATGTGACTTTTGATTGTAAAATTGATTTTCTATGTTCAAAACAATTTTACATACTATATAGTTATGGCTAATTAAAAGGAAGAAAATCAATGTAGCAGAGAAGATAGCTCACTAGATTTGAAATCAACAAGATAAGAGTCCAAATCCTGCCTTTGATGCATATTGGCTCTGTGACCCATAATAAATATTTTACTTCTCACTGACCCAAAACAAATCTCTACAAGTATAAGTTAAAAAGGAATTACCTTTTCTTGCTGCCAAAACAGTAGAGTGAATTTCGATGAGAGGAAGTTCCCATGATAATAAAATAACTAGTATGAAATTTTAAAATATATTTATGAGAAGGAATGAATTGTTCTGAGAGAGCTAGAAAGATTGACATGAACTGATGCATAGTGAAATAAGCAAAACCTGGAGAACATTGTACACAATAACTGCAATATTGCAGAATGATCAGCTTTGATAGGTTTGGCTACTGTCAAGAAGGCAATGATCCAGAATGATTCTGAGGGACTTAGGACAAAGAATGCTATCCACCTCTTGAGAAAGAATTATTGGAGTTGGAATGCAGATAAAAGCATTTGATTTATCACTTGTTAATCAGATTGATAGTTTTAGCTTTGAAAGATTATTCACTTATAAAAATGAACAATATGGAAATGTGTTTTGCATGAACATGTATAACCCAGAAAAATTAAAATGTATTTCAATCTTTCTCCAAAATTTTCATGATACATGTATAACTCAGAAAAAAATAAATTAAAACATATTACAAGAAACTGGGCATAATTTGTGTAAAATAATCTTTCTCCAAAATTTGCCTAATTATTAGTACTTGCATTGATATAGATTTTTGGACAATGCATGACATTTATAAGTATTCTATACTAATCATCTTCTCATTGACTTTTTAAAATATTATGTTTCTGAATATAAGAAAATATTTTTAAAAAGAGATCATATATACTTGAACAGGGTTGTAGAAATAGATTTGGGCTTAAAGTCAGATGGCAAAGGTTTGAATATTCTTCCTAGGATTTTTTAGCTACCATGTCTAGATTTCTTTTATTGTGAAACAGAGATGATTTGATAATCGTACTTTCTATTTTATAGTATTGTTGTGACAATCAAATGAGATAATGTAAATAAAAGAGATTTGTAAGCTATAAAGCACACACAAATATAATCTTTCATATAAATCAATTTATTATTCACATTTATTAAGCATCTACAAGTTAATACAAAGATAAATTTTGTAATAAGCTCCTTACCTTAAGAAAACTAAAACTAAAAATGATGATAACAATAGTTAATATATATAACAAATAGACATTTGTATGTGTATACATGTATTTTTGTGTGTCTATGGGTGTATGGGTATAACTTTTTAGGTGATAAGAACTTTACTAAGGGCTTTAAAATTAACACCTTATTTGATTCTCAAAACAATGCTAAAAGGTAAGTTATGTTATTATATTAATTTTATAGATAAGAAAATTAAGGAAGATAGAAATTAAGTAACTTGCGTAGGGTTATGCAACTAGTGAATGTATAACTTGGATTTGAATCAAGCTTTTCTTGACTCAAGGTCTAATGCACCATCCACTGTGCCACCTAGTACCTTTGCAATTTAGTTATATGCATATTTGTGTCTACATATATTTGACAAAAGCAAAATATAGTAATTACCAAATAAGGTACAATAATTAAAAAAGGAGTTGAATAAAGAAAAAATTATGCGTTTGGTTGGTAGTATTAGGTAAGGTGAATTAAATATATTTAATATTTTTAATATTCCATGGAGCAGGAATTTTATTGGCTTGGACACTACTTCCACCAACACAGATTGCAATATATCTATAATACCTGATATTTTGTGGGGAATGTAATAACCAATATTGAAATTTCAAAGAGAAAAGGAGATGACAGTCAAAAATGGTTTTATATAATCTCTAGATTTAGGGAAACAACTTTCAAAGGCTTCTCGAAGAAAAGGGGTTATCTTATTCCATGGCCTAAAATTCTGGAGGAAAAGTTAAACCATATTTTATTTTAATTTCTCAAGAATAAATTCTGAAAATCATACAAAGAAAAATTATTCCAGTGAAGAGGAAAAGAGAATTATATAAAGAGATTCTGTTTCTAATGAGCTAAGGATTCTAAGAGTCCTGAAGGAAAACAGAGTGCATTCCACATATTGGGGATTGCCTTTGCAAAGACTAGCTTCGTAAGAGGAGAAGGAATATCATGTGTAGGCTATAGCAAGTAGGCCAATTTAATTGGAATATAATACATATAGGGAAAGTAATATGAAATAGGTATGGAAAATTAACAGATACCAAATAGTGAAGGGCTTTAACAAGAGGAGTTTATGTTTTATATTAGAGGAAATAAAATTATTTCTAGGGAAATAATAGAGTTAGATGTGTGCTTTTGAACAATTATTTTGTCAACTATAAGGAGAAGGAGAAAGCAGCAAGCCTAAATATTACAATATCTATGGAAGTGATGATGAGAGCTGAAACCCAGGCGATACCCATGAGAGCAGAGAAAATTGAAAGTTAATTGTATAGTTAGAATTGGTAAAATTTGGTAATTAATTCAATATGAGTTGAAGAGTGAACATGAAGAGTCAAAAGATTATCTTGAGTTTTCAAATCTGGTGACTAGAAGTTTGGCAATCTCCTCCTCAGAAATCAAATTTGGGCAAAGAATGGGTCTTGAAGGCAAGAAGGAAAATTTGGAAATGTTGAATTTTACATGCTTAGAATTATAATGGTTGTTGTTCAGTCATCTCAGACTCTTCATAACTCCATGGACCATATAGTGTATGTGGTTTTGTTATTTTTTATTAATACAATTTATTTACAGGTATTTCAGCTTCTCTCCCTCCCCACCCCACATGATATATATACACATATGTGTATAGATAGATATAGATTATGTATTTCATGTTTCCATTTTGTTCATTCTCTAGAGGAAAACATTCATAACTTGTTCTTCAGATATTTAATTTATAGCTTTATAGAATGTTCTTTTGGTTCATCTTTTTTCATTTGTCATTATTTCATATAGTTTTGTTTTTTCTTTAAATTAATGTGCCCATCATTTCTTATGGTGCAGTAGTATTCCATCCCAATCATGTACCATTGTCTGTTTAACCATTCCCCAATTTGATGCTTCCAGTTCTTTGCCACAACAATGAGAACTATTATAAATATTTGAGATTTGAGATTTGAGATTTTCTTCTCAAAGATACTTGATTGGTTTGGCATTTCCTTTTCTGGTACATTAAGGCAAATAGAAGTTAAATTATTTGACCATAGTCATACAACTAAAAAGGATCTGAAATCACATTTGAACTCAGGTCTTCCTAACTCTAGGTCCAATGCTCTACCCACTTAACCACCCAGTTGCTTCTGAGGCAAACAGAGGTTAAATGACTTGTCCAAGGTCACAGAGCTAGTAAGCATCTGTGTCTGGATTTGAATTCAGATCTTGAGCATCCAGACCCAAAATCCTATCCCCGAACCATCTATTGGCAACAAGAGATGAGAGGTCTAACCAGTAGTTGTAATATAAAATTGAATCAAAGGAGAGAAATGGGGACAGAGTGTGTAGATTTGGGACTCATTTGAATAAAGATGATCATTTAAACTTTGGGAGATGATGTTATCACTTAGCAATTAGCATTTATATAGTGTTTATATATGACTGACTATGTGGCCCATCTTACCACATAAGATGCACCTTTTGGGATTGGATTGTCTATCTTGCTGGAATTGTGGTCTAGATATCCTATTAGCTAATGTAGGTATGGATGTTGTCTCCCTCCCTCTCTCCCTTGTGAGAAAAGGTTGTCAGTTATCACTCTGTGCCCTTTGAAGAAAAGGCAGAAAGGAATCTGAAGACACTCTTCCCTATCAGCTACCCAGGTGGATGTCCTCAGTGCTTCTCTCCTGGAGGGGATCCAGAGGGAGACCCCAGCAAAGGGGGCTTATCTCTGAAGAGATGACCTCAGGAACTCTTTGAGATGTTTGTCTCTGGTTCTATATTGTAGATCCTTTCACATTGTATTGAGAGGCTTGACACATATCTGACTGCTTTAGGAAGGGTTTAATACAGAGTCTCAGGTAACTGGGTGAGGGGGAGAGGGAATTGGATGCCTTATTATTTCCTATATGTATGGGGTGTTCGGGGAAGGGTAGTATCTCTGATATGGAGGGCTTGTCGTGCCCTCCTTGGGCAGCTCTCCAGCCTCTGACCCCCACCTGACGCCCAGCTCTCACTTGTGGCTCCTAGTAGCTGCTAGCATGCGGCAGTGGCCACACATCGGGCAATGGCTTGTGATTGTGTGGCAGTGGCCACACCCCGGGCAATGGCTTCGACAGGCCGGCTAAACCTTGTGAGGGTAGCCATTGGGTCATAGACCCCTGGTGAACTAAGTCTTTGCTCACCCAGCATGTGAAGACTGCTTCGGCCAAACATACAGAAGAAACCAACAAGAAGGTTCAACGGCTGAGATGGCTACGCAGCAAAGCACTGTGGAGTGCTCAGGGTGTGTTGGAGCACAAAGGACAACATGGCCATCCAATGCAGCTGAGGAAGTCTCCAGGTGTAACGACTTTTCGTGCCACTGGACCCAGGCTTCCAATGCTGAGAGAGTGGGACTGTCTCTGTGCATCGGCTTTTCCACTTAAATCCTCACGCACAAGTGTTTTTGTGCACACTCATCTATCCTAACCCCGTCCACCCTCTTCAAGACCTGCAGCGATGGGGGAGTGACAACTCAACAGGTGGAGGTGACCATTGGCAGTTGTAGTCATGATCCTGCACGTAGGCGGCCCACGGACCAGTGGTCGCTCGGCCCTGTGGGTAGCAGGGACATTCTGCAGCATCCTGGGTGACTGAGCAGCCCTCTCTAGGACAACACTGCTCACCCTAATCAAGGGAGGGGACTAGAAAAGATGTCCCAAACATTGCCTGCCCTACAAACACCCAGTCAGCACACCGCGGCTGGCGGGTCATCCCTTTAAGCGGTCAAAATCAAAGAAAAAATACAAAGAAACTCCTACTAGGAGCATGGAACATCAGGACATTACTTGACAGAGAGAACACCCCAAGACCTGAGAGAAGAACAGCTCTAATCGGTAAAGAACTGGCGTGATATAACATCGACATCTCAGCCTTAAGCGAAACACGCTTACCAGAAGAGGGATCACTCAGCGAACCCACCACTGGATACACCTTCTTCTGGAAAGGTAGAGCCTCAAATGAAGACAGAATCCACGGTGTTGGCCTGGCCATCAAGACCAGTTTACTCAAACAGCTGCCAGACTTGCCTGTGGGCATCAGTGAAAGGCTCGTGAAGATCCGTTTACCTCTCAGCAAAGATCAGTATACCATAATCATCAGCGCATATGCCCCAACACTGACCAGTACAGAGGAGACCATCGAGCAGTTGTACTCTGACCTGAGTGTCATCCTGCACTCAGTGCCCACAAATGACAAGCTGATACTACTGGGAGACTTCAACGCCCGTGTTGGCCAGGACCATGAAAGATGGAAAGGAGTGCTCGGCAAACACGGTGTGGGCAAAATGAACAACAACGGCCTACTGCTACTCAGCAAATGCTCAGAGTTCGAACTCACCATCATGAACACTGTGTTCAGAATGACGAACAAATATAAAACAATGTGGATGCACCCAAGATCAAAACAGTGGCATCTCATTGACTACATCATTGTACGGCGGCGAGACATCCAGGATGTAAAGATCACCAGAGCCATGAGAGGAGCTGAATGCTGAACAGACCACTGATTGGTTAGAGCGACTCTTCAAATGCGCATTGCTCCTCGCCATCCAAAACGCGCCCAGACAGTTCGCGCATTTTACAACTTGAGTTGTCTTAGAGATCCATCTTATTTGCAAACATTCCAGTCCTGCCTGGACGACAAGCTGTCTGCCAAGGGACCACTCACTGGAAGCTCAACCAAGAAATGGAACCAGTTCAGAGATGCAGTGAAGGAAACATCAAAGGCAGTCCTAGGCCCAAAACAACACAACCACCAGGACTGGTTCGACGAGAACAACACTGCTATTGAAGACCTATTGAGCAAAAAGAACAAAGCCTTTATGGAGTGGCAAAATAACCCAAACTCTGCTCCTAAAAAGGACAGATTGAAGTCTCTCCAAGCCACGGGGCAGCGTGAGATCAGGAAGATGCAAGACTGATGGTGGGAAAAAAAGGCAGAAGAAATCCAGCGGGTTGCTGATACGAAAAACTACAAACAATTTTTCAGTGCCCTCAAGACTGTCTATGGGCCATTAAAACCCACCACCACTCCCTTGCTATCCTCTGAAGGTGACACTCTCATAAAAGATAAAAAAGGCATCAGCAACAGGTGGAAAGAACACTTCGGTCAGCTTCTCAACCAACCCTCTTCAGTCGACCAAAGTGCCCTTGACCAGATTCCCCCAAAATCACATCATCAAACAACTTGACATCCCTCCTTCAATAGAGGAAGTCCAAAAAGCCATTAAACAAATGAGTGCAGGCAAGGCACCCTGTAAAGATGGGATCCCAACCAAGGTGTACAAGGCCTTAAATGGAAAGGCACTCCAGGCATTCCACATAGTGCTGACCAGCATAAGGGAAGAGGAAGACATGCCCCCAGAACTCAGAGATGCCTCCATCATAGCCCTATACAAGAACAAAGGCTCACGAGCAGCCTGTGACAACTACAGAGGCATCTCACTACTCTCCACTGCTGGAAAGATCCTCGCCCGTGTTATACTCAACAGACTCCTGTCATCTGTTTCAGAGCAGAGCCTGCCTGAATCACAATGTGGCTTCAGATAAGATTGCAGCACCATTGACATGGTCTTCAGGGTGAGGCAAATGTAGGAAAAATGCCTTGAGTAGAACCTGAGTCTCTACATTGTCTTCATAGACCTGACAAAGGCGTTCAACACAGTGAACAGGGACGCATTGGGGGTGATCCTCAGCAAGCTCGGTTGCCCAGCAAAATTCATCAAACTGATCCAACTCTTTCATGTCGACATGACAGGGGAAGTCCTATCTGGTGGAGAGACTTCCGATTGCTTCAACATCTCCAATGGCGTGAAACAAGGCTGTGTCCTCGCTCTGGTACTATTCAACCTATTTTTCACCCAAGTATTATGACATGCTGTGATGGATCTAGACCTGGGCGTCTACATCAAATACCGACTGGATGGCTCACTATTTGACCTTCGCCGCCTGACTGCAAAAACAAAGACAACAGAGAGACTCATCCTGGAAGCTCTCTTTGCAGATGACTGTGCTCTCATGGCCCACCAAGAAAATAATCTCCAAACCATTGTGGACAGGTTCTCTACCGCAACAAAACTGTTTGGCCTGACTATCAGCCTCAGCAAAACAGAGGTGCTGTTCCAACCTGCACCCAGGAGGCCAACGCACCAGCCGTGCATTACAATCGATGGCACGCAGCTTTCTAATGTTAACACCTTCAAGTACCTGGGCAGCACCATCGCCAATGACGAGTCCCTCAACCACGAGATTAATGCCAGGATCCAAAAGGCCAGCCAGGCACTCGGGCGGCTGCGCTGCAAAGTCCTCCAACATAGCGGTGTAATAACTGCGACGAAGCTCAAAGTGTACAACGCAGGGTCCTCAGCTCACTCCTGTACGGTTGTGAGACATGGACCCTGTACTGGAAGCACATGAAGCAGCTGGAGCAATTCCACCAACGCTCCCTCCGGCCAATCATGAGGATCCGATGGCAGGACCGTATCACCAACCAGGAAGTCCTCGACAGAGCCAACTCCACCAGCATCGAAGTCCTGGTCCTCAAAACCCAGCTACGATGGTCTGGACACGTCATCCGCATGGACCCACAGTGAATACCAAGACAGGTATTCTATGGTGAACTGTCAGCTGGACTCAGGAAACAAGGCCGACCAAAGAAAAGATTCAAGGATCAGCTAAAGTCCAACTTGAAGTGGGCTGGCATCACACCAAAGCAACTAGAACTCGCTGCCTCTGACAGAAGCAGTTGGCAAACCCACATTCACCATGCTGCCACCACCTTTGAAGATGAGCAACGTCAACGTCTTGCCACTGCGCGTGAATGCCGACACCAGGCCACAACCGCACCTCCCGTAACAACTGGCGTCCCATGCCCCATGTGCCACAGACTGTGCGCCTCAGCCTTTGGACTCCAAAGCCACATGAGGGTACACCGTAGATGAAACTGCACAAAGACAATAGTCATACTCGATCAACAAGAGACTACCACCAGACTAGATGATCTTTGATCTGAAAGGCAAGTAATGTTGCTCAATCAGATTTCTCTGTCCCATCCCAGCTAAAATTGTCCCTCTACAAAATTATTTAACTCTTTGTCCTAAGAGATTACAAAGAAATAGGTCCAGGGAGGCAGGAAAGGTCAAGGGAGCTCTGCTCTCCTTTCCAAAAGTCCATAGCCCCACGTTAGAGGTCCGAGATATCTTTTCCTCAGATTGAGGGAGGTTGGAGATGTTTGTTTGAAGGAAGATCAATTTTAGGTTTGAAGGTAGAAACAGGATGGTCTCAGGTGGCTTCGGTGATTCCTCAGTCTCCTGAACTGGTCCTGTTAGGTCCAAGTCCCAGACCAGAAAACCAGTGGCTCCTCAGAACTCTCTCAGGTCTCTTTTTTTCCTTCCCAGAATCCTTTGCTATCCAACAGCCCCTGGTTTGGTCTCAGTCCTCATGTCAGGCTTTCCAATCTTCCCTGCCCCCCCATCCTTACAATACCAGACATTCTGCTAAGCATTTTACTAATATTTTTTTGAGCATCTTATTTTTATCACTCTGTTACAGTTGAAGAAACTAAAGCTGATATAGGTTAAGTGGCTTGCCCAAGGTCACATGGCTAGTGTGTTGTCTGAATTCATATCTGAACTCAGTTTTACTTGACTCTAGCCAGAGCTGAATCCATTGAGCTACCCAGGGGAGATGGTATATAAAGAACAGAGAAGTGGGTCCAAGATAAAGCAATGGAGTAAGAAGTGAAACTTAGAGTTAAAACCTGGATGATCTTTCCAAAAAGTAGGTTAAGAAGCTGTCTTGATAGAAAGAGAATAAGGAAAACATCTAGATGAACCAGAAATCACAAAGAGCTAGTGTATAGCTTCATGAAGAAAAGGTCACACCAGACTAACCTACATTTCTTAGAGTAGATATTGCACGTTTATTAAATTAGTTGATCAGGAGTCTACAAAGACTATAGAAGTCAACTGAATTTAATAAATTACGTCATAATTTATAAGATGAATGAAGAGATGTACACTAGAAAATGTGACAAGATAGATTTAGAATTCATCACATGATCAGTATCAGTAACTGTTAATGTTTTGATATCAGTTCCACGGGAGTTATCCTGTAGAATCCCAAGAATTTGTGCTGTGGTTTGTGCTGCTTAAAATTTTAAAGATATATATCTCATACACAAACTTTCAGATGACAAAAACTGGGAATGATTAGTAACATGCCACATGACAGAGTGAGGATCCAAAACCATTTTTGATAGGCTAGTGCATTGGACTGAATCGAATTAGAAGTATTATTAAATGGCAATTTATCTTGGGGAAAAATCAAGTTGTTTCAGCAGTAAGCTCCATATGGGCCAGTAATGAGATGCAGTAGCCAAAAAAATTATATGATCTGAAGCTGTGCTAAGAGAAGCATAACTACCAGGAATATGTTAGTGATAATGCCTTCTAGGAGGCAGGAAGATGGCTCAGTAGACAGAACATGGACCCTGGATTTGGGAAAACCAAAGTTCCAGTCTTACCTCAGTCATTTACCAGCTATGTGGCTAATCTACTTGAAAATGAAACTACAAACTCCTAAAATATCTTTGTCAAGAAAATCCCATGGATAGCATCAACAGGCTATGCTTCTTGGGGTCATCAAGATAAACATGAGTCAACAACAATTCCTCTGCTCAGGTCCTCTTAGATCATACCACATCTAGAATATTGCAGTCAGTTCAACTTGACAATTTTTGGGGAAAAATATTGACAAATCAGAGACCATATAGAAGAGGTGGTTTAGGTTTGTGAGGGGCTCAAGATTGTTCAGAGTCTAAGAATAAGTTGACAGAACTAGAAATTTGTAACTTTGAAAAGGGGAGACTTTTGAAGGACATGATAGCTGTTTTAAAGTGTTCGAAAATGGAGTTCCCAGAAGGTAGTACCAAGAGCCATAGGAAAATATAGAGAAACTAATTTATAAGTGTGGCATAAGCAAATGTCTCCTAATAATTTGTTGTTGTCATTGTTGAGTCACATCAGTCATAAATCACTCTTCATGACTGTTTTCTTGGCAAAAATACTGGAGTGATTTGCCGTTTCTTTCTCTAGCTCATTTTCCAGGTGACAAAAATGAGATAAATTTGTCTGTAGTCACACAGATTCTAAGCATCTGGGGTCATAAGTGAGTCTTTCTGACTCTAGGCCCAACACTCTATCCACTCTGCCACCTAATAATTGGAACTATAAAACACTGGAATGGATTATATTGAGAATAAGGTTGTTCTTGTGCCTTCAAGATTTTCAATCAAAGCTTGGATGCAAACTTCATTGCTATTAAAAAACAACAAATTGCGACAGTTGACCTCTAGGATCTCTTGCAACTAACTCCAAAATGCTTTGATTCTATGAAGAAAAAAATTACCTTTGGGGGGAGGTAATTTGAAATAAATCATAATGCATATGATTATTCCATTAAAAAGGCAAAAGATTTGCCAATTATATTTCTAAAAATTCCAAAATAACATCTATCATTACTCTGCCTTCAAATAGAGAACAGAAAATGAATCATGTGTTATTTTCAGAACATGAATGGGACAATATGCTCTTAGATCTTCTCTATAATTTTATCCCCCAAAATTTAAATAAGAGTTAATGAATATTTTGAAATGGAAGTGATTCAAAGCTTACTGCATCATCTAGAAGTTCACATAAAAGGCTCAAGCTACTTGTTGAAATGACAAAGAGTTAACAGACATCCTAAGTTGTCACTCATTTGGATTTCAGAAATTTCAAAGACATTAAATTTCAACATACTTTATTAGTAAAAAACAAGAAAACTCATCAAAAGACTGCTTCTAAAATCTGGAAAATAATGTAAAATTGTGGTCTGACTTTTGAAAAGTAAAATATTTGGTCCTGTAGATAGCAGTTAGATATAATTCCAAATAAAATTGGATAGACAATTTTGGCCTGCAGGTGTATGCTTCCTTTATTAGATCAAATGATTAAGAATAAGTAGATATAGCTTGAGGAATATATTTGAAGGATATTTCAAGACTTTTTATTTCTTATTATACCATTCAACAAACAACTGTACCATTTTTGTCAAAATTTATATTTATATTCCAGGGTTGCTCACTCAAGCAGGATATAATATTCAAAACCAAACAATCAATGCTAAACTAATGTATGATGAGACACACATATCCTCTGAAGTAACATGAAAGAAAGTTGTAGACATTGAAATTTCATCAGAATTCTATGGTGGACCTTTTGTTCTTGGGCCCAAATGCTAAAATAACCATAAATAGATTTTTACAGGTACAAGTTTAATTACATATTTTAGTGTTTAAAAAGATCATACTATATATTTCAACTTCATGATAACATCTGATAAAAATTGACCAGAAACAATTAATATACAAAAAGGTTTCTTTGAGAGGGAAGTTGTCATGTTTAAAGATTTTTCCCTTGCAAATCTTGTCTGAAACTAATACATATGGTATCAATCATAAAGAGGGAACATTATAAGAGCATTAAAATTGATTTATTGTTTAAGTGAAGAAACCTGTGACAGAAGCAAATTAAAAAAATATATACCTGTTGGTTTGTAATCTCAATATGAAGAAGAAATAATATATTATTTTCATTGTGTTTTATAAGAGAAATTCCACATATTCTTTTTCAGTGTCTAATTCCCTAGAGCTCATTAAAGAAAAATGTCTAAGTCAGGATTATATAATAGTATACATTCTCCTGAGCTTGACAAAGTCTTCTTAGCTATGTTGATTTCAAACCAACAATTTATTCAAAGCTAATTGCATTACTGGGGAACCCCTTCTTTAGCTTTAGTTGAAGGACAGAACAATATTCATCATTCAAACTATCCTTATTATATCAGCCTTTTAAACAGTGATATGTTAGAGGATATTATCTAACCTGTTCAAGATTGTACTACAAGCCATATTATATTATGTTTCTATCTCACATATTTTCCAAGAAATATCTAGATTGAAAAGACATGGAGGAAATTATATGACTAAGAGTTCCTATTGCATTGATTTATTATCCTAGAACAACCAAAAAAAGATGATACATCTGTCTATTATTTAAGGTTCTGGTGGGTTTTTTTCCCCTTTATTAAACAATGCTTACCTTTGTCATTGAGAGGCAGTTTAGGGAATTGGGGAAAAGTCTCAAATTTATCTTCAGAAAACCTAGATTCAATTCCTACATCAAATACTGATACTATCTTTGTCTTGTTCATCAGTATAATGGCACATATCTTGATGAAGTAGTCAAAAGTTTTGAATTCAAGTCCCACTTCCTGACCTTTACCACATGTATGGCTTTCGACAAGTCAATTAATTTCTCTGGGCCACAAGTTCTTAATCTGTAAAATGAGGACTCTCGATTAGATGATTTATGAGACTATCATTGCTAGCTCCAGATCTGTGAATAAATGTCCTAAATTTACTGAGCTATAGTCTTTTCTTCTGCAAAATGAGACTAATACTACTTAAAATACCTACTACATAGATTAAAAAACAGAATTTGATCTAATTACAAATTAGTGTATTGTGAAGACAAATCTTAAAAGCCAATAAATCATTGTGATACAAACCCACCAAAGCAATTTTCCCTTAATATTTCCAAACTTTCTTATATTTAGATGTATCTGTGCCCCACAAACTCACTATATCCATTTTATATCTCTGTCTTTACTTGTAATAATATCTTTAAAGTTTTATATCTTTCAAAGCATGTTCAACACTATAGTCCCAGGAGGCAAATAGTCCAGGTGGATTCATTAGATGAGATCTACACTTGGATCCTGATCTTCTGACTCAAAATTTCTTGTCATGATAACTCAAATCCTTTTTCATATTGTCCTACTTCTCTCCTCCAGCATTTCTACCTCAACTGGATGCTCTTTCGTTCTTATTATTCAGTTGTTTTCAGTGATGTCCAGCTCTTCATGACACCATCTGGCAAAGAGATTAGAGTGATCTGCTTTTTTCTTTCTTAAGCTCATTTTATAGATAAGAAAACTGAGACAAACAAGGTTAAGTAACATGCCCAGGGTCATATAGTTAAGAAGTGTCTGAGGTCAGATTTGAACAAATGGAATTGAGTCTTCCTGACTCCAGGATTGGCACTCTATCCACTATATCACCTTTACTCTATCTCATTACATGACTTAATTCAAATAGCACATTCTCTAAAATGCTCTTCATAACTGCTTTCCACACTAGATTTTTTCTTTGTCTGGACTCATAAACATTTTTGTCTAAAGCCTTCATTTCAGCCTTCAATTGTATTGTGTTTTATTTTATTATTATTTTACTATTTCATTTGTGAAGTCTTTGTTTATCTCATCAAGACATTTAGATCTTTGATGGTAACCACATATTATACTTCTATATATCTCAAAACCTCTGGTAGAGTGCTAAGCCTAGGCACATATAGAAATGATGAGCAAAATTTTTTATTTGAATTAAAAATTTATATGAGGGAAAATTTAGTATAAGGAAAAATTTCCCCAACATTAAAGCTGTCCAAGAATGACTTGGACTGAGGTAACATCTCATTGAGAAAATAAATTGATGTATGTGCTTGTCAGGTAAGTTGAAACTGGATTTTTTATTCAGTTCCAGTTAAGACAAGATATTCCTTCAAACTCTGGGTTTTTTTTTCAATTCTTTACAAAAATTTTAAATTTTCTTTTAGAATTCACATAGCATTTGGTTTTATGACTAATATAATAGCTAACATTATATATTGTTACTATAAACCTCATTCCCATACATAATGGAGAATAGCATAGGGAGGAACACATTGTGTCTTCTCTAAATGGTAAAACAATGTTTTGTAACTCTTCCAATCACATCACAATGTTAATGAATAAAAGAATCATTTAATGTTTGGGGGAAACACCATTAATTACATCAAATTAAATTCTACAAAAAATTCAAAACTTTCATTTTAAAGCTAGGTGTGGTGGACACTACTGAAGATGCTGAGACTAGAATTTCTCTTTGAGTATTGAGTTTCAGGGGGCTATCAAATGAATGCACTAAATTTGGTATTAATATGGTAGACCACCAGGATGCCCAAGGAATAGCAAAATGTTCATTTTGGAAATGCAATAGAATAAAAGTATGCATGCCAATCTGAATAGGATTAGAAGTTCTTGCAATTTCAGACTGGGAAAAATATAGAACTAGTTTAAAGAAATTTTGCCAATAAAAGCAAACCTTTACATCAGCAATGTATAAGCTCAGATTGTAATGGAGGCAATAGCATATCTAGAAAAGGGTAGACCAATGAGATGGAAAATTTAACTCAACAAACTTAAAGTAGAGTGAGGAAAGCCCTATGTGGGGGTGAGGGAAGAAGAGAAAACTTTCTTTGCATGTGAAAGAGTTGCCAAGATTTCTAAGAATGGCAGCATTTATCAGCTCTCTATTTGTCCAGGTAGTAGAATGTGCTGTTAAATTGATGTCAAGCTAGGAGTTAATTAATGTTTATAAAGCTTAAAAAAAATACAAGGTATTTTCCATCAGAAAAAAATCAGATATTGTTTTCCCTCCATTTAAACAATTAAATTTCAAAGCATTTAGTATTTGCATAAACAAAAAACTTTGCATTTGTCAATCTTGGGAAATAGATATCAGACATAGATACAGTACATCAGCATTATGCATTTAGGGATCCATTAGATTTATGTGAGCTTGGTATGTTATTCATTCTCAAAAATGTTTATGGATAGGTTAGTTTTGCTAATAAGCTAATAATAAACACACAGAAGGTCTATAAGAATTCTTTGGAGGAAAACATTTTAATTATTCTTTTAAAAATTTCTGTTCATACACTTGTGAATGTTTTATCTTTATTTATGATACCCACAATGTATAATACAAACTAACTCACCAAGGAAAGCTAAGACTTTCTTAAAGAAAAATCAACATGTCTAATAAATTCTGTCAAGATGTTAGCCATTATAATGAAAGATGGTGAAAATTATTCTGATAGGGTAAAAGTATTGCTCATTTTGTTTGTTTTTATTCTTCAACTAAGGTTATTTTTTCTTTTAATACATATTCATGATTTTATCAGTTAGGGAAATGTGGTTTTATCTGGGTTGGAAATTTCCAGTGAAAAGCGTTTGAGGAAACACCCTGTACCAGAACAGACCCATAGCTATTCTACAACTTATAGTCTTCAAAAGTTTCCTAGAGCACTGAGAGCTTAAGGATTTGTCCATAATTATATAGCTAGCCCATATCAGAATAAAAAATTGAACCCAGGACTTATTAACTCTGAGACCAATTCTGTATCCACTAAGAAAAAGTCTTTGGGTCATTAAATGAAGTCTCTCTTTAGGATACAAAGAGAATAAGATTAATATGGTGCCAGGTATATGGATTAAAAAAATATGTCCAGCATGCATAGCTTGACTCATATATTGGATTTCTAATTTTTCCAGAGATAATACATATCTGTGAATAATGGAGCACCATAATCTATAATGGATCAGATTTTCAAATCACCTAAAGGGAAATGGAGAAATGCACAGTAAGCATAAGTAGGCTGTAGCCAATTTTCTAAATTAATTAGCATGTAATGAGTGAGGAAAATGAAACCATCAATGGAAAATTTAACTGGAAAGAATTTGGACTTGGCCATATAGTAAAAAAATAAAAAGGAATGACCAGTGAATAATGCAATTGCTTCATCAATATCAACATCAAAAGATGCAAAGAAAATGTTCCCATATGTTCATCCCCTACTTGTGAAGAAATGAGCAAGAATCATGAAGATTAAGATCTAGACTGATATAAACCTGAACTGAAAGAAGATATAAAAATATATTCATGAAACAGCAGTTACACTGCATATTGATAGCTTAGATGAGTACAAAATTGATATCAATATGTAAGTATATAATAACAACTCTCCATAGTCACCATGTGAAGTGAGGATGCATTGGCAATAAGAAGAAAGTTTCTCAGAACTGACATCTACCATTTGCCTTACTTTATAACTTGTTTGGAATTTGTCCTCATTTTCTTTCAGAAGATCGTTGTGATTTTTCAAATATTGTCCTTTATGTATCCTTTTTTGATATCATCATTTTGCTCACCTTTCTTACTCAAATTTCTGATCCATTATAAGCTGCTTAATTAGAAATCTGATTTTTTTCTCAAACTAACAGAAACTCCTTGCTATGCACTTTATACTTAAATGCTAATTAGCGATAATGAGAAATCCTTTCCCTGATGTACCTTTTTTCTTATCAGAAGTTCATTTTCTTCTCCTTGCTAACTCATCTGCATTATGTCAGGATCCACAACTTCCTCCAAAGTCTATTGAAACTCCAGTTCCCCTTAATATTCATAGACTACATCTACATTCTTACAAGCAAAAATAAAGCAAAGGGTTTTCTATGAATGCATAAATCTAATCTGAATAAACCAAAGTATTTTAAAAATATTTTTGTTGTTAGTTTTTCTTGCAGTAATTGAGTAATGTATATATGACAACATTCAAAGTTATTTTCCTTACTATGCTTCCTCCTATCCAATAAATTCGAGGAGGATTCTATGATTTTTATGATCTCATACAAAATCCTGTTTGGCATTTAAAACCTTTTACTTAAACTTACCTTTCCAGCATTATTATATCTCTGTTACCAGTCCAGGAAAAGTAGTCATCTTGCTATTTCCACACAACATACAATTTCCATGCCTTTGCACAGACTATCCCTCCACTAATAAAACTTACCCTATTCATCACATCTGCCTATTAAAATTTCTATTGCAGCAAAGTTGGGACATTGGTACACTGCTGGTGGAGTTGTGAATTGATCATTCTGAAGGGTAGTTTGGAACTATGCCCAAAGTGCACTAAAAGACTATTTGCCCTTTGAACCAGCCATAGCACTGCAGGGTTTGTACCCCAAAGAGACAATAAGGAAAAAGACATGTACAAGAATATTCATAGCTGCAGTCTTTGTGGTGGCCAAAAATTGGAAAATGAGGGGATGCCCTTCAATTGGGGAATGGCTGAACAAATTGTGGTGTATGTTGGTGATGGAATACTATTGTGCAAAAAGGAATAATAAAGTGGAGGAAATCCATGGAGACTGGAAGGACCTCCAGGAACTGATGCAGAGCAAAAGGAGCAGAACCAGGAGAACATTGTACACAGAGACTGATACATTGTAGCACAATCAAATGTAATGGACTTCTCCATTAGTGGCAATGCAGTGATCCTGAAAAACCCAGAGGGATGTACAAGAAAGAACACTATCCACATCCAGAGGAAAAACAGTGGGAGCAGAAACAAAGAAGAAAAACAATTGCTTGATTACATGGGTCAAGGGGGATATGACTGAGGAGTACTTCTATGTAATCCTTCCATGCTTTTCATCTTCCTTCTATGGAGCATTCCACCCACTTCATTTCTAGTGGCAGGGATTGTGTTTATTATAGTGCTTAAGATAGCGCCTAGAAAATTGTATAGTAAACACTTAATAAACTATCCTTGTTGAATATCTAGACATAGATAAATACATAGCTATATTTACACATGTATATCTTGCTTTTTATTTATGTGCACACCTATCTATATATCTAAGCATGTATCTATTTATGTATACTCACATGTGTATATGTTTAAATGCAAACATACAGGATGTCTCCACTGAAAGGATGAAAGTTCCTTTAGGGCAAAGACTCTTAATTGTTTACTTTGTAATTCTAGTACTTAGCATACTACCTGGCATGTAATTTTTGCTGAAAAATATTTGATAATTCATCAAATTAATAATATCCAAACAGTTTAATATTCACAATATTAATTCTACCTACTCTCTTCCTAATATGTCAGAGGTGATACAGATGCTACCACACTAAAATAGCAAATGAATTACATCTTTTTGATAATTAATTTTTGATCATTATTAATTTTATTGGAAAATGATCAAGATGATTTTTCTTTTTTATTTCAATTTTCATATTGAAGAATAATCCTTGTTTTATTACAAAAAAATAAAAGCTGAGCACATCATCCATGTATGCATGTGGTTATTCCTTATATAGAGGGTTCCCACTCTTTTGTTTTCTTTGCACTCCAAAAAGTCTTGTTGTTGGCTTCAAGGAATCTGAAATCTGCATGATAAATGGCATTCAAAAGACAGTAGTGCACAAAATAGAATTCAGGTTGATATCTAGAAATTCACAATACTCAAAAATTCTAGAAATAAAATGATGACCCAAAAGTTAAAAACATACAACTTGAATAACAGAAAGAGAAGGTTTACTATGTAGAAGAAATAGTTAATTAAATAATATGTAAAAGTATTACCTATAGAAATAATGAGTTGTTTATTTTTTCAATATTCTTGAAGTCTTTCTTTTAATTTAATATGACTTCATAATCATTTTAGATCAATCTAAAGAAATATTTCCTAACCCTATTTAAAAGGCTTTACCATTGACCCTGTCATAGCTTCAATGTCAGCTTTAGGTGTGAGGATTAAGAGATGAGGTGAGAGAAAATGGGGTATCAAGAGAAGGGACAATATACAAGGAAAAGAAGATAATTTTTAAATTTTGTAAATGTAAAAATTACATGATCATATCTTCAGAGGAAAAGGCTTTAGCCTACCAAGTATAACCCACTCTTTTTTAGTAATTTATGAAAATGAGGCCTAGTTGAGTTAATTGATTTGTCCAAAGTCACATAAATATAAATGGATCCCAAGAACTTTGACTCAAGAACAGATGCTCTTTTCATTGCACCATGCAATAATGACTTGGCAGTAAACATTCAGTGGAATTTAGAAGCATTTTTCATCTACTATTGCCTGTCCCTGGAACTGAGGTTTAGAAATTAACTTGACTATGTAAGTATTAAATCAGCTTAAATATTTTTCTTTGTTTTTTTATTTTTTATTTTACTAAATAAAAATTTAAAGTTCAAAAGTATTTTAATCTTATTACTAATTGTTTATTCAAGTTAATTTCCCCTAAAACTATGTATTTGAGAATTATTTTTATTTTGGGGATATGGGGAATAGCAACCTTAAAAATATGATACCTAATTTATGCTCAGTATCATTCATTCATTTATTCCAATTACATAGGCCATTGAGTTTCTGTTTAATTACTAAGCAGCTGGTTTGATATGGATTTCTAATGCAAATAGTGTTCTATGTTTAGTTTGGAAAATAACTACATGGTCAATTATTGGTAAGTTGACAGTGGGAGATTTCTGTCTTGGTTTCAGACTGACTAGGATTGCAAGGTCACTTGGGTCAAACTTTGTTTTAATTAACCTAATATCATCTGATCTTTAATGGTTTATTACAGTGATTAATGTCATTCTGAGTTTATTAATAGCCTATTACTTCAAGAAAATCTCAATATGATCATATTATCACTCCTATATGTCAACTGTGTTGACCTACTGCTAATGGTTATGGCCAAAACCTTTAGGCCATTTCATAAAAAGTACATTTAATCACTACCTATACCTGGATGTCACTCAAACAAGTGGCTGATTCAATCAAAAAGGAATTCAGATTGATTAGTCATAAGCACATATCAAATGTTACCTTACTTATTAAAAGATTAACTTTTCAAAGAATTGTTTAAATGTTTTTAATGGAATATTTAATAAATAATTATGCACAGGCCAGAATACAATATGCAGTGATATGCAAAGTTTAGGTATAAAGTTCACCTGACCTCAAGAACTTTTTAAATTTTATTTTAGGAATGAGACAAATAACTATAACATATTTAATAATATACATTAAGGACATTATAGAATTATAAAACAAAACACCATATGATGTATGAGTAGAAGTCATTAACAATACCAGATTGGAATAGCAAAAACAAACTTCATAGAAGTGGTGGTATTTGAGTTGGGTTTTAAAGATCGGGATAGAATTTAACAGGTAAAAAATGTCAAGACAGTATTGAAGGAATGGAGAATAGGATGAGCAAAAGCACAGCATATTTTAGATTTAGGTTTCAGTCTACATCGATGATTTTTTCAGTGAAGTGAAATTTCAGTGTGAAAATGTCCTTCACCAAGGCAGAATTATCATCTTAGAGAGTGCCTCAGGTCTCTGAGATAATTGACTTGCAAATCATACTTAGTAAGTGTCATAGGAGTAGAACTTAGGACTTCCTGACTCCAAAGCTTGTCTTTTTTATACTACAACAATTTTTTTTAAATCATGCATCAGAAAGGGAAGAAAGAAGCAACTTTTACCATGAGAATAATACATGTTACTTCTAGTCTGCTGTAAATATGTACACCTTTAAAATTAATATCTACAGTATCAGTTCTTAAACTGTACTATAAAGCAGTAGTCATCAAAATGATCTGGTACTGGCTAAGAAATAGAAGGGTAGATCAATGGAATAGACTAGGAGTAAATGACCTCAGCAATCTAATGTTTGATAAACCTAAAGATTTCAGCTTTTTGGATAAGACTCACTATTTGACAAAAATTGCTTAGAATTTGGAAAACAGTATGGCAAAAATTAGGTTTAGATCAATATTTCACACTCTATACTAAGAAAAGGTCAAAATGAGTATATGATTTAAACATGAAGAGTGATATTATAAGTAAATTAGGGGAATGTAGAATAGTTTACCTGTCATATCTATGGATAAGGGAAGAATTTATGACCAAATAAGAGATAGAGAAAATTCCAAATGTAAAAAGCAAACAAACAAATAAAAAATAAACAATTTGGATTATATTAAATTTAAAAGGTATTATACAAACAAAACCAATGCAACCAAAATTAGAAGGGAAGCAACAATCTGGGGGAAATTTTTATAACAAATTTCTCCAATAAAGATATCATTTCTCAAATATATAAAGAACCAAGTCAAATTTATAGAACCCAATACATCATAAGACTTTGGAAAACTTATGTGGAAATTTGTTACTAAAATAAAATAAAATAAATATCATATGTAAATATTTAAATTATGATTTTCTACTATGCTAGTTATTATATAGGCTAGGAAATTTCATAATTAAAATAGGACATTGTTCTAGGAACTAAAATGTCCCACTGGAAAATATATTAGAATGTGAATACACTTTATGGATCAGAAATCAAATTTTACTTTGTTATACTGGTATCATTCATGAAGACTTCAAAAATATATGTAGAAAGTATTCTCTAGGCTTAGGGGTAGGGAAGATCAAGTAGGTAGTGGAATGATATAATAAGGCAACAACTTAATGAAAAATATAGTAGAATAATCATTCTCCAAAGATAGATGAATCAGTGAAGGCCTACTTTTCTGTATGTCATAATCAGTAAGAAGTAGAAGCTGGTTGCCAGAGTGGAAAGCTTTGGAGGAAATGCCTATTCTTTCCTAAAAGTTTTAATAGAGAAGATTTCTTGTTCACCTTAATTTTGGGGAAAGTAGCTTTCCAAACTTTCAGGAACAAAAAAAAACATAAGTCTTATGCTCTAAAATTTTTAAAAAAATCATTCCAAGTGAAAGGGAATAGCTCAGAAATGAAATTCCCAGCAATTCAAGAGAAATCATTCTACATGAATGGTTAAACATGGTTGCAATTTAGATGCAGGAATCTAACTCTCCTCAGTGCCTACCAATATAGGCTACCTCAAAATGCCAAAAAAACATGAATTCATATGAATGAAGGGACTCCACAGTAGGGTGTAGCATTGAAGGTACATGGGATTTGGGCATTTCCACACTATAAGAGGGTGAAATAGCTTCCACCAAAATTCGAGCTGATTAAAACAACTAATCCCAATAATATACAAACTATTTGACATAATTTGCAAAGAGGAAGTTCTACTTTTCCTTTTATGACACAAATATGGTACTGATTCCAAAGCCAGGCAAGTCAAAAACAGAGAAAGAAAACTATAGATCAATCTTGTTAATGAACATAGATGCAAAAATTTTAAATAAAATACTAGCAAAAAAACTCCAGCAAGTGATAATGAGAGCCATTCATTATGATCAGGTGGGATTTATTCCAGTATTGCAAGGATGGTTTAATATTAGGAAAACCCTCCACATAATTGACCATAACAATAATCAAACCACCAGAAACCATGTTAATAGATGCAGAAAAAGTCTTTGACAAAATACAACACTCATTCATAATGAAAACACTAGAAAGTATAGGAATAGAAGGGCCTTTCCTAAAAAAAAATTATATATATATATATATACCATTAGCAAGTATTATCTGCAATGGGGATAAATTAGAAGCATTCCCAATAAGAATAGGAGTGAAACAAGGATGCACCTCTATTATTTAATATTGTACTAAAAACACTATCAGTAGCAATTAGAGAGGAAAAAAATTGAAAGTATTAAAATAGGCAATAAGGAGACCAAGCTATCACTCTTTGCAGAAGATATGATGGTCTACTAAAAGAATCCTAGAGAATCCACCAAAAAGCTAGTGAAAAGAATCAAGAACTTTAGCAAAGTTGCAGATTGCAAAATAAACCCATGTAAATCATCAGCATTCTTATATATTTCCAACACATCTCAACAGCAAGAATTAGAAAGAGAAATTCCATTTAAAAATCACCCTAGACAATATAAAATACTTAGGAATCTATCTGCTGAGACAAACACAGGAACTATATGGAAACAATTACAAAACACTCTTCACACAATTAAAACTAGGTCTAAAGATTTGGAAAAACATTGATTGCTCATGGGTGGGACGAGATGACATAATAAAAATGACAATCCTACCCAAACTAATTTGATTATTTAGTGCCATTCCCATTAAACTACCAAGAAACTTTTTTACTGAATTAGAAAAAACTATAACAAAGTTCATATGGTAGAACAAAAAATCAAGAATATCAAGGAAAATATTGAAAAAAAATTGTGAAAGAATGTGGCCTAGCAGTACCAGACCTCATACTGTACTATAAAGCTGTGGTCAACAAAACAATATGGTACTGGTTAAGAGACAGAAGAGAGGATCAGTGGAATAGACTTGGGGTTAGTGACCTCAGCAAGACAGTCTATGTTAAACCCAAAGATCCCAGCTTTGGGGACAAAAGTCCATGATATGACAAAAACTGAAGGGAAAATTGGAAAATGGTATGGGAGAGATTAGGTTTAGATCAACATCTAACACCGTGTTATACCAAGATAAACTCAGATTGGGTGAATGACTTATATATGAAGAAGGAAACTACAAGTAAATTAAGTGAACACAGAATAGTATACTTGTCAGATCTTTGGGAAAGGCAAGATTTTAAGACCAAGCAAGAGTTAGAAAAAATTAGAAAATGTAAAATTAATAATTTTGATTACATTAAATTAAAAAGGTTTTGTACAATCAAAACCAATGCAACTAAAATTAGAAGGGAAGTAACAAATTGGGGAAAATCTTCATAACAAAAAACTCTGACAAAGGTCAAATTACTCAAATTTATAAAGATCTAAATCAATTGTACAAAATATCAAGCCATTCCCCAATTGGTAAATGGGCAAGGGACATGAATAGGCAATATTCAGATAAAGAAATCAAAACTATCAATAAACACATTAAAAATGCTCGAAATCTCTTATAATCAGAGAAATGCAAATCAAAACAACTCTGAGATACCACCTTACACCTAGCAGATTGGCTAACATGACAGCAAAGGAAAGTAATGAATGCTGGAGGGGATGTGGCAAAGTGGGAACACTAATTCATTGCTGGTGGAGTTGTGAATTGATCCAACCATTCTGGAGGGCAATTTGGAAATATGCCCAAAGGGCGATAAAAGACTGTCTGCCCTTTGATCCAGCCATAGCACTGCTGGGTTTGTGCCCCAAAGAGATAATAAGGAAAAAAAACTTGTACAAGAATATTCATAGCTGCACTCTTTGTGGTGGCCAAAAATTGGAAAATGAGGGGATGCCTTCGACTTGGGGAATGGCTGAACAAATTGTGGTATCTGTTGGTGATGAAATACTACTATGCTCAAAGAAACAATGAACTGTAAGAATTCCATGTGAACTGGAATGACCTCCAGGAATTGATACTAAGTGAAAGGATCAGAACCAGTAGAACATTATAGAGAAAGACTGATATGGTACAATCAAACGTAATTCTCTATGACTAGCAATGCAATGATCTAGGACAATTCTGAAGCAATGAGAAAGAAAGCTATCCACATTCAGAGGAAGATCTGTGGTAGTAGAAAAACAGAAGAAAAACAACTGCGTGATTACATGGATCAATGGGGATATGATTGGGGTTATAAACCCTAAATGATCACCCTATTGCAAATATCAATAATATGGAAATAGGTCTTGACATGTAAAATGTCATGTAATGACATGTAAAACACAGTGGAATTTTGTGACAGCTATGGGAGTGTAAAAATGGAGATTTGAACCCCAGACTTCAATCCCTAGAAATCCTTGGCAGTTCCCAGAATCCCACCTGGGCTGAGAACAGAAATTATGTTTAAGCTTACTCTCTGCCTACTCCTGGTCTCTCATCTTCTGCTTCTAGGGACAGGCGGCTCTCTACTTAGCTGGCAAAATGTAGGTTGCACAAGTTTTCTTATTTTGTATTTTCTTTATTTCTTAATCTTTAATAAACCTCATAAAATATAATTCTTTTAGCAGAGAAACTAAATTTAAATGTTACAGTTGGAAAACAACATGATTTTTTAATCCAAGAAAAATACTCTAAATTAATCAATTAAATAAAATTTTAAAAAATCAAAATTTAAAAAAAAAACAGAGTATTTATCAAATAGTTAAATTTTTAAGTAATGTAGAGAAAATAGAAACTAATGAATATAACTGGGGATAAATTTAAAAGCATGGATATAGATTCAGGAAAAGACAAGTCATGTGAAGATGGAAGACTAGGTATTTTTCCAATTCTCACAATCACTCAACCTCTCTAAAATAAGGCTTGTGTTTAAAAGATAAAGAAATTCAAGCTGTCTCTATGGTCTAGGACAAAATCCCTAAGGATATATAAAATTCAGAGAACTGGCAGAAGAAAATGCTTAGCCCTAAGGGCTCACTTAGCACTCTGAAATCCCTTGCCCATCATGCTCTGGTAACACTGTACAAGCCAATCCAATAGTTTGCAATAAACCTCAACCATTGCTATGAAAAACAAAAATCAAATGCTTACTCTGCTTGAGAAAGAGTATAACAGAGCTTTGTTTTACAATATATTTCAGCCAAACATCCAAGGAAGAGAGGAAACTGGGGCAGGACTATATCATGCTTGGTTTTATGGCATTCACTAAGCCTGAGGGAAAGAACTCAGCATCCAGGTAGGACCAGTTCTGTTCCCTCAAAATGTTTACAGCAGAGTCTGAATTCAGTGAAATGTACATTTCCCAGAATGAGAGGAAACTGAGACAGATTTAAGGCCTGGGACCCCGGGGAAAATGAAACCAAAGAGAAAGGAGTCAAAAAATAAACCATAGGCAAACCATATGGAAAAATATGGAAATTACCAAAAACCTTAGGAGAAAGAAAACTAAATTAAAAACTATGGGCATATGAAGATAAATCAGTAGGGGAGATAATAAGAGAAGGAAATGTGGCTTCCAGATAAACTAAAAAAGACCAGCAATCTATTAATAAAGATTGTGACAAAGGAAAATCAATCAACTCTGAATGTGCTATAGGATGTTGTGGATTCCCAAAAGAATATCAAACTATAGCAAGATATTCCCAAATGATTTAAAATAGATGAAAAATTTATAAAACCATAATTTATGGACTCTATAGAAGATGAAATAAAAAAAAACACTTGAATCTATTGTTCAAGTCTTATCAATAAAAAAAAGAGAACTGGTTGGAAATGTAAATTCATAGAAATGATAGACAATCTGGAAGAATAGAATCAAAGATTTTTTGGTAAAGCCCCTAGAACTTTTCCATAAATCATAAAATGACTGATAAATATGTTTCATGATTTCATCAATGAAATACAATTGCCAAAAATTCATTATAAATGTATATCAGCTATCACACAATATTTATTGATGTTAGAAACATTATTTCTGAGGCATCATGTATTTCAATTTGACTATTACTAAGATATGTTCATCTATAAAATGTAAATGTCACTTAAATAAATTAATTTGTTAATTTAAAGAGCACTATTTTGATATAAAATTTTGCCATTTTTTACATCTTTGAAGTTTGAGTTTAATGAATGACTATTTAGTAAATAATTTGTTTATGAAACAATTTTTAAGTTGTATTATCTCAGGGGATCATGATATTTGGGAGGAAACTTTTACCCAATCCAGCTTCTTCATTTCATTGATCAGAAAACTAAAATTCATACAGGGGGAAACCTTGTCCAAATTAAAGTACAAAGTAATAGTCTAAATTTATCCTCAATTCTCTAGATTGTCTTTCCACTACAGCATGCTGTCTCAATTTCTCCATATTGCTTTAATCTTGTAATTTTCTTTTCAAAACTATTTTAATAACCCCTAACCTTGCTACAGAAACAAAAACTTGTATTTAATACCAATATTCGAATAGTGTTACTATAGGACAAGGAAGCCAAATAATTGCTAGAGAATGAAAAGAATATCCAACAGACTGAACATAGAGGTGTAGTGTGATTATGAACAGGATTCTTGTAGAATATAGGATTTTAGCTGAGACTTGAAGGAAATCAAGATATTCATAAGGCAGAGATGAGGAAAGAGAGAGATTATAGGCAGCAGGAATAGCCAGGGAAAAAGTGAGCAGATGGAGCCTGGTTTTCCTGAATTACAGAATTAAGTATGAGAATAAGATATATTAAAACTGGAAATGTAAAAAAAAAAGGTCCAGGTTACGGAAAGCTTTAAAAACCAAATAAAGAATTTAATATTTGATGCTAGAGTTAATAGAGACCCACTGAAGTTTGTATTTTGTATTTTTAAGCAGTAGAAAAGTAGCCAGTGAGCAGGGAGATGTTGAAGATAAATGAGAGTGCAGTTGGTAAATATGGCACTCTCCAGAAGAAGATGAAATGGTTTGAGATAATTCATACAGGTAGAGAATTTTACCTTTGCCTTCATAAGGACTATCTCTTTCAAGAGATGAATAAAGGAGAAAATACAGTTTGAAGGCAAATTGTAAGGTGAGAAATGGATAACTTAATTAAATATTGATGTTATTTACCTAGGGGGGGAAAGTAAGGACCTGATTAGAGCTTTAGAAAAATAAGGAATGATAGGTACTTAGTTATTTTTAATGGTAATAGAATTGAATATATTTCCTAATTTTCCTAATTTATGGTACTTTACTTTGGTGTAGCCTCTCATCACCTCATACCTGGACTATTACAATAGCCTGCTGATTGGAACTGATGTTTTTTTGTTTGTTTATTTGTTTAAACAATAACTCTCTGTATCTCAAAGGTAAGAAACAAGCTTGAAGCCAATTGGCAGATATGTACTTTTTTGACATATGCATTCTTTTAAAAATGTATCTTACTTTCTGTCTTAATAGTAATTCTAAAATAGTGGCAAGGGTTGGGCAATCATGTGAAATGCCAAGGGTCACACAACTAGGAAGTGTGGAAGCCAAATTTGAAGCCAGGTCTATCCACTATGCTCCCTAGCTGCCCTGTGAAGTATGTATTTCTGTTATTGAACATTTATTTAATTATCAATTATCAATTTATCAATGTTATCCTAAGAGTAAAATACAAATATAAGTAGAACTTGAGCATAGTCATGTCTGGTTCCATGGAGAATCAAGTTTATTATTCCAGGATCACATAAGTAGTATTTACTGAAATGCAATCAGCTATAAAAAGGGTAAAAAGTTTTGCCAGTGGGTGGGGACTCAAAACAAATTTTTATGGAGAAGATTTAAGAAATTAAATTGTTGTTGTTTAAGCATTCAGTTTTTTCCAACTCTATGACCCAACAGATGAAGTCTGTGTGTTTTTCCTTGGTTTTGTTCTCCAATGTGTCCCCATTTTTGAGGCAGTTTGCCTGGGGAAACAGAGCTGGTAAGTGTGTGAGGCCAGATCTTCCTCACTCTAGGCTTATTGCTCTGCCTACTCTACCATTAGCTGCCCTGAAATTGATTTTGCCCCTGTTAATTTTTAGGAACCATCAAAGAAAAGGGAAAACTAGCTGACTCCCTAGAAACCATAGAAAACATGACAATTACTCAACACTCCCAGTCCATTGACTACTGATGAGTAACTGTTCAACCTGCCTGCTATTTAATAAAACGAAGTCAAGTCAAGGAAATTAGAGGAATTGGAAATAAATTTAATGTATAAAAATCAGAAGATATCTGCACAGATTTTATAATTTTTTTTTTGCTATTAAGGATAATATTACTAGTTTTAGACTTCCCTAGCTACCATTCAGTTCCAACTGAATAAGAAATCTGAATCTTCCAAAGTCTCTGATCCTTGGAATATGTGACTCATGAGGGTCTCATTCTCCTAGAATCAAGGAGGAAGAAGCCTAAAGAGGCACCCACAAGCCTGCATGGTGGAGTTCAGTCTATAGGAGGTAGTGGGGATGACACTATGACACCAATGTAGGAAAGAACCATCATCCCCCATACCTTGCTATAAGACATAGCTGAGAGATTCCAAGTGGAAGCTGTATTCTCTTTTTAAAAGTCCACTGGGATGGGGCAACTGGATGGCTCAGTGGATAGAGAGCCAGCCCTAGAGGCAGGAGATCCTGGGTTCAAATCTGGCCTAAGACAATTCCTAGCTGTATGACCCTGGGCAAGTCACTTAACCCCCTTTCACTAGCCCTTACTGCTCTTCTGCTTTGGAACCAACACACAGTATTGATTCTAAGGAGGAAAGTAAGGGTTTTTAAAAATATAAATAAATAAATAATTTCCATTTAAAAAGTCCCCTGGGGCATCAATTCTTCCTGCTTAGTTGTCAAATGGAAGTTTTTTAGTTATCTTAAATAGTAATACTTTATCCCTGAGTCATACATGACTGAATGCTGGCCCCAGAAGTCATTTGCGGTCTGGTGGAAATAGGCAAGGAATTTTTAAAAAATTCTATAAAACTCTAATAAGAATATAATAATTAAAAATTCTATAAGAAATAAAAACATTATTCTAAGAAACAATCCCTGTGTCCTATTTTCCAAAGAAATTTAAAATTTCTTCATGGAAAGATTGTTAACTCAACAAATATTTATTGACTAACTATGACAAGTGTGTGTTTTGCATTATGATAGATGAAGAGGATGAAATAAATGCAGTGGAAGGCATGGATCTGGCCTCCAGGTCTGAAACAAAGAGCAGGCCACACACATGGATCCAAAAATGAGGATCCTTCTTACTCTTATTTGTAATAATAGGGTAAAGGGCAAATTACCCTCTCCATTCAGTTGATGTAATCATGGAAGTCTAAAAGTGTTCAGAGTATTAGCAGAATTCTGGAAACAGCAAGAAGAGACTGAAGTACTTGAGGAAAATGTGAAGGTGAAGAAAACAATTTTGGATTGAAGAGGAAGTAGAGGAGGGAATTGTATAGTCAGGATAAAGCATCAGGAAAAGTTAAAGAAGACTGACGTTTTGAGCCTAGGGAATGTTGAGGCTACTGATGGCAATGGGAAAGTTCGGTTGGGAATTGATCCTAAGATCATAGATTGAGAGCAAAGAGTCCTCATAGGCCAATTTCTTTAAACAGGAGAAATTAAAAGACTTCATTTTTAGACACAGATAATTTTTAAGGTGAATTTCTCTACTGTATTGCCTCTAAGTGCTCTTAGAAAGATGAGTTCATTTTGAGTTTTAGGTAATTGATTAAGTAATCAGGACCACGAAAACCAGGAATTTTATTTGTAGAGAAAATCTTTTAATTTCAATAAGGTACAGAGAATAGAAATTGACTGGATGGGAGTTAAAGAATAATGAGAGATGATACAGATTCATGTCTAAAAATGGTTCTAAAGATTTGTTGAGGGGGCAGCTGGGTAGCTCATTGGATTGAGAGACAGGCCTAGAGATGGGAGGTCCTAGGTTCAAATCTGGCCTCAGACACATCCCAGCTGTGTGACCTTGGGCAAGTCACTTGACCCCCATTGCCTAGCCCTTACCACTACCAAGACAGAAGGTAAGGGTTTAAAAAAGTAAATTAATTAATTAAAAAAATTTTGTTGGAAACTGGGGGTGTGAAACCAGTGTATCAGAGAAAGAAAGAAGTAAAGAAAGCAGAAAAAAAGAAGTTAAGTTTGTCCCTCTATCCTGCTTATAAATGTAAAAGACATTTTAACATACCATTAACATACACTAGCTTGCCAATGACCGATTCTTGTGGACTAATAATTTTGTGACTCATGAATGTCTTTGAAAGTAAGTTAAAGTCCCACAAGGATTAATTCCCCCTTTAAGTGGAAAGAATCATTTTATTTTTGCAATCCCCAACTCTAGCCTGAGCTCCCTCCTGGGCCACACACACAGCCACAGATGCCCGAGGAATATTTATTCCCTCTGTGTGTAAAGTGGCAATGCTTGTAGTACAGCTGTTTGTAACAGCTGCTAAGGGAAAAAAATAACAGAATGCATCAGTGGAGAGCAGTGTGGTAAGGCAAGACCTTTGCTCAGTAAATAAAATGGGGCAGCATTTTCATTAAAAAAATAACACTTGCGGAAACTTCACAATACCTTCCCAGCCTATAGGTCATATTTATTAGAGAGCTACTTCAAGATTCTGAATGGCACCCTAAAGGAGTTCAGGAAGCTTCCCCAAGTCACTAAATTCAACCAGTTAGTTCTGTAGGTGGTCATCACTCCAAAGATGGAAAGTATGTTAGCTCCTACAGACTACTTAGCTTAGAACAACTGCAGTGGGGATTTAGAGATCTGGATTCAAATCTCTTAGATACTGGCTAGCTATATGCTTACATCAATCAACCTTTCTGAATCTATTTACTCGTTTATTTAAAAAATGGTGATGATGTTAGCAAACTCACCTTCCTGAGTTCAAATCTGGCCACCCATACAAGCTGTGTAACTCTGGAAAAATCCCTTAACCTTATGTGCCTCAGTTCTTAATCTTTAAAATAAAACAGAGAAGGAAATGGAAAACAATTCTTCTATTTTTGCTAGAAAACCCCAAATGGAAAAACTGGGGAAAAAAATAAAACACCTAAACAACAGCATCACATAGGATTATTGTAATATTTTTGCAAACTTTAAGGCACTGAGTGAATATTTTATTATTATATTAACATAGTTGAGAAACAAAAACTTCAATCCATGGAAATGATTAGGAAACAATTTAGAACTGGGTATAAATTAGTACTACAATTAGTGTTAGGGCAGTCAGGAAGGGAGACAAGTGCCCAACTTGTTCCTCATATGTCACTTATATGCTAGGCCAGTCTGGATGACTTCTTGTTTTTCTTTATATCATGAATTAAAATATGCCCAGACAGATGTGGTGACATACGTTGTTCTATGATCCCTCTCCCAGAAGAAACAAATGGCGTAACTCTCTTCTGTTTAAACTTGAGTTTTCCATCGTAGTTACTATTGACTGGATATAATTCTAGAGGAATATAGAAGATCCAAACATGCTCTCATGGATCATTTCATCAGCTGGAATTCTAACATGATGTTCCGGGGAAGAATAACTGTTATTCTTTTGTTTTGAAATGTAGCAACTGTTTTGAAATACAACATTTTAAGTGCCAAAACACTTTCCCCACCTACCCACATTTCAGAGTTATGATGTAAGAAGAAATCTGACAGACACAAAATGCTATTTTCAAGGATGAGAAAGAAAACAGTGTGGATCCACGTATGTATGCATGTATTTGTATGTGTCTATGTCTATATGAGTTTTAAACTTTAACATTGCTTAAACAATAAGTTTTTTGCAAGAATGGTCCAGTTTAACAGCTGTCTGATTCCATTGTGAGACCTCTCTTTTTTTTCCAGAAAAGAGTTAAGTTGCATTATTCTTTTTGTTCTTTATGGTTTAGTCTTAATTTTAAAAATATAGTGGGGAAGAACATGGATTACAAAATGTCAGAAAGTGATTATTAAAATTATATCAATATGTAATCTGGAAAAAATTTAAAACTTAAAAATATTTTACTTAAGAAGTATGCAAAGAGAAGACAATATAGCTCAAGAAGGATAACAACTAGGGATAAGTAAAAAGGATCATTATATAGAAGTAACAAATTTCACTGAAATTTAAAAATGTGCTTCTCATAAGATAAACTAATTTTATGAAAGATGCTGTCCCTAAACTTAATACCAAGAGTATGTGTGTATGCATGTGTGTGTGTTTCAGGAACTTAGAAATCACCTGTGTGTATTACAAACTTGACCTTAGTTATATTTGCTTCACATTATGTACAAGTTAGTTTCATTTCTGGTCAGGTGAAGTGTTTTTTACATGCCAAAAAATAAAATACCACTATTTCTATTAAAAGTAACTGCTCTTCCTGGTATCATGATGGAATGGGCAGAGGGTTAAAACATTAGGCACGAGACTTGGACCTTAATGTCACCGCTGACCCTGACTACTGTAAAAGTAGAGATTTTGGACCCTAGACTTCAATCCCCAGAAGTCCTTGGTATTTCCCAGAATTCCCTATAATCTTTCTTGTCCGATCACGTGATAGTTATTTAACTAGCGGTAATGCCTCCCACACGCTCTTCCTTTGCAATGAGGCAGCAAGTATAGTGGTAAACTAAGTGTGGGGATTTTTAAATGGGCTAATCAGCCATGGGCATGTGGGAGGCATTACCGCAAGTTAAATACCAATCACATGATCTCGCCAACATGGAGATAGGAGAGATTATAGGGAATTCTGGGAAATACCAAGGACTTATGGGGATTGAAGTCTAGGGTTCAAAATCTATTTTTACACTATTTGTGTGACTTTAAGGAAATCTCTACTATCTGGACCATGATTTCATCATCAAAGATGTTCAATATTGGTATGAAATTATCTTTTTTTCCCTCTTACCTGTGCTTCTGACCCTAAGGGCTTGCAAAAATAACTCAGCTGCCCCCCTCATTCTAGAAAGACCTTTATCACCTAGGGCCTGTTAACTCTGCAATATGTCTCCACCATATTGTCCTCATTCCCCTGTTAATGAATCCCAATGGGAGTCTCTATTTTGGAGACAGGCCTAGGCTGGTCATTTTTTATTCATTTCCCATTCTGCTTCTGACTTTTAATACTTTGATACCACATTTGAACTGCCCTCTCACCTCAAATCTTCTCTCATTCCTTACCCTCCTATTCCATTGATAAGTTCCATTCAGGACCTCAATTTTGAGAAGGATTTCAGGTCAGTCATGTTGAAATCTTCTCTTAGATGTGACTCCAAAGATTGTCACCATGCCTCCACTTGTGGTTAACCTCTTTAACCCCTGACTTCTTTCCAACTCACTTTTATATATTGTCTTCTCCTTTAGACAGTGAGATCCTTATGGGCAAGAAGTTTGTTTTTTCTCCTTACATTTCTATCACCAGAAATTAGCATACTTGGCCCATCTCAAAATGTAAAAGAAGAAAAAGAATAATTTTTGATTTGTAAATAGTTCTGTAAAGTGTAAGTTGGTTGCTAAAGTAGAAATAATGTGAACCTTTGGAGAAAAAAGACTACTTCATCTTAGAATTTGAGGAAAGGGATAAAAATGAGATGTGATTTTATATGCTTCTTGGATTTGGGAAATGCAGGTTTCAAATAATTCAGGGAAAAGAAATAGCCAGAATCCCGTGGTATAAAATTCTACTAAGTATAACTTGAAAGAATGGAAAACATTTCAGAATGAAACTTTATAGATAGAAAAATGCAATTTTGAATATTAAAAATATAATTGTGAAAAACACAAATGTGGATGCACCAAGGAATCCCCTAAACAACTTAATTTTTTAATGATATATACAAAAGATAGCAACAAGGTTAAGTAATGTAAGATAAATACAAAGACATTTTATGGCCCTAGATGCAGTAGAAAGCGCCAAATGAACTGATTGAAAATAAATTCTAAGGATTAAAAAGGGAAAAAGTAGGTATGTTGGGGAAAAGAGAACTAGTACTGCTTCTGTAATGAATGGGATGATAATAAAGGAAGATAGGGCTATCATATTCTGCATTTGTGTTTTTCTGATAAGAAGAATGCTCTGTGGATTGTAAAAGACAGAAAAAAATTTTAATAAGGAATCAAAACCCCAGGAAATAATAGGAGGGCAACTTATTTCCCTTAAAGATCTCATATCACCATACTCATATCCAGTCAGAAGATCTGACTGTAGAACCACTATTGGTGATATTTGAAAAGTGGAAAATGGAAGAGATGCTATATGAATAGAAAATGGAACTTGTCTCAGTTTCTATATATGAGAAAGATATATAATATGGAAACTATAGGTCAGTGGAATATGATGAATAGAATTATTAGTGTACATTGAACAAATGAAGCACTGATATAAAGGAGATAATGATAGGTGGAATGTATATAGAAGTTAAATTAAACTTAAAAGTAAGTGCTTTACAAATATTATCTCCTTTTGTTCCCGTGATAGCTTTGAAAGGGAAATATTTATTCTTATTCCTATTTTTGAATTGAAGAAACAGATGCAGAGAAATGAATGCATTGTGGCACAGTCACAGATTTAGTAAGTATTTAAGGTCACACTTGAACCCAGATTTGCCTGATTCCAGGTAACTGTGATATATAGCTGCATGTAAGATTCCATCAATAATATATCATGGCATAGCAAAATGCTTTGTAGTAAAAAAAAAGAAATGAAAACAAAAAGCGGGTGCTATCATTTGGGGAATTTCTGAACAAACTGTAGCAAATGAATACATGGGGAAATTCATAATTCATAGATATATGAGAAGCTTTGTATGAATTGATGGAATCTTAGGTAAACAGAACCAGGAGCACAGTTTATACAATCAATGCAAAAATAGAAATGAACACAGATTAAATGGAAGCTAAACTATGAGTAATTATAGTTGATTTAGTTGGTTTCAAAGAACAGATAATGAAATCTGCTTCTAACCAATTGATAAAGAGGGAGTGGCCTGTCATAGGCAAAATTAAAAATAAAAATTCAGACCATGTCAGACTATATCTGTTTTCTTTCTCCTTTTTTCCTTATTTCCTTCTCCCAAACTCCTTTCTTTCTTTTCTAATTTTTCTTCCTTCCTTTTTCCTTCCTTCCTTTCTTTCAACTAACGATTCAGAGAAATGTTATAATCATTTTTAATCTAAACTTTAGCAAAGCATTTGACTAGGTGACTCCAGTTATTCTTCTGGACTAAATAAAGAGAGTTTGACTATATTATAAAGTGGATTCAGAATTGGTGGGACATCATAAGCCAAGGAAGAATTATTAAACACTTCATGCAACTTCAAAAGTCTTTAATGGAGTTCTCTATATATTTGTGCTTTTACCTGAGTTTTTTAAGAATGACTTGGAAAAAAGTCACACAAAATATATTTGTCAGCTTTTGATGAAATAAAATTAAGAGAGATGGAAACATGAGAATCCAAAAAGATTTTTAAAGGCTACAATGGTGGAACAAATCACATGATAGATGGGGAATTAAAAAGAGACAACTCTAAAGTCTTCCATTTTAAGAAAAGGGTAACCAAATAGGTGATCTAAAATATCTGTGTATTTAATAACTTACAATCTTTCTATTTGCCTATAGTATACTATTATGACAAGGCAAACTGATGATAGGATTTAGTGGTATATCGAGAGATATACCACCTAGACAATTATACTCTATTGATCATACTTTTTCCTTGTCAAACTTCCATACCTGTTGTGCCCATTTCTAGTTGTCTCATTTCAGGGAAGATAATGTTAAGCTAAAAATATGGGGAGGGGGATGAGGAAGATGGTCACTGCCATTTAAAATATACTATGTAAGGCTGGCTTAAGTTAAGAAACTAGATTTAAAAGAAAAGAAGACTTAGGGAAAATATGGCAGATAATTTCATGTACTTGAAGAGCTCTAAAATAGTAAAAGAATTAGATTTTTTCTAACTTGGCACCTATGGGCAGTTCAGTGGAACAGTGGATAGAGCACCAGATCTAGAATCTGAAAGACTCATCTTCCTGGACTCAAATATGGCCTCAGACATTTACTAGCACTGTGACTCTGGGCAAGTCCCTGAACCCCATTTGCCTCAGTTTCTCATCTATAAATTCAGCTGGAGAAAGAAATAGCAAACCACTCCAGTAGCTTTACCAAGAAAACCCCAAATTGGTTAAGAAGAGTTGGACAAGACAAAACAACTGTACAGCAACTTGGCGCTAGAGGACAAAGCTGAAAGCATTAGATGAACATTTGAAGGGAGAAACATAGCCTGGGTGAATGTAACAATAAGAGCTATTAACCAATGGAAAAGGCTATCTCCAAATCCACGAATTTCTCATCAATGCATATCCTCAAACGAATGCTGGATAATCACTTGTTAAGTAGGTTGGTAAAAGTTTTTCTCAGGTATTGATTAAAATAGATCAACAAATCAATCTTAATATCTGTTTATATATTGCATTCAGTTTTTAGAAAATTTTCGCATGTATATTCTCATTTGATCCTCATGATAACAGTGAGGTGGGTGCTATCAACATCCTCATTTTGCAGATGGAAATACTGAGGCACCATGAGATTAAGTGACTTACCCAAGGGTGACATTGAAAGCTTATGAGGCAGGATGTGAATTTACATCTTCCTTACTCCAAATCCAGTGCTCTGGTCACAGAATCATATAGTTGTCTCACAGATAATTAGTTAGTGTAATTTAGTAAGCATGGACAATGTGCCAGGCAGTGTGTTAAGTGATAGAGATACAAGTACAAAGAATGAAACACTCTCTACTTTGAATGAGTTTGAGTTTCTATTTTAATTGAGAGTTTGCATTCTGATGCAAGCTAAAATAGCCCATGAAGTCCCTTTCTCCTCTAAGATTCGATGACTGAGGTCCTTTATACCTCTAAAATTCCCTAGTTATCATTTATTTTTCTTTTGCAAAAGAATTGCCTTTAACTAGAAAATGACCTACTTTCAAATGGGTTACACATGCCTGTGGGAGCTCACATGTCTCCTTATATTCCAATATCATCTTCCCACATCTCCTTCAGGCTCTGTGGGGGAACTGATTTACAGCCTTGGAGTAATTCCTGCTTAAAGGACAAGTATCACTTACCATTGGCTATGTATAGAGTTATATACAATCACAAGTCTATGTGAAAAATATGGGTAAACAGCCATGCCCGAGGCAGTTTATTCATTCAAGGCCACCTCCTAGAGAAAAGAGAACTGGTACAATCCCACAAAAGATTTATATACTCTACTTGGACATTTTAAGAAAGGCTCAAAAAACATTCTACTTCCGTGCCCAACCTTTCCCCTTCCTTCTCCCAATACCTGAAGATATTTACAAGTTGGACTGTCTACCTGATGGAACATTGAATAGAATATTAAACACCAAAACTGAGAAATGGAGGTGAGATAAGGTTGCTCAGAAGGAAGAGTGAATGGATTCTTATGCACTATCTATAATTTCTATGACCAAGAATGTTATAGTGGGATTTGTTAGGGGAAAGAACAAGAAGGAAACATAAAAATAATCAGGTTTACTTTTGGGAAGGTTGAGAGGGGAAGAGGGAAAAAGGATAAGGAAAATTATAATTAATCCCAAAACTTAATTGCTGTTTTAAACCTAACTTATCTAAGCTAAATACATTAAATTTCCCCAACACAAATCTCACAAATGGAGTCCAATCTATGAGCCAAGATCTTCAGAGGAAAATGTCCAAAGCAGGTCCAGTAGAGAAGTGGTTCTTTAGTCCTCTATCCAGCTGCCAGCAGCCAGTCCAAGCAGGATCTCTCTCTCTTCAGCTGATATCACCAAAAGGCCAGATACCTGGTAGATAGATGGAAAAACCTCCATCTCCAAACCTTCTCCAGGAGAAAGAGTTTTTCTTCAGTTGGCACCTTGGAATCTTCACCCAGATCTTGACTCCAGGCTCCCATGTGACTCTCTGTCATATGCCCCTGTCAATCACTTGTAAGTTTACATTGCAAAGTCCTTTTGCAAACTTCCTCTCCCTATTACAAGAAGAGGAATCAAGCAATGAATGCCAGACAAAAACACTGGAAATTCAGACTTCTTGCATGAGTGTGAATAGACACATTTTTCATCTGGTCTTTCATCAGTCATTTAAAACAATGATAGTCACTAATGAGGTAAAATTAGAACGCTGAGTAGAACAATACATAAAGCATTCATTAAGCACTTCTTATATACCAAGAACTAAGGAATGGGATTACAAATAAAAACTAAAAAAATAAATCTTTCTCTCAAGGAACTTTCATTATAATGGGGATTTGGGGGGAGAAAACATATCATATATAGGGACCTGGGAAGGAGGAAAGCATAGAAAAGGAGAAGTAGTATATGGATGATATTGGAAATTAAATCTTGTTATATTAATTTAGAGATAAGAAGTAGAGAAGCTGGCTTGAGAAAGAATTGGAGTTTCAAACAGAGCAGAGACTGTGTCAGTTTCAAATCTAACAGTTTTTCTATGGCGGTTGGTCTCTGGCAATTGGACAGATGCTCTCTGGGAGTTGGGAGTTAGTCTCTGGGAAGTAGTTAGGAGTTAGTCTCTCAGAGTCCTAACTTGGTTCTTGCTGAGACTCAACCAGCTAGCGTTTGTTATTTTTATAACTTGAGGATGAAGTGAAGAATTATAAGGATAATAATGTTAGCTATTTAGAATAGTAAAAATTTGGGTTAGTCAGATCAGGAAGGATCAGTGTCACCTGTAGAACAGGAGAAGCAGTTCCTGGTGAAACCAGGGAGTTTTATTTGGGTGGAATTAGAATCCCTTAGAGTTAGAAATCTTTTTTATCTTTATATTTTCAATAAATAATTTATTCAATAAATTTTCTACAAGAGTCTCTTTAGCATCCCTGCCTGGCTCTGAAGAGAAGTTCACTTATGAGCTTCACTTATCTAAACTGAAGATACTTTGTAAACACAGCAAGCGGAGTATCTAATCAGTTTATAAGCCATAATCAATCCCTTGCCCATAGTTTTATAATTTTTATAGCCTTTTATTTTTATAGTTTGTATCTACCATGGACATGTTGGGGAGATTGCAAGAAGCACTGGTAGCACAGGGGCCTGGTTTTCAGTAAGTTAAGGCAAAAAAAAGTTAAAAGGTTGAGCTACCAGTTCTGGGAATGGTCTCTTTAAATTATAATAGATTAAAGAATTGTGGTTCATGTATCATCGTGAGATTTTCTACCTTAGTTTGAGATCACTGTCCTCTAATCTAGTTACTTCTGTCTCACCTCTTCTGGTTTTTATATTTTATTCTAATTTTAAAAATTCTAGGTGTCCTAGAACTTGTTCTCTTGAATTCAGAATCTTGGAGAATCCAGAAGACAAGGGCCAATGAAAGCTAAATTGTTAATTTTCTGAATAAAGAAGTATTTCATTGAGTAGCACAGAGGCAAGGGTGGTAAATCTAAATGCAAGATACTTTTGGTATAGGCATCAGGATTGAGAGGAAGGTCTAGAACAGACAGACAATCCATATATGTAACCCACTTTTTTGGTAGTTGAGGTGTTTGTGTGTAAATGAAGGGGTGGGGAGGAATAAGAATAGAATAATTTTATTCTTAAGTGACATTGAATATGGCATTGTGATGAAAAGAATTAAAAATCACAACTGCACCTCAACAAAGGAAAAAAAATATGAAGGAACCAATAGTTGCCCTGGCATAACTTAGAGAAAGGCCCATGCTTCTATCATCACCTGTGTTCAACATTTCTGTTTGGAAGAAAATTGTCATTTTTCATTGCCTTTTTGCAACTCTCACAAAATAACAAGCATGTGGAAAGAACATGGGCACCGTGCCCATCTATATCTCTTCAGATTTCTATGGCTAAGATATATCATGATGAAGTAAGAAAAAAAACATATCAACTTGAAAAAATGCGGAAGGGAGGGATTACATTCTTTTTTTCCAAATTAAACTGCCTTTCTCTCCTTGACAACAAAAAAATTGGACAAAAGACTAATCCTATTTTCCCTTTACCACAATGTCATTTTTCTCCATTCAAACACACACACACACAAACACACACACACACACACACATGCACGGTTGCACAAACAAAGTAATTACTAACAAATACAACATCCCTACATAGGCTTAAATAAAATTGGCTTTCAAATGCTAGGAGAGTACAAGATGAATGAGGAAAAGATCAACTGTATTTTTCAACCTCTGGAACTTTGCCTATACTCTATCCAAAATGCACCCTATCTCACCATTTCCCTCTATAAAAATCCTAATCATATTCCAAAACCCACCTCATCCATGAAGTAACCTGGTCAAAACAGGTCTCTTTTGCTTTTGAATATATGCCATGGTATTTAATTTCTGTGCCCATTAAATAGCATAGTTACAAATTATAGTTATTTTATAAATCTTATTTCTCCAAAAACTTTAAAAAAATTTCTATATTGTAAATCCCTAGGGAAACTTTGTAGAAAAGAGACCATAACTTTTTAGAATTTCTGATAAGAAAGGAGAGAAAAATACAGCAGACTGCACCTTAGATTGTAAAATGTTAAGTGAAAGGTTGAAAAGGATACTTTATGAAAAAAACACTTGCCTCCTTGCTATTCATTTCACAGGATTCACTTTTCTCGACTTATTTTTAATATAATTTAGAAATTTACTCAGTATTTTAAAATATATTATTCATTTAAAATCTATCAAAATAATAGAATTTTTACTTATTTGTACAAAGGATATATTTTTCCCTGTTGTTTCTATTAACTTATAGCAAACACTTGTTTCTCTTTATAAGATATTTTACATTCATATAGGACTTTTAAAAAAATTGTTCCAAATCTGGAATGCTTTCTCCTCATCTCAGTTTCCTGACTTTCCTGGATTCCTTCAAGACTCCACTCAAATCCCACCTATAGCAAAAAAGGGTTTTTTTTTTTTACCTGATTCCCACCTCCTCTGCCTTTCTATCGAGTTTATCCTTACTTTCATTTTATATAATGGTTCATTGGTTGTTACTTCCATTATATTATTGACTTCTTGAGGACAAGGATGTTTTTATTAATGGTTTTTTGTATCCACAGTGCTTAGCACAGTGCCTGGCCTATACATAAAAATTAAAAAATGACTTAAAAAGAGTGTCAGGAATTGAGAGTAAGCTTAACAAGTATTGCTTATGTAACCAAATCAATGTTTTTCTGTGTGTATTTTCTAAACTAGAGGAAAGGAGGTAATAAAATTAAGAATAATAGCACTGCAAACCACAAAGCACTTATCTAAATAGAAATATTATAATACAGTATCTTCTCCAAAACAAACAAGCAAACAACCTTGAACTAACATTATTAAAAATTAGAAGAAACTAAGTAGAAAGAGCAGACCTGCATTGGCAACGTCATGCACATAGTGCATGGGACATTAATACTTGTGCAACATATGCTACCAAGGCACACATGTGGAGAAAAATACTTTATTCCTCTGGCACTGCAAAGTAAATAATACCCCTATGTTAATCTTTTCTTGGACTACTCCCTAACATATGGCTTTCTGATTTAATTCAGTAATTCAATTTAACAAAAAATGTATTAATTATCTAATATATTAAAGCCAACATGCTGATCACTAAAAATAAAGAAAAACCTGTCCTAACTCTCAAATAACTTACTGTTTTTTATTGGAGGGGAGATAAAACATGTACATATGAAAATATTTGAGGTTCAAAGTAACTCTTTTTTATAAATAAAAAAGTTAATCACTGGAAAAATCAGGAAAGGTGTGGGGTGATTAAAAGTTCAGGTCTTTTCCCTCTAGTTATTTGCATAATGCATGTGAGTTAGAAGGGAGTTGCCTCTTTCTTTTTTCTTTTTTTTCTTCCAATGGTTACTTTATTTTTTTAAAATTTATTTTACCATTTACATGTAACACAAATTTCCACATAAGTTTTCTAAAGTTGTGTGATCCAAATTTTCTCCCTCCTTTTCTAAATCCTCCTGGAGCTAGCAAACAATTCCATCTTGGTTATACAAGTATTATGACACAAAATGTATTTCCATATTATTCACTTTTGTAAGGGAATAATCTTATAAAACCACAACCCCAAAACATGTACCTAAATAAACAGAAAAATCGTATGCTTATATCTGCATTCCTACTTCAAAAATCCTTTCTCTGGAGATGGATAGCACTCTTATTCATGAGCCCCTCAGATTTGTTCTGTATCATTGTATTGCCAACAATAGCTAAGTTTATCACATTTGATCATTTCACAATATTGTTGTTACTGTGTACAATGTTTTCCTGGTTCTTGTTTCATTCTCCATCAGTTCATGTAGGTCTTTGCAGTTCTTTCTGAAATTATCCTGTTCATCATTGCTTACAACCCTGGAAGATACCATCACTATTAGATACCACAATTTGTTCAGGCATTCTCCAAACAAGGGAGAAACCTTTTGGTTTCCAATTCTTTGCCACCACAAAAAGAGCAACGATAAAATCTTTTAAACAATCAGGTCTTTTTCCATTATTTTTTGTCTTTTAGGGATACAGACCTAGCAGTAATATTATTGGATAAAAGGTTATGTATTGTTTTATAGTCCTTTGGGCATATTCCAAACTACCTTCCTGAATGGTTGGATCACTTCACGACTACCGCATTGCAATAGTGTCCTAATTTTACCACATATCCACCAACATTGGGCAATCTGAGAGATGTGAGGTAGCACCTCATAGTTGTATCCATTTGCATTTCACTAATCAAGAAGAATTTAGAACATTTTTCATTTGATTATTGATAGCATTGATTTCTTTACCTGGAAATTGCCTATTTATATCCTTTCATCATTTGTCAGTTGGGGAATGACTTGTATTCTTATAAATTTGACTTAGTTATTTATGTTTTTAAGAAATGAGACTTTTATCAGAGAAATTTATTATAAATTTTTCCATGTTTATTGTTTCTCTTCTAATCATGATTGTATTGGTTTTGTTTGTACAAAATCTTTTAATTTAATATAATCAAAATTACTCATTTTAAAACTTGAAAGGTTTTCTATCTCATTTGGTCATATTTTTCCCTTTTCCATAGATCTGACAGGTAAATTATCCTGTTTCCATAATTTATTCATAATATCAATTTTATGTATATAAATTACATACCCATTTTGATCTTGTCTATGTATACAGTGTGAGATATTGATCTAAACCTAATTTTTGACATACTGTTTTCCAATTTTCCCAGCAGTTTTTGTCAAATAGTGAGTTCTTATCCAAAAAAGTTGTGATCTATGGGTTTATCAAACACTAGATTTCTGAGGTCATTTGCCTCTATTCCGTTGGACTTTATTCCATTGATCTATCTTTCTATTTCTTAGCCAATACCAGATTGTTTTGATGTTCACTGATTGATAATACAATTCAAGATCTGGTACTGCTAGGCCACCATTCTTCACATTTTTTTTCATGAGTTCCCTTAATATTCTTGATTTTTTGTTCTTTCAATTCATTTGTTATTATCTTTTCTAGTTTTATAAAATAAGTTTTTTTGGTAGTTTGATTGGGAAAACACTGAATAAGCAAATTAATTTAGGTAGGATTGTCATGGTTATTATGTTAGTTCAGCTTAACTATGAGCAATGAATGTTTTTCCAATTGTTGAAGTCTAACTTTACTTGTGTGAAAAATGTTTTGTAATTGTGTTCATATAATTTCTTTCTATTTCTTGGCAAATAAATTCTAAAATATTTTATATTATCTAGTGTGATTTTAAAAGGAATTTCTCTTTCCAACTCTTGCTGCTGGTCTTTGCTGGAAAAACATGGAAATATTGATGATTTATGTGGGTTTATTTTGTAACCTACAACTTTGCTACTGTTATTAATTATTTCAACCAGTTTTTCAGTTGATTCCCTAGGATTCTTTAAGTATAATATCATATCACCTGCAAAGAGTGCTATTTTAGTTTCCTTGCCCACTTTAATTCCTACTAAAATATTAAACAATAGTGATGATCATGGGAATCCTTGATTCACTCCTGATCTTATTGAGAAGACTTCTAATTTATTCACATTGCAGATGATACATGTTGATGGTTTTAGATAGCACAACTTATTGTTTTCAGGAAAGGCCCTTTTATTCCAATGCTTTCTAATGTTTTTCATAAGAATGAGTACTGTATTTTTTGAAGCCTTTTTCTGTATTAATTGAGATAATCATGTGATTTCTTTTAGTTTAGTTATCGATATGGTCAATTATATATAGTTTTCCTGATATTAAGCCAGCCTTGTCCCTGCTATTATTTTTGTTAAAATTTTTACATAATATACATTAAGAAAATTGGACTATTATTTTCTTTCTCTGTTTTTGGTCTTCCTGGCTTAGCTATCAGCATCATTTGTATTTGCCTCATTCAAAAATGAGAGAACTCCTTTTCTTATTTTGCCAAATAGGTTTGTATAATATTAGGATTAATTGTTCTTTAAATGTTTGATAGAATTCACTTATAAATCCATCTAGTCCTGGAAAATTTTCTTAGGGAGTTCACTGATGGCTTATTCAAATTTTTTTTTTCTTAGATAGGATTTTTAAATATTATATTTACTTTTTTATTCATTAAGACAATTTACATTTTTATAAATATTCATCCATTTCAAATAGATTATCGGATTTATTGTCATATAATTGGGTGAAATATCTCCTAAAATTTGCTTTAATTTCCTCTTCATTATAGGTGAAAGCAAGCTTTTCTTGTGGGTAATTTGATTCTCTCCTTCCTTTTAAAAATCAAATTAATCAATGTTCTATCTAATTCATTTGTTTCTTTTTCATAGAACCAACACCTGGTCATATTTATTAGTTCAATATTTTGTTTTGTTTTTACATTCTATTTTATTAATTTCTCTTTTGATTTTTAGGATTTCCCATTTAGTCCTTAATTGAGGATTTTTAATTAGTTCTTTTTCTAGTTTTGTTGTTGTTGTTGTTGCATGCCCAATTTACTGTTCTATTTTTTTTTTTTTTTAATATAAGCATTCAGTTATATAAACTTTACACTGACTACTGCTTTGGCTGGATCCCATAAATTTTGATATGTTGTCTTCTCATTATCATTCTCTTTAATGAAATCATGATTGTTTCTATGATTTGTCCTTTGACCCACCATTTTGAAAAATTAGATTATTTCATTTCCATACCCTCCCCTTATGTTCAAGGGGCAGGACCAGGCCATGGGCCCTATACCCCTCACTTCCATGTTCAGAGATGGGGCCAGTCTTCTGGCTAACCAAACCAGGGAAAAGTTCTATGGGAAAGTTTCCAGTGCTCCATACCTTCCCTTTGCATTTCAGGGGCAGGACAAGGTTACCAGCCCTGGGTAGGACTTGTTCCATCTCAGCTATGGTGAGGGAGGCTAGAGTATTCCACCCCCTGAATTTTGAGGTGGGGCCAGGCTCCCAACCAGCCACTCCAGGAGCCTGCACATGCCCACAGAGGGGTCTGTGCATGCCATCTATTGTGAGTGTCATAGGTTCAGTATCACAGTCCTTTATGGTCAGTTTTTGTGTATGTACCATGTACTACTGAAAAGGAGGTATATTACTTTTTATCCCTATTCAGTTTTCTCCTGATATGTATTACATCTTACTTTTCTAAAACGTAGTTTACTACATTTACCTCTTTCTAATGTATTTTTTGTTAGATTTATCTGGTTCTGGTAGTAGAAGGTTGAAGTGCCCCACTAGTATAGTTTATCTATTTCCTCCTTAAACTCCTCATTTTCTACTTTAAAAATCTGAAGGCTATATAATTTGATGCATATATGATAAATACTGATATTATTTCATTTTCTATATTACCTTTTATCAAGATGTAATTACTTTGCTTACTTATCTCTTTTAATAAGATCTATTTTTACTTTAGCTTTATCTGAGATTATGACTGCTACTCCTGTTTTTTTTTTTTAATTTCAGTCGAAGCCAAATAAATTCTGCTGCAGTACCTTGCCTTTACTTTGTGTGTGTCTCCCTGCCTCAAAAGTGATTCTTGTAAACAATGTATAGTTGGATTCTGGTTTTTAATCCCCTCTGCTATTTGCTTCTGTTTTATGGGTAAGTTCATACCATTTACATTCACAGTTATGATTACTATCAGTGTATTCACCTCCATCTTGTTTTCCCCTTTTAATCCTGCCCTTTCTCCTTTTACTCTGTCCCTCCACACAAGTGTTTTGCTTTGTCACTCTACCTGTTCCTCATTCTTTTCTCCCCCCACTATCTATCTCATTCTCCTTCTGCTTCTCTATAGGTTCTTTTAATCACCCCTCCCACTTCCTCCTTCTTTATATAACTCCACTCCCCACTCCCTCCTTTCTTATTCCCCTTTCACTTCTCTATAGGGTAATATATAAATCTATACCCTGATGAATCTGATACAATTCCAATGAGAGTAAGACTTAAGTATTACCCATTGCTCCTCTTATCTTCCCCTCCACTGTAATAGTGTTTTTCTCCAACACCTTTTTATCTGTTATAATTTACACCATTTTACCTCTCTTTCCTGTTCTCTCAGTGCAATCCTCTTTTTCGTCCCTTGTTTTTTTCATATCATCCTAAACAATTTACTAACACATCCTCTGTCCATGTACACCTCTTCTAACTATTATGATGATAAAAAATTTAAGAGTTACAAATATTATCTTTCCATATAAGAATATAAACAATTCAACTTTATTGAATCCCTTATGTTTTCTTTTTTTCTCTTTCTTATTACAATGTTTCTCTTGAATTCTTTATTTGGAAATCAGATTTTCTGTTTGGGTCTGAACTTTTCTTCAGAAATGCTTGGAAATCATCTATTTATTAAATTACAATATTTTCCTCTGAAACAACATAGTCAGTTTTCATGGGTAGGCAATAGTTGGTTAAAAATCCAGTTCCCTTGCCTTCTGGAATATCATGCTTCATGCTTTCTAGTCCTTCAATATGGAAGCTACCAAATCCTGTGTAATCCTGACTGGGGCTCCATGATATTTGAATTGTTTCTTTCTGACTGCTTACAGCATTTCCTTCTTGGCCTGGAAACTCTTGAACTTGGCTATGACATTCATAGGAATTGTCATGTGGGGATTCATTGCAAGAGGTGATCTATAAATTCTTTCAAATTCTATTTTACCCTCTTGTTTAAGAATATCAGGGCACGACTTCCGGGTAATCATGGCTGCAATCTAGACGCCGCACGCTTCCTCTCCCCAGCACCGAACGAAATAGACTACATCAAAGGAGCATAAAATCACCTTTGGAGGAACAGAAGGACTCCCCAGTACCCCACAGAGGCAAAGGTACGTGGGGCTTGAACATTTCCACACTAAAATAAGAAGGAAAAGCTTGCACAGAAAAGTGAACTGAGTCGCCCTTCCCCCACCCAACCTCCCCCACTAAACCAGAGTGAGCTACCTGAGCGCTCACCAGGACAGCGAGTGAGTGGGGAGCATCTCTGTCTGGGGGGGCACTCCAGGGTCCTTGGGATCTGGGAACTGCCAGGAAAAAACGTCTCAGGGCGCTTTCACTGGAGAATCCAGTGGACCTGGACTTGGGGCGGGCTGCGCTGAACAACGCACGCTGATTATCTGGGCGGAGCTGAATACCTGGGCTCGGAGGCTGGGAAGAACTAGTCTGAAGCAACCTAAATTCACAGAAAAACCGCTCTTATAACCCAGACCCCAGACCAAAAAGGAAAGGGAAATAAAACCACCAAAGGGATGGCTCACATGGCCCAAAATCAAGCCTCCAGGAAGAAAGGGAAAAAAGTGACTATTGAAAACTTTTATGGTGGAAGTACCCAAGGAAAAGAGGAGAATGAGGAGGAAATCCAAAAAAATTCAGAACACGCCTCCCAAAATGGAAACTATCAACAAGCTCTGGAAGATCTCAAACTGGAACTTATCCAAAAGATGGAAACCTTCTGGAAAGAAAAATGGGAGAAAGAGATCAGCTGTCTGACAGATAAGACTGCTCAATTGGAAAAAGAACTCGAAGCATCCAATAGAAGGGCAGACAAGGCTGAAAAGCAAATCCAGTCCCTAATGACCAGAATTAAGCACCTCGAAGAAAGTGAGATGATAAAACAGCAAGAATCAATAAAGCAAACCCAAATAATTAATGAATTGGAAGAAAACATAAAATATCTCACTGAGAAGGTCACGGACCTGGAGAACAGAGGAAGACGAGAAAATCTCCGTATCATCGGTCTCCCAGAAAAACCAGAGGTAAACAACAAATTGGATATTATTCTAGAGGAGATTATAAAAGAAAATTGCCCCCACGTTCTGGAGCAAGGGGGCAAAATAGAAATAGAAAGGATTCATAGAACACCTTCTATACTAAATCCCCAAAAGACAACGCCTAGGAATGTAATTGCCAAATTCAAGAGCTTCCAAGTAAAGGAGAAAATCCTACAAGAAGCCAAAAAGAAGAGCTTCAGATATAAGGGGGCTCCCATAAGAATCACACATGACTTAGCGGCTAACACACTAAGAGACCGCAAAGCATGGAACACGATATTTAGAAAGGCAAGAGAGCTGGGTCTCCAACCAAGAATCAACTACCCAGCAAAACTGACTATATACTTCCAGGGGAAAGTATGGGCATTCAACAAAATAGAAGATTTCCAAGCATTTGCTAAGAAAAGACCAGAGCTCTGTGGAAAGTTCGATATCCAAGCACAGAAAGCAAGAGAAACATGAAAAGGTAAATATGAAAGAAAGGGAAAAGGAGATAAATCTTATCTTTCTCTTTAAGTCAAACTCTCTTCTATAAGGACTACATTTACATCTAATTATATATATTAATATGTGGGGAAAATGTTTTGTGTAACTCTCATAAATTGTATCATCATAAGAGTAGTTAGAAGAAACATGCATAGGGAAAGATTGGGGAATTAAGAAGATTTGGGGAAAGTTGGGGCAAAAAAAGGAAAAGGGAGGGGGGAACCGTGATAATACTAAGATTAACTTCAAGAAATAGGGGGGGAATCAATAGAATAAACTTTCCCATATAAAGATACACATGGGAAGGGGAGGGGAAGAACTCTCATATGAGAAGGAGAGGAAGAGAGCGTGAAGTGGAATTACTTAAACCTTACTCTCAGTGAAATCAAATCTGAGAGGGAAGAACATCTAGATCCAGTGGGATCCTGAATTCTATCTTATCCATTAGGGCAAGAAAGAAAGGAAAATTAAGGAGGGGGAAGGGGGAGGGAGTACAAAAAGGGAGGGAAGGAGAGGGGGGAGGGGAAGGGAGCATAAAAAGGGAGGGGCTAGAAAGGGAAGCATCTCAAGGGAGGGGACTAGGGGGACTGACCTAAAGTAAATCACTGGTTCAAAAGGAGAAAGCTAAAGAAGAAAGGTCAGAAATAGGGGAAGACATCAAAATGCCAGCGAATCCACAAATAACAATCATAACTTTGAACGTGAATGGGATGAACTCACCCATAAAACGCAGACAAATAGCAGATTGGATTAGAACACAAAACCCTACCATATGTTGTCTTCAAGAAACACATATGAGACGGGTTGACACTCACAAGGTTAGAATTAAAGGTTGGAGTAAGACCTTTTGGGCCTCAACCGATAGAAAGAAGGCAGGAGTTGCAATCATGATATCTGACAAAGCCAAAGTACAAATAGACCTGATCAAAAGGGACAGGGAAGGTAAATATATTCTGCTAAAAGGAAGTATAGACAATGAGGAAATATCACTAATCAACATGTATGCACCAAATGGTATAGCATCCAAATTTTTAATAGAGAAACTAGGAGAATTGAAGGAGGAAATAGACAGTAAAACCATATTAGTGGGAGACTTGAACCAACCACTATCAAATTTAGATAAATCAAATCAAAAAATAAATAAGAAAGAGGTAAAAGAGGTGAATGAAATCTTAGAAAAATTAGAATTAATAGACATATGGAGAAAAATAAATAGGGACAAAAAAGAATACACCTTCTTTTCAGCACCACATGGCACATTCACAAAAATAGATCATACACTAGGTCATAGAAACATGGCACTTAAATGCAGAAAAGCAGAAATATTAACTGCAGCCTTTTCAGATCACGAGGCAATTAAAATATTGATCGGCAAGGGTACATGGAGACCCAAATCAAAAATTAATTGGAAATTAAATAACATGATACTCCAAAATCGGATAGTTAGAGAAGAAATCATAGAAACAATTAACAATTTCGTTGAAGAAAATGACAATGGCGAAACATCCTTTCAAACCTTATGGGATGCAGCCAAGGCAGTACTTAGAGGAAAATTCATATCCCTGAGTGCATATATTAACAAATTAGGGAGGACAGAGACCAAGGAATTGGAAATGAAAATAAAAAAACTTGAGAATGAACAAATTAAAAACCCCCAGAAGAAAACCATACTAGAGATCCTAAAAATTAAGGGAGAAATTAATAAAATAGAAAGTGACAGAACTATTGAGCTAATAAACAAGACTAGAAGCTGGTACTTTGAAAAAACAGACAAAATAGACAAAGTACTGGTCAATCTAATCAAAAAAAAGGAAAGAAGAAAGGCAAATTAATAGCATCAAGGATGAAAAGGGGGATCTCACCTCCAATGAAGAGGAAATTAAGGCAATCATTAAAAACTACTTTGCCCAACTATATGGCAATAAATATACCAACCTAGGTGATATGGATGAATATTTACAAAAATATAAATTGCCTAGACTAACAGAAGAAGAAATAGTTTTCTTAAATAATCCCATATCAGAAATTGAAATCCATCAAGCCATCAAAGAACTGCCTAAGAAAACATCCCCAGGGCCTGATGGATTCACCAGTGAATTCTATCAAACATTCAGAGAACAGTTAACCCCAATATTATACAAACTATTTGACATAATAAGCAAAGAGGGAGTCCTACCAAACTCCTTTTATGACACAAGCATGGTACTAATTCCAAAGCCAGGCAGGCCAAAAACAGAGAAAGAAAACTATAGGCCAATCTCCCTAATGAATATAGATGCAAAAATCTTAAATAGGATACTAGCAAAAAGACTCCAGCAAGTGATTAGAAGGGTCATCCACCATGATCAAGTAGGATTCATACCAGGGATGCAGGGCTGGTTCAACATTAGGAAAACTATCCACATAATTGACCACATCAATAAGCAAACCAACAAGAATCACATGATTATCTCAATAGATGCAGAAAAAGCCTTTGATAAAATACAACACCCATTCCTACTAAAAACACTAGAAAGCATAGGAATAGAAGGGTCTTTCCTAAAAATAATAAACAGTATATATCTAAAACCATCAGCTAATATCATCTGCAATGGGGATAAACTAAATCCATTCCCATTAAGATCAGGAGTGAAACAAGGATGCCCATTATCACCTCTATTATTTGACATTGTATTAGAAACACTAGCAGTAGCAATTAGAGAAGAAAAAGAAATTGAAGGCATCAAAATAGGCAAGGAGGAGACCAAATTATCACTCTTTGCAGATGACATGATGGTCTACTTAAAGAATCCTAGAGACTCAACCAAAAAGCTAATTGAAATAATCAACAACTTTAGCAAAGTTGCAGGATACAAAATAAACCCACATAAGTCATCAGCATTTCTATATAATTCCAACACAGCTCAGCAGCAAGAACTAGAAAGAGAAATCCCATTCAAAATTACCCAAGACAAAATAAAATACTTAGGAATCTATCTCCCGAGACAAACACAGGATCTATATGAACACAACTACAAAACACTTTCCACACAACTAAAACTAGACTTGAACAATTGGAAGAACATTAACTGCTCATGGGTAGGACGAGCCAATATAATAAAAATGACCATCCTACCCAAACTCATCTATCTATTTAGTGCCATACCCATGGAACTTCCAAAAATTTTTTTTACTGATTTAGAAAAAAACATAACAAAGTTCATTTGGAAGAACAAAAGATCAAGGATATCCAGGGAATTAATGAAAAAAAATACAAAGGAAGGGGGTCTTGCAGTCCCAGATCTCAGACTATATTATAAAGCAGCGGTCATCAAAACAATTTGGTACTGGCTAAGAGACAGAAAGGAGGATCAGTGGAATAGACTGGGGGCAAGCAACCTCAGCAAGACAGTATATGACAAACCCAAAGATCCCAGCTTTTTGGACAAAAATCCACTATTTCATAAAAACTGTTGGGAAAATTGGAGGACAGTGTGGGAAAGATTAGGCTTAGATCAACACCTCACACCCTACACCAAGATAAATTCAAAATGGATGAATGACTTGAACATAAAGAAGGAAACTATAAGAAAATTAGGCGAACACAGAATAGTATACATGTCAGACCTTTGGGAAGGGAAATACTTCAAAACCAAGCAAGAATTACAAAGAATTACAAAATGCAAAATAAATAATCTGGATTACATCAAATTAAAAAGTTTTTGTACAAACAAAACCAATGTAACCAAAATCAGAAGGGTAGCAACAAATTGGGAAACAATCTTCATAAAAACCTCTGACAAGGGTTTAATTACTAAAATTTATAAAGAACTAAATTAATTGTACAAAAAATCAAGCCATTCTCCAATTGACAAATGGGCAAGGGACATGAACAGGCAATTCTCAGCCAAAGAAATCAAAACTATTAACAAGCACATGAAAAAGTGCTCTACATCTCTTATAATCAGAGAGATGCAAATCAAAACAACTCTGAGGTATCATCTCACACCTAGCAGATTGGCTAACATGACAGCTATGCAAAGTAATGAATGCTGGAGTGGATGTGGCAAAGTGGGGACATTAATTCATTGCTGGTGGAGTTGTGAATTGATCCAACCATTCTGGAGGGCAATATGGAACTATGTCCAAAGGGCGATAAAAGACTGTCTGCCCTTTGATCCAGCCATAGCACTGCTGGGCTTGTACCCCAAAGAGATAATGGACAAAAAGGCTTGCACAAAAATATTCATAGCTGCGCTCTTTGTGGTGGCCAAAAATTGGAAAATGAGGGGATGCCCCTCAATTGGGGAATGGCTGAACAAATTGTGGTATATGTTGGTGAAGGAATACTATTGTGCTAAAAGGAATAATAAAGTGGAGAAGTTCCATGGAGACTGGAACAACCTCCAGGAAGTAATGCAGAGCGAGAGGAGCAGAACCAGGAAAACATTGTACACAGAGACTGATACATTGTGGTACAATCGAAGGTGATGGACTTCTCCATTAGTATCAATGCAATCCCTGAACAATCTGCAGGGATCTAAAAAAAAATACTACCCACAAGCAGAGGATAAACTGTGGGAGTAAAAACACCGCTGAAAAGCAACTGCTTGACTACAGGGTTGGAGGAGATAAGACTGAGGAGAGACTCTAAATGAACACTATAATGCAAACTCCAACAACAGGGAAATGGGTTCGAGTCAAGAACACATGTGATAACCAGTGGAATCATGCGTCGGCTATGGGAGAGGGAAAGCCGGGGGGGGGGGGGAGGGGAGGGGAGGAAAAGAAAACGATCTTTGTTTCCAGTTAATAATGTATGAAAACGACCAAATAAAATAATATTAAAATTAAAAAAAAAAGAATATCAGGGCACTTTTCTTGGATAATTTCTTGTAAAATTATGTCTAAGCTTTTTTATCATGATTTTTGTTTAATCGTATAATTTTTATACTATCCTGGACCTAATTTTCAAGTCAGGTTTTTCAATGAAATATCTCATATTTTATTTTATTTTTTCATTATTTTAATTTTCTTTTATTGTTCCTTTATGTCTCACAAAGTCATTAGCTTTTATTTGTCCAATTCTAATAAAAAGTATCTTCTTCCTTGATCTTTTGATCCTCCTTTTCCATTTGGTTTATTCAACTTTTCAAGGAATTCTTTTCTTCATTGGATTTTTGTATCTCTTTTTTTGTTGACCAATTTTACTTTTTAAGATTTTTTTCTTCTTCTTGCATTACTTTCATTTCTTTTCTCAATTTTCTTCCCATTTTTCTGCTACCTCTCTTATTTGATTTTTGAATTCCTTTTTGAGTTCTTCCAGCACCTGAGACCAATTCAAATTTGTAGTATATAGAAATGCTGGTAATTTATTTGACCTTATTTTATATGCTGCAACCCTGATAAAATTGTTAATTGTTTTAACTAGCTTTATAGTGGAGTCTCTAAAACTCTTTAAGTATGCCACCTATCATCTTGAAGGGGGTGATGCTTTTGTTTCCTCATCATGTGATTTTATTCCTTCAATTTATTTTTCTTGTATTATTGTGTTATCTAGAATTTTCTAGTACAATGTTGAAAATATTGATGATAATTATAATCCTCATTTTACCTCAATCCTATTTGGAATGTTTCAAGTTTTTTCCCATTATACTTAATGCTTGTTGTTTTACTTAGATAGTACTTATTTTAAGTAAAGTTCTATTTCTATTATTGCTAGTGTTTTTAATAGGAATGGGTGTTGTGGTTTCTCAAAGGAATTCTCTGAATCTATTGATAAAATCATAAAATTTTTGTTGTTTTGTTATTGGTATGATCAATTATGCTGATAGTTTTATTCATATTAAACCAGCCCTACATTCCTGGTATAAATATTGCTTGTTCATATTATATGATCTTTGTGATATAATGCAATAATTTCTTTGGTAGTATTTTATTTATGGATTTTGCATTGACATCCACTAAGGAAATTGGTCTATAGTATTCTTTTTCTGTTATTTCTCACCATTGTTTAGGTGTCAAAACCATAGTTGTATCATAAAAAGAATTTGCTAGTACTTTTTCTATTTTTTCAAATGTTTTACATAATATTGGAATTAATTTTTCTTTAAGTGTTTGGTGGAAGTCACTTGTAAACTCATTTGATCCTCTGGATTTTTTCTTAGGAAGTTCATCAGTGTCCTGTTATTTTTTTTCAAGAGAGGATTATTTAAGTATTCTATTTCTTCCTCTTTTATTCTGAGCAGTTTATATATATATATATATATTTTTAAATTTTAAATATTATTTTATTTGGTCATTTCCAAACATTATTCACTGGAAACAAAGATCATTTTCTTTTTCCCGCCTCCCCCCTCCCACCACCTTTCCCTCTCCCATAGCCAATGCACGATTCCACTGGTTATCACATGTGTTCTTGACTCGAACCCATTTCCCTGTTGTTGGTATTTGCATTAGAGTGTTCATTTAGACTCTCTCCTCAGTCATATCCCCTCTACCCCTGTAGTCAAGCAGTTGCTTTTCATCAGTGTTTTTACTCCCACAGTTTATCCTCTGCTTTTGGATAGTATTTTTTAGATCCCTAAAGATTATTCAGGGACATTGCATTGACACTAATGGAGAAGTCCATTACCTTCGATTGTACCACAGTGTATCTATCAGTCTCTGTGTACAATGTTTTCCTGGTTCTCCTCTTTTCGCTCTGCATCACTTCCTGGAGGTTGTTCCAGTCTCCATGGAATTCCTCTACTTTATTATTCCTTTTAGCACAATACTATTCCATCACCAACATATACCACAATTTGTTCAGCCATTCCCCAATTGATGGGCATCCCCACGTTTTCCAATTTTTGGCCACCACAAAGAGTGCAGCTATGAATATTCTTGTGCAAGCCTTTTTCCTTATTATCTCTTTGGGGTACAAACCTAGCAGTGCTATAGCTGGATCAAAGGGCAGACAGTCTTTTATCACCCTTTGGGCATAGTTCCAAATTGCTCTCCAGAATGGCTGGATCAATTCACAACTCCACCAGCAATGAATTAATGTCCCCACTTTGCCACATCTCCTCCAGCATTCATTACTTTCCATAGCTGTCATGTTAGCCAATCTGCTAGGTGTGAGGTGATCCCTCAGAGTTGTTTTGATTTGCATCTCTCTGATTATAAGAGATGTAGAGCACTTTTTCATGTGCTTATTAATAGCTTTGATTTCTTTGGCTTCGAACTGCCTGTTCATGTCCCTTGCCCATTTATCAATTGGAGAATGGCTTGATTTTTTTGTACAATTGATTTAGCTCTTTGTAAATTTGAGTCATTAAACCTTTGTTGGAAGTTTTTATGAAGATTGTTTCCCAATTTGTTGCTACCCTTCTGATTTTGGTTACATTGGTTTTGGTTGTACAAAAACTTTTTAATTTGATGTATTCCAGATTATATATTTTGCATTTTGTATCTCTTTCTAAGTCTTGCTTGGTTTTGAAGTCTTTCCCTTCCCAAAGGTCTGACATCTATACTATTCTGTGTTCGCCTAATTTTCTTATAATTTCCTTCTTTATGTTCAAGTCATTCACCAATTTTGAATTTATCTTGGTGTAGGGTGTGAGGTGTTGATCTAAACCTAATCTTTCCCACACTGTCCTCCAATTTTCCCAGCAGTTTTTATGAAATAGTGGATTTTTGTACCAAAAGCTGGGATATTTGGATTTGTCATATACTGTCTTGCTGAGGTCGCTTGCCCCCAGTCTATTCCACTGATCCTCCTTTCTGTCTCTTAGCAGTACCACATTGTTTTGGTGATGGCTGCTTTATAATATAGTCTGAGATCTGGGACTGCAAGGCCCCCTTCCTTTGTATTTTTTTTCATTATTTCCCTGGATATCCTTGATCTTTTGTTCTTCCAAATGAACTTTGTAATGGTTTTTTCTAAATCAGTAAAAAAAATTTTTGGAAGTTCCATGGGTATGGCACTAAATAGATAGATAAATTTGGGTAGGATGGTCATTTTTATTATATTGGCTCATCTTACCCATGAGCAGTTAATGTTCTTCCAATTGTTCAAGTCTAGTTTTACTTGTGTGGAAAATGTTTTGTAGTTGTGTTCATATAGTTCCTATGTTTGTCTCGGGAGATAGATTCCTAAGTATTTTATTTTGTCTAAGGTGATTTTGAATGGGATTTCTCTTTCTAGTTCTTGCTGCTGAGCTGTGTTGGAGATATATAGAAATGCTGATGAATTATGTGGGTTTATATTGTATCCTGCAACTTTGGTAAAGTTGTTGATTATTTCGATTAGCTTTTTGGTTGAATCTCTAGGATTCTTTAAGTAGACCATCATGTCATCTGCAAAGAGTGAAAATTTGGTCTCCTCCTTTCCTATTTTAATGCCTTCAATTTCTTTTTCTTCTCTAATTGCTACTGCTAGTCTTTCTAATACAATGTCAAAAAATAGAGGTGATAATGGGCATCCTTGTTTCACTCCTGATCTTAATGGGAATGGATTTAGTTTATCCCAATTACAGATGATATTAGTTGATAATTTTTGATATATACTGTTTATTATTTTTATGAAAGACCCTTCTATTCCTATGCTTTCTAGTGTTTTTAGTAGGAATGGGTGTTGTATTTTATCAAAGGCTTTTTCTGCATCTATTGAGATAATCATGTGGTTATTGTTGCTTTGCTTGTTGATGTGGTCAATTATGTGGATAGTTTTCCTAATATTGGACCTGCCCTGCATCCCTGGTATAAATCCTACTTGATCATGGTGGATGACCCTTCTGATCACTTGCTGGAGTCTTTTTGCTAGTATCCTATTTAAGATTTTTGCATCTATATTAATTAGGGATATTGGTCTATAATTTTCTTTCTCTGTTTTTGGCCTGCCTGGCTTTGGAATTAGAACCATGTTTGTGTCATAAAAGGAGTTTGGTAGAACTCCCTCTTTGCTTATTATGTCAAATTGTTTGTATAGTATTGGAGTTAGCTGTTCTTTGAATGTTTGATAGAATTCACTGGTGAATCCATCAGGCCCTGGGGATTTTTTCTTAGGAAGTTCTTTGATGGCCTGTTGGATTTCTTTTTCTGATATGGGATTATTTAAGAAATCTATTTCTTCTTCTGTTAGTCTAGGCATTTTATATTTTTGTAAATATTCATCCATATCACTTAGGTTGATATATTTATTGCCATATAGTTGGCAAAGTAGTTTTTAATGATTGCCTTAATTTCCTCTTCATTGGAGGTGAGATCCCCCTTTTCATCCTTGATGCTGTTAATTTGCCTTTCTTCTTTCCTTTTTTTTGATTAGGTTGACCAGTACTTTGTCTATTTTGTCTGTTTATTCAAAGTACCAGCTTCTAGTCTTGTTTATTAGCTTAATAGTTCTGTCTCTTTCAATTTTATTAATTTCTCCCTTAATTTTTAGCATCTCTAGTTTGGCTTTCTTCTGGGGGGTTTTGATTTGTTCGTTCTCAAGTTTTTTGATTTGTATTTCCAATTCCTTTGTTTCTGTCCTCCCGAATTTGTTAATATATGCACTCAGGGATATGAATTTTCCTCTAAGTACTGCCTTGGCTGCATCCCATAAGGTTTGAAAGGATGTTTCGCCGTTGTCATTTTCCTCAACGAAATTGTTAATTGTTTCTATGATTTCTTCTCTAACTAAACGATTTTGGAGTATCATATTTTTTAATTTCCAATTAATTTTTGATTTGGCTCTCCATGTACCCTTACCGATCAATATTTTTATTGCCTTGTGATCTGAAAAGGTTGCATTTATTATTTCTGCTTTTCTGCATTTGAGTGCCATGTTTCTGTGACATAGTATATGATCTATTTTTGTGAATGTGCCATGTGGTGCTGAAAAGAAGGTGTATTCCTTTTTGTCCCTATTTATTTTTCTCTATATGTCTATTAACTCTAATTTTTCTAAGATTTCATTCACCTCTTTTACCTCTTTCTTGTTTATTTTTTGGTTTGATTTATCTAAATTTGATAGTGGTTGGTTCAAGTCTCCCACTAATATGGTTTTACTGTCTATTTCCTCCTTCAATTCTCCTAGTTTCTCTATTAAAAATTTGGATGCTATACCCTTTGGTGCATACATGTTGATTAGTGATATTTCCTCATTGTCTATACTCCCTTTTAGCAGAATATATTTACCTTCCCTATCCCTTTTGATCAGGTCTATTTTTGCTTTGGCTTTGTCAGATATCATGATTGCAACTCCTGCCTTCTTTCTATCAGTTGAAGCCCAAAAGGTCTTACTCTAACCTTTAATTCTAACCTTGTGAGTGTCAACCCGCCTCATATGTGTTTCTTGAAGACAACAAATGGTAGGGTTTTGGGTTCTAATCCAATCTGCTATTTGTCTACGTTTTCTGGGTGAGTTCATCCCATTCACGTTCAAAGGTATGATTGTCATTTGTGGATTCCCTGGCATTTTGATATCTTCCCCTAATTCTGACCTTTCTTCTTTAGCTATCTCTTTTTGAACCAGTGATTTACTTTAGGTCAGTCCCCCTAGTCCCCTCCCTTGAGATGTTTCCCTTTCTAGCCCCTCCCTTTTTATACTCCCTTCCCCCTCCCCCTCCTTAATTTTCCTTTCTTGCCCTGTTGGATAAGATAGAATTTGGGATCTCACTGGATCTAGATGTTCTTCCCTCTCAGATTTGATTTCACTGAGAGTAAGGTTTAAGTAATTCCACTTCACGCTCTCTTCCTCTCCTTCTCATATGAGAGTTCTTCCCCTCCCCTTCCCATGTGTATCTTTATATGGGAAAGATTATTCTATTAAGTCCCCCCCTATTTCTTGAAGTAAATCTTAGTGTTATCGATGGTTCCCCCCTCCCTTTTCCTTTCTTTGCCCCCACTTTCCCCAAATCTTCTTAATGCCCCAATCTTTCCCTATGCATGTTTCTTCTAACTACTCTTATGATGCATACAATTTTTGAGAGTTACACAAAACATTTCCCCCACATATTAATATATATAATGTGATGTAAATGTAGTCCTTATAGAAGAGAGTTTGACTTAAAGAAAAAGATAAGATTTATCTCCTTTTCCCTTTCTTTCATATTTACCTTTTCATGTTTCTCTTGCTTTCTGTGCTTGGATATTAAATTTTCCACTAAGTTCTGGTCTTTTCTTAGCAAATGCTTGGAAATCTTCTATTTTGTTGAATGCCCATACTTTCCCCTGGAAGTATATAGTCAGTTTTGCTGGGTAGTTGATTCTTGGTTGGAGACCCAGCTCTCTTACCTTTCTAAATATCGTGTTCCATGCTTTGTGGTCTCTTAGTGTGTTAGCCGCTAAGTTATATGTGATCCTTATGGGAGTCCCCCTATATCTGAAGCTCCTCTTCTTGGCTTCTTGTAGGATTTTCTCCTTTTCTTGGAAGCTCTTGAATTTGGCAATTACATTCCTAGGGGTTGTCTTTTGGGGATTTAGTATAGAGGGTGTTGTATGAACCCTTTCTATTTCTATTTTTCCCCCTTGCTCCAGAATGTGTGGGCAATTTTCTTTTATAATCTCCTGTAGAATAACATCGAGTTTATTGTTTATCTCTGGTTTTTCTGGGAGACTGATAATTCTAAGGTTGTCTCTTCTTCCTCTGTTTTCCAAGTCTGTGACCTTTTCAGTGAGATAGTTTAGGTTTTCTTCTAATTCATTAATTTTTTGGCTTTGCTTTATTGATTCTTGCTGTTTTATCATCTCACTTTCTTCGAGTTGCTTAATTCTGGTCATTAGGGACTCGTTTTGCTTTTCAGCGTTGTATGCCCTTCTATTGGATGTTTCCAGCTCTTTCTCCAATTGTGCAGTCTTATCTATCAGACTGCTGATCTCTTTCTCCCATTTTTCTTTCCAGGTTTCCATCTTTTGGGTAAGTTCCAGTTTGAGATCTTCCAGAGCTTGTTGATAGTTTCCATTTTGGGAGGCATGTTCTGATTTTTGTTGGATTTCATCCTCATTCTCTTCTTTTCCTTGGGTACTTCCACCATAAAAGTTTTCAATAGTCACCTTTTTCCCTTTCTTCCTGGAGGCTTGATTTTGGGCCATGTGAGCCATCCCTTTGGTGGTTTTATTCCCCTTTCCTTTTTGGTCTGGGGTCTGGGTTATATGGGCGGTTTTTCTGTGAATTTAGGTTGCCTCAGACTAGTTCTTCCCAGCCTCTGAGGTTTCCTAGAGCGCTGGGCCCCTGATCCCAGCCAAACTTCCCAGGTGTTTAGCTCCGCCCAGATGCTCAGCTCAACCGCCCCGAGTAAGACTCCCTAAGCCCCCCGTGCTCAGCACAGGATTCTCCCGTGAAACCACCCTGAGACGTTTTTTCCTGGCATTCCCCAGATCCCAAGGATCCTGGAGTACCCCTCCAGACAGAGACGTTCTCCACTCACTCGCTGTCCCAGTGAGAGCTCCAGTAGCTCACTCTGGTTTGGTGGGGGAGGTGGGGGGAGGAAGGGTGGCTCAGTTCATGTTTCTGTGCAAGCTTTTCCTCCTTCTTATTATAGTGTGGAAATGTTTAAACCCACGTGCCTTTGCCTCTGTGGATTACTGAGGAGTACTGGGGAGTCCTTCTGTTCCTCCAAAGGTGATTTTTATGCTCCTTTGATGTAGTCTATTTCATTCGGTGCCGGGGAGAGGAAGTGTGTGGCGTCTAGTTTGCAGCCATGATTACCTGGAAGAGCAGTTTATATTTTTGTAAATATTTATTCATTTATTAATTTAGTTTTGCTGTCATGTAATTTAAAAAATTGAACAAAGTTTTTTTTCCTAGATTACATATTAGTATAACTTTCAATAGTCATTTTCTGACATTTTTTGATCCCTGTTATCTCCCTTACTTCTCTCTTTCCCAAGCTGGTAATATAGTAATATAATATAGGTTGTATATGTGTTGTTTTACAATACATATGTCCATGCTTATCATGTTGTGAAAGAAGACCATATTTCTTACACTAGAGAAAAATTCATGGAGGAAATAAAGAGAAAAATGATATGCTTCAATATGTACTTAGACTTTGACAGTTCCTTATATAGCACTGGACAGTCTTTCTTTTTTAATCATGAATTCCTTGGAGTTGTCATGGATCTTTACATTATTAATAATAGTTAAGTCCTTCATAGTTGGCCAGTTTACTTTACTGCTTTTACTATATACAGTGTATTCTCCTGGTTCCATTCACTTCATTTCATATTGCTTCACTTAAATCTTTTCAGGTTTTTTTTTTTTGTGATCATCTTATTTGTCATTTCTTATGATATAGTATTTTTCCATTACAATCAATTGGATAATATAATTGCCCTGCTTTTTTAACTTTGGTTGAAGCATAGTAGATTCTGGTCTAGCCCTTTACCTTTACTCTTTGTGTACTTTAAATGTGTTTCTTGTCAGCATGTTGTGGAATTCTGGTTTTTAATCTACTCTGTAATTCTTTTCTGTTTTATGGGTGAGTTGACACTGTTCACATTCACAGTTTTAATTGCTGTGGCTCCCTCTCCACTCCCAATTTATCCTGTCTTTCTTCCTGTGTTTCTTTAACAGTATTTCCTTGTTAACAGTTATTTGTTTCTTTCTATCACCTCCCCAAGTTCATCATCTATTTTATTCATCCCAACTTTTTCTTACTTCTTTCCTTCTTACTTCCCCATAGGATAAATTATGTTTCTATAGCTAACAGTATATGGATTTTTCTCATTTTGTACAAATTATTATGAGAATAAGATGCAAACATTGCCTGCCATCTTCCCCATCTTCCCCTCCACTATATTGATTTTTATCCTTTTCATGCCAGATATTTTACACTCAATTTTCTTTCTTTTTTCTTTTCTCAGTGTATTCATTTCTTATCCCTTGATTTTGTTTTGCTTTTCCCAAACTATTTTAAAATTCCATCATATTTAATTACTCCCTGTTCTCTGTCTATTTATGCTCCTATTCATTGCCTTTTGTGATAAATTTATTATGTCTGGAATCTTAAGTATCCTAAATAATCAGTTTAATCCCATTATTTTCCTTCATTATCATATTTTAAGTAACTTAAATATCTCCTGTATAATAGATATATTAAGTTTCCCATTCAACACTTTCTCATGTAGGAACAAGATCAGTTTAACTCCATTGAGTCCCTCGAGTTTTTTCTTTTCTTTTTACCTTTCATGGTTCTCTTGAGTGTAAAATTTCTTTTCAGCTCTGGTTGTTATGTTAAGAAATGTCTGGAAGTCCTCTATTTTATCAAATGTTTTGAGTTTCTGGGTAGACAATTCTTGGTAGTTGTCTTTGCTTTGCAGAATATCATATTCCACACCTTTAGGTCCTGTTGTGTAGAAAGCATTAGGGCCTGTTAATCTTCTCTGTGGCTCTAGGATATTTGAAAATTCATTTTTTGATGCCTGTAATAGCATTTCCTTGTTAACAATTATTTGTTTGTTTCTATCACTTCCTCAAGTTCATTTTTTGGCCTGGAATTTCTGGAATTTGGCTCTAATAGGCGTGGAATTATTAAATTTGATATCTCTTTCAGGTAGTTATCAATTGATTCCTTTGTCTTTGAGAGTTCACAAATTTCCATGTTGGTATTGCTGTCCTCTTCTGATCTTGCATTTTGGCCTTCTTTTTTGCTCAAGTAGCTTTCCAGTATCAGACCTTTTCTTTGGCTTTTATTCATTGGGAGGGCTGTGTTTTTTAGGTTTTTTTTAAATTTTATTTAATTTATTTTTTCTGAATTACATGTAAAAATGTTTCCCCAACATTTGTAAAAGAACTTCAAGTCCTAAATTCTATTTCTTCTTCCCTCCCCATCCCTGCTGAGATTGGTAAGCAATCTGACATAGATTTTTTTACATGTGCAATCATATTAAAAAATTTCTATATAAATACTTTCCTGGAAGGAAACTCAAACAAAAAAGAAATTAAAAAAGTAAAAACCTTTGCTCTGATTTGGATTCAGATTGCAACAGTTCTTTCTCTGGAAAAAGATGACATTTTTTAAATTATGAATCCTTTTTGATTTTTTGATCATTATATGACTGAGAATAGCTAAGTTATTCACAGTTGTGCATATTAAAATTACTGGGTACTGTGAACTTTAGATTACACCACCCTACTTAGTCTAACAAAATCAGGAATGTCTACACCCATACTTAAGGATTAAATATCTAGGAGGATGGTCCATGACAGACATGTGCTAGCAAATGACAAATCAGAAACAACTGACAGACCCCTGGGCTGTCCTAAATCAAGCCTAAGATATCATTGATACATGTGAGATGTAGGAAAGTGATATAAAACTGTCTATATATTTTGCATCACTTCCTCTCTCTGGGCTCATGGATGGTGGAGAGGTGGCTGGCGGTAGCTGGCTGAGCATGTTGGCATCTTGGTGTGGTGGCTGCTATTGTCAAGTTTTTAGTGGTGAGTTTTCCTTGATACCATACTGGAGGAAGTCTAGTAACCTAGTTCGGTGAGGCATCTTCTTTTAGATCTCTAAGAGTTTTAGGCTGGTTGTTTCTCTTTTACCTTCCAAACACTATCCACTTAGAAGCTTCTAATCTTCTTCAGAAAGCCTGTGGTGGAAGATTTTGAACTCCCCCTGGCACAGGTCAAGTGGGAGAAATCCTATACCTTCTCCCTCTCTCTTCTCCTTGATTTCTTCCCTATATATTGATTAAACCACCATATATTTCCAAGCTGACTTGGGTATTTTTATTTGGGATATCCCCTGGAGACCAAAAATTAAATTTAGATAAGGTCATTACCCTAAATTATCCTTACAGTACAATGTTCTCCTACTTCTCATTACTTCACTCTGCTTCAGTTCATGTAAGTCTTTCCAGGATTTTCTGAACTTCTCTTACTCATCACTTCTAATAGCGCAGTAGAATTCCATTACAATCATGTACTATTACTTACTCAGTCATTCCCTAATTTGTAGGTATCCCTACTTTCTAAAGCTTTGCCCTTGCATGTCTTTCTTCATGATCTTGCCTATCTGTGAATTTCATTTATATGGTGGAGGGAGAACTGTCTCTGGCTTACCCTGAATGCCTCATGCAACAGATTTAGCTGGATCCTACTTCTCAACTGTCAGCTCTCCCTGGTGTATGAGCACCTTGGTCGTTCCTTCTTCTGAGGGTTCCCCCAGGTGTGCTTTCAGTTGGTCACTCCTCAAACTCCTCAATATGTGCTTTTATCTCATACTTTTGATTTCATTTCTCACACTTCTTATCCTGTAAGAGGAATATTTCCTGTTGGCCCTCTATGTTTTCTTGGCTGAAACCTTGTTTTACTTCTGTCATTTATTGGCTTTGACACTCCAAAATTTGTTTTGAGACATTTTTTTTAACTTCCATGGTTGTTTGAAAGTGGGTTTGGTAATCTTGGAGCATTCCTTATTTCCCCCTCTTGGTTTGAGTTTCTTTCATTTGATCATTTCAATTGAAGGGGAATTGATTTTACTACAGCATTTTATTTTAACTGTGTGTGTCTCTTTGTTTTGTGTATATTCTTCATAAACAACATACTGTTGGATTCTGGTTTCTTGCCCATTCTGCTATCTGCTTCCATTTTATGAGTGAGTTCATCCCATTCACATTTACTGTTATGATTACTAATTCATCATTTCCCTCCATTCTGTTTCCTTCTCTTTATCATTTTCTCTCTATTTTGTCCTGTCCCTACTCTAAAGTCTGTTTTGCCTGTGAGCACTGCTTCTTTTATCTTCCTTCCCTTTCATTGCATTCCTTTTCCCCTTTCCCTTTTCCCTGATCCACTTCTTCCTACTTCCCTGTTGGGTAAGGTAGATATCTATATTGTCAATTGGAAAAAAAAATATATATATATATGCATATGTATGTATGTATATATTCTCTCTTTGAACCAATTTATGTATGAGTGAAGTTCAAGCATTGACTAACTCCCAATGATTTCCTTTGCCACTGTATAGCTCCTTGCATAACTCTTTTATGTGAGATAATTTTACTCATTTCATTCTTCCTTTTCCTTTCCCATTCTTCCAGGGCATCCCTCTTTCTCATCTGCCCATTTTTAAACATCCCAATATAATCAACCCACTCCCATGCCCTCTTTCTATACAGAATCCTTTGCATTGCCTTAATGATTTTAAAGTTCTTAGAATTTCTATGTATCCTTGTGCTATATAGAAAGGTAAATAGTTACAAAAAGGTCAAAGGTGCTTCTATTTCTGTTGCTACCAACTAGTCTCACTACTAGTATTTCATCAATGTACATTTCAGGCCAGTCTCTACCCCTGTTTCACAGATCTCTTTCAGGCCTCATATGATGTCTTGGGCAGGAAGAATGTCTCATTTTGACATTGACTTGGACATTCTACATTTTTATTTAAGGAATTATTTTAAAGTTTTTTGGAAGGGAATGTTGGAGCACTTTCTGTATTCTACCATTTTGGATCTTCCACAGGAAGTCCTCCACATTCCTTGAATAACTTCCAAATGGTTCTGGCTATTTTGAAACCGTTGACATAATAATTCTAATTACTTTATATACCCATTAAGGTAAGTATTGTAACATTTTTATATCCCTGGTGCCTAGCACAATTTCTGTCATAAACTCATTAAGTTAAAAAAAACCCTCCAATCCAGAACAAGAAAAGTATTAAATTGAGAACACTTTTATTTTGTCCTTTTTGTGTTGTTTCTTATAATCCAGAAGTACTCAAATGAGGAAAAAGTTTATTTCAGTTTGTTGAGGATCTATGATGACATAGGTATGAGAATATTCTCAATTACTACAAGTTATAATTCCTCCACCACTTAGGAGATCATTTTTAATTGTAATCATGGCTATAATTTCCCAATGACCAATCTTAAAATGTGACCAAGTCTAAATACTATATACTCCCCAAACAAAGGACATATAATCTATAACCAGAGTCGAACTCAAAACATTTTCTCCATTAGCCTTCTTTTTCTAATAGCCATGGTTGCCTCTGCATCACAATAAGGCATCTAATTAGGAATTTAGTGAAGGAAATTAAAATTTTAAAATTTAGAAAATCTGAAACGGATGATATCCCTTCTTATAATGCCAAACTGGATGAATATTTTTCATTTATATCTCAGTAGTCAGACACATTCTAACCTATTATGCTAGTGTTTGTTCAGAAGAGAATATTTCATCTAAAAGACTTTTTAAATTTTCATACAGTTTTGAATAAATAAAAAGGTGTTCATTAAAAATAAAGGTTGAATAATATGTGGTTGCATTTATAATGAAGAAGTTTACGTTTGTTTAACATGGAGATGAAGGAAGCAGCAGCAAAAAATGTTTGTTTTACCTGGCTTTCAAGGCAGAAAAATGGTATTATGAGTCCCCTTATACTCCAGAAGTTCTTGGTTACATATTACATACAGATGTGTGATGAATTTAACATACCACAGGAGAACTGGTCTCTCATGAAATGTTCACACAAGTATTTTAGGCTTGCTCAAGATTTATTGCTGCATGAAGTCAAAGACAGTAATACAAGTCTTTTTACTCTTGTTACTTCTGTAAAACAATGCCAAATAATCCATCTCATTGGTGTAGCCAGACACTAAATGGACACAGAATTTTGGAGTTTTTAAAAGTGGTTAGCATATTCTAAGTGGGAAGTACCAAAAAAATCGTCTTAGGAATTTCTTTTCACAAAAATTTCTCAAAAAAGGTTAGCAAAAATATAAAAAGGAAAATATAGATTAAAAAAAGAAATAGTTAAAAGATTTGTGTACTAAACAGCCAGCACAAGATTAAAATGTTAGCTTTTGAAATTCTTTGATCCTCTTTACATCAAAGAATAAAATGTAAAATTCTTGTAATATTTTATATCAAAGAACAAGGAATATTCTTTCATAAGAGCCACATTTGAGACAACAAATGTAATGTCCATTCATGCCATAATAAGATTTTTTTTCTTAACTGAAATTATTCTCACTTATAATTGAGACTCAGTTTTAGTGACAATGTGTGCATTAAAACATAAATTATGTTATACCTTTGGCTTTATCTGGAAAACCACTTACCTGACACAACAACCAATGAGAACAGCCTATTTAAGGTATTTATTTTCAATATTAAAGAATGGTCCTGATGAGCAAAGAAAACTAAAAAGAATTATGTTGCAATTACTCTAGCATTGATCTCTTTGACAAGTTCCTCTCTTAATCACTCCATTGTTCCAAAAATCCATAGTCCAAGATTATATTGTAGAGGCTTTGGGGGAAGTTATAGGCTGATCTGTTCTTCCAAAGGTCAAAAGAATTGATAGTATTGAAAGTTGGAAGAACTTTATAGGTCTATGGAAATAGATGTTTCTGAAAGAAGTGTTGCTTATCTAGGAACTTTGAATTCTTACCTCTTAACATAGAGGTGGAAAATTTACCAAGGATAATATTATAAATATGGTACAGTATATTCAACACTGAGTAGAGTACCACCAGAAAGTACTTACAAGCTTTAGTTTGAGACTTTCCTACCTTCTATATTTTGTTTAATGTTTGAGATCCTAATTTCTCACTTGCGACCAAAGTTCCTTCTTTTGAGGTCCTATACACAAGATTAATTCTGGTTTTTCCAAGAATATTCCTTGGTGGAACACCTGAGAAGGCTTAAAAATCATGTAGATTGAATATAGCCAAAGTGAATTTGAATAAGTCTATACTATTTTATTTCATAGTCGATAGTAAAAAAATTATAATAAAGGCCATACCATGGAATATTATTATTTACCCTTTCTATTTCTGCTTTATCACATGGCATCTTTAGGGCCTATTTTTCACCATATGTGATTAATATTAAAAAAAAGTTTGTGCTTTGATATGGGGAAATCCTGTCCACTGAACAGGAAGAGCAAATTACTAAGATACTGGATAAGAACTGACCCTCAAGCTCAGGAATATTTTCCTTCTGCCTCTACATTTTATCAGGAATATTCTGAACTGCTCCCTATGAGATGTAGATAAAGCATTTGTCCATCTCCTACCAAGGCTGCCAGGTGGCTTTGAGTAGTACATATTGCCTAGATAAGTTAGCTTGAGCCTTTTCATTCTTTGTTCATAATCTAATCTTTGTTATTTTGACTTATTACTGTTAGTTTATGCTTTCTTAATTTTGCATGAAGGAATATCTATTCTAAGATGGATGTGCTCAAACTTGGAGATGAAATGGTGAGTTGAAGAGATCTAGAATTTCTCAATCCCATTAGATAAAAACTATCATCAAAGGGAGCAGTATCCAGGACCTATTCTAATGCTATGAGAAAATATTTACTACCAAGAGGCTTGACCCAATCCTGTATACTTGAAGATATGGACTATAAATTACTTGAAGAGTGAAGTAACTATGTGAATTGCAAAACATGTAATCAATAATCCTACAAACTGCGCTGTTTTCTTTGAGTTTTAAGCATCAAATCTCCCAAGAATGTATAGTTCTAGTCATATGTTGTAGCTGAATCCTCTTTTAATTTTTTTCCGATATAAGATGATGAGTATTATAATTCTTTTGTTTCTGTTAGCATTTCTTTTGGGTGAAGGAAATAATTACCTGTCACATACCTGGTTTATATTGGACATTTAATACTATTTTACTTTACTTTTAGGGAGTCCTAGACATAAGCCAAAACCTGATTTCTAAATAATATTTTCCCCGGAGTCCTCAGGTGAGAATTAGAATTGAATGAGTCCAAGACTGTAAGAAAAAGGAGTCAACTCCCAACCCCACCCCACAATAAAGATCAGACTGTCCCCAATCCTCATCCTATCTAGGACTGAACCTGGTCACAATCTCTGAACAGAGGGTACCATAAAGGAAAATGCATGGACCTAGAAATGGATCCTTAATGTTAGATGATAATTGCATTGGAAAATACATTATTAAAATTGTAATCTGAAATAGGGTAACATTTTCCAGGTTATGCATGTGACCTTATTCCATAGACATTTTACATTTGCTATTAGCAAGTTCAGACATTCCAAGACATTGTGCAGGCATGACTGGTTAAATCCCAAACAGCTTGAAAAACCTAAATATTATTAGGTGTGTTTCTGGTTAAGGTAAGTTGCTCTTCAATTCACTGGTGATGCAAGGTATTCTGAACCAGACTTTTTACATGTTTACTGTAAGCTTTATTCCCTAAGATATAGCTTTATAGCACATTAAACTTAAATTTGGGCAGAGAAGTCAAATAAACCAGTAATCTGAACCTGGATTAAAATAAAGAAAATTAATTTTCATTTTTCTATGAAAAATGTATATAATATAGAGCCAAAAGCAGTTAACTAATTGGCTGCCAGAACTTTTTGCTATTAGCTATGAGTAAGCTTACTCATATGAATCTGTACAAGTCTTAAATTCTCTGCCACAATTTCTTAAATGCAAAATTGAAAATAAACAAACTGGAATGATGTTTATTTTGAGGGAAAGTTAAAACAAATAATTAAAGACAAACTACCCCAAGCAGAAAAAAAAGAAAAGAAAGAAAGAAATATTTGTGGTTTGCTTTGATGGATCTATGATCTCATCAGTATGGGTACTACTTTCCCTAGGGCAGAATGTAACCTCTCCGTGCCTTCTCATCTTCTGCATTTCTGATCTTTGCCTTCCATAAATCCTCCTTAAAGAATCCACCCAATACCCTGTAGGCCAACTTCTTTTTTTTCCTTGTTTGTTTTAAAATATCTTGGAGTATTAATTGGCAGCTTGGTATAGTAGATAGAGAACTAACTTCTACATCATGTAGACTTGAGTTTAAGTTTTACCTCTAATACCTCTAATAACATTGTTTTTATGAATCTGAATGAGTAATTTAAGCACTCATTTCCCAGACAGTGTTCTAGGTCTAAAAGTTTCAGACTGCCCACAAATCTATATCAATGATTCAGTTTATTCATCAAGGATTTCCTTTTTTAAATACAATCATAAGCCTAAAATATAAACAAGTATAATAATTTATTATATAAAATTTTAATATGAGTTATGTTTTATACATAAGATCTTCATATATGTATTTATTTAAAGAACATGGAATCATACTGAAGGACTGGAAAATGATTTTTACAGATTTACATGCTCTAATACATATGTCTTACTCCAATATACCTACAGATATATATGTGTATGAATATTACTTCAACATACCCATGATAATGTATGCTTGCACAGTTGTTCACAATACTAACTACATATGGTATCTACAGGGAAATATATAATGTTTTAGATTATTTACAATCAATAATTTAGGTATTGTAATTCCAAATATGAGATTCTTGTCCAATGACCAGTGAATCATTGATTTTGGGAAATCTAATCAATATATGTATTGGTATTCTCACTCTGAATGGTGCCAGAAGATTAGGGAATTATGGCTTAATGTAAAAAAAGGCTCATGAATTCTCCAATAACACAATGAAAGGATAGGCACATTGGTTTAATACTTTTGCTGAAGGCAAATGTCATTTTATAGAATTATTATTTTCTTTCTATTTTTTGATGATCATAAACAGAAAGACAATCACAAATAAAATTTTCATTATATGAAATCATCTCTTATAGATGAAGAGACAAAAAAATTCTATTAGGAAATTTGCATGTTTCCCCAATGTCATTATATACATTAATAAATAATGAATTCAGTGCAAAAAATGGCAACAGATGAAAAATATATGTTAACATATAGTTCTGGACTAATAAAATAAACAAATAAAAGGCTTATAAACTACTCAGAAAATACTTTAGTCCATATTGGTGTATTTTTAATTTGTTTCCAATTTTTCATTATTGCCAATTTTTAAAATATGGTTTGGATCAGTAATTTCAACACTCCAGGGATATTCCAATGTAGATATTTACTCAATCAATGGAGAATAGCAACTCATCTGTCATTCACATTCAAAGTGCTTCCCAGAGTTTATTTGCTCATTAAATTGCAGGACATATTTAAACTCAATACCTCTTCACTCTCAGGTTAAATCTTTTTAGAAGAGCCATCTCATTGGAGTAAGCTTGCTCACTGACCTAATTGAGGAAAATTTCTAGGATTTCTATGATATGATTATCTTATTTGTCCATCATTATAATTTAGTTAGGGAAGTATTATAGGTATTATCTCTATTTCAAATAGCATTTAAAGATGAAACTGAAAGGACAAAAAAAAAGAAAATAGAAAATATCCTTAGCATTTCTTATGACAAATTCTCTTTTTTCCACAAGTTATAGTGGAGTCAACACATTCATGAACACAAGCAAGCATCATAGTAACTAATATGCTGCATGGGGTCATAGGAATAGAATCAACAAAAGTAAATACATATAAATAGATAGATAGATAGTTAGATAGATGGATGGATGGATAGATATAGATGTGTGTATATGTATGTATTTGTATCTCTATACATATAGTTATGTATGAAGGCTCAGTGATTATCCATATGCCAGCACACCCCTGGAAGATAGATATAGATATGTGCTAGAGTTCAATTGTTAAACATTTGCCATAATATCCCTATATGACTCTATAACTATAGATAGATATATAGATATATAAATATTTAGATAGATAGATAGATAGATAGATAGATAGATAGATAGATAGATAGATGGATGGATGGATGGATGAATGGATAGATATAGATGGATAGAAATATCAATATATACATATTTATATAGATGAATATTTAAATTTAATCAGTGTTATTAACATTTTTAAGTCTAGAAATAAACAAAAGAATAAATCAAGCCCTTTTTGTAGCTATTTGCCCATTTATGCCATATAAATGTTCACATTAAAATTTCAACATAGCTCTTACAAAACAGTTAGAGCTACTTCTAGCACACTTCTCTTTGGAAGGTATGATAAGGAAATAGGAAGAATTCTATAAAGATTAAAATATCCAATTATAAATCCAATACTCCAAATATTATTTTAATACTAATTATTAAATTTTTTTAAACTCCAGCAAGCACCCGAAGTAGTCTCTTGTTCTAAATTTGGCTCAAATTCAAGTCAAAGTTCACAACAATAACATATCCTCCCCCCCCCCCCCCGATGAAAATAATAATACATTTCCCCCTCTTGAGGACGATACAGGGATGCATGTAGGAATAATCAGAGATACATGTTCAAGACATAAGGCATATAAATCAAGTATCAAAAAACATCAGGAATCAAAGAAATTAAAATTAAACTTCTGAGTCAGATTAAAAAAAAACTATACAAAGAAAACTTGAAGAAAAAGAGAAAAAATTCCAGAAAGAAGGAAAAAAAAGAGGAAAAAATATGTCACAACTCACAACAGGCTCTTATAGTGATCCATGTCCCATAAGCATACAAAAACAATTAGTCACTAACCCAGTTTAGCAGTCTGGACTACAGTAAGTTGTCACATCATGAGAGAAAATAAAAAAAGAGACTAGATCTCGTGATAAATTGGAAATAGAATTTCCTGGTTCCACCCTTTTCTTTGTTTTTTTTTTTCTGGAATATGGAGCCAGGGTAAACAATGTCATATGCTTGATATAAAGTGTGGTACAAGGAAGTCCTGCATTTAACACATGTTAAACAGCCGCAACCTAGAGTCTCACACATGATAAAGTCTCTGTGCTTTTTGTGCAGAATGTCATCAATCCCTGTAGGATTGGTTTGGTTTCTTTCACCTTTTATTTCCGTGTTTGGCACTTTGCAAGTCAAGTTCTGTGCTCCTTTGTGCTCTGTTTGTCCTTGGCTCAGAGATAGTCGTTGAGCAAAAGTTGCAGTAGTTAAATAACTAGTGGCAGGTTGCCATAGTCCAAAGCTTTTTGGGTATGTTTTTTTTTTTTTTTGTGATAGGTAAATGGTCATCTTAGGTTATACTATTGCAAAAAGGAAAAATATTTAAAATTTTTTCAATACTAGTAACGTGTTTCAAAGGCAAAAAATGAGAAAAGAAGGAAAAAAATCAAATACTGTATGACACATGTAGGAAAAAACACAAGATGTTAAAATTGTGTATATTTCACAATTAACGAAGTAAAATATAGGAACTAGTTTTCAAAAAATAAGATTAATTTCCTCTTTGTGCAAATAAGGCAGATAAAACAATGTGAGTGCATATGAGGTAGGCAAAGGAATAATACATTCAAGAAAATACAAAAAAAAATAGTAAAGGCACAAAATGTTACAAAAGGCACATCAGGTCAATATAGGTCACTAATACAGATTTTCTTCTATGAGGTAGTACATGTGTTGCCCTACAAGGCAATTTGTTCAAATACAAGGATCAATCAAATAAAGTGCAACAAAATACTATAAATTCAGCAATAAAGAAGTCCAATCACGCTCTTGTTCCGGTTAAGATGGCGGCTTAGAGAAAGCTGAAGTTCAGATCTCCGGAAAACCCTTCCCGACCGATCTCAAATTAGAAGCTCCTAAGGCGCCGAAATTCAAAACGATCAACAGCACAGACCCTGGGAACCCTCCTCCTGGACCTGGACCCGGTTCAAAAGGTACGGCTCCCCTTAAAAGCCAGAACCCGAGATCCCTCGGACCTCAGGGGTAGGAGCGCAGAGTCCAAGGCTCCCGGAAGCGGCAGCCGCGTGGGGCTCAGAGAGCAGGGTCTGAGGAACAACAACCCTCAGGGCCTTCTACCCGAGTCCCAGTCCGGGTGAAAGTTACTGCCTGGGGCCTCCGCTGCAAAGAGCTGGTCGGTCCTGGTGAAAGTTACTGCCTGGGGCCTCCGCTGCAGAGAGCTGGTCAAAACAACAGCAACCCTCAGGGCGGGCAAGACAGCCTCACGGGCTGGATCCTGCTATCCAAGTCTCAGTGAAAGTCTGTGCTCTCGGAGCTTGGGGAAGCGGCAGCCCATCCCCCCGCAGGCCGACGAAACAGCCTCACGGCCAGGGATTCTGAAGGCAACTTCCGGAAATCGAGCCAGGGGGAGAGTGTGGCCTCGTGGTCCGACCCTTCCATTCCAGTTCCAGTGAGGCATATTCAGTTTAACCCAGGGAACGCCCATAGAACCAACATCAGCCCAGGACTAAAGCCTCTGATCACCAGACAAAGACAAGAAAAGCCAATCCTCCACGTTCAGAGATGACAAATTCCACAGAAGCACAGAAGCCCCAAAATACCAAGAAAAATAAGAAGAAAGGGGCGACTCTGGACACATTCTATGGAGCCAAAATACAAAATACAGAGCAGATAGAAGAAGATATACAAGACAATTCTCCAAAATCTTCCAAAGGAAATAGAAACTCTCCACAAACCCATGAAGAATTTGAATCAGAAAGGACCAAAAAGATGGAAGCCCTCTGGGAGGAAAAGTGGGAAATGATGCAAAAGAAATTCACGCATCTACAAAACCAGTTTGACCAAACTGTAAAAGAAAACCAGGCTTTAAAGCAAGAACTAATAAAGCAAAGCCAAAACACCAAGAAATTAGAAGAGAACATAAAATATCTCACCGACAAGGTGATAGATCTGGAAAACAGGGGGAGAAGAGAAAATTTAAGAATAATTGGACTCCCAGAAAAGCCAGAAATAAACACCAAACTGGACATGGTGATACAAGATATAATCAAAGAAAATTGCCCAGAGATTCTAGAACAAGGGGGCAATACAGCCACTGACAGAGCTCACAGAACACCTTCTACACTAAACCCCCAAAAGACAACTCCCAGGAATGTAATTGCCAAATTCCAAAGCTATCAAACAAAAGAAAAAATCCTACAGGAAGCCAGAAAAAGACAATTTAGATATAAAGGAATGCCAATCAGGGTCACACAAGACCTTGCAAGTTCTACGCTGAATGATCGTAAGGCATGGAACATGATCTTCAGAAAGGCAAGAGAGCTGGGTCTCCAACCAAGAATCAGCTACCCAGCAAAACTGACTATATACTTCCAAGGGAAAGTATGGGCATTCAACAAAATAGAAGACTTCCAACTTTTTGCAAAGAAAAGACCAGAGCTCTGTGGAAAGTTTGATACCGAAAATCAAAGAGCAAGGAATACCTGAAAAGGTAAATATTAAGGAAAGGGGAAAAATGTTATCTTCTTTTACTCAAACTCTCTTCTATAAGGACTACATTTATATCAATCTATGTATACTAATATGTGGGGAAAATGTAATGTATAAATAGGGGGTAAAGAAAGACCAAATAGAATAATCGTTCTCACACAAAGATTCACACAGGAAGGGGAGGGGAAGAAAACTCCTATAAGAAGGAGAGGAAGGGGGGGGGGGTTTACTTAGACCTCAATCTCAGGGAAATCAACTCTGAGAGGGAAAACATCCAGATCCATTGGGATCTTGAATTCTATCTTACCCAACAAGGGTAAGGAGAAGGGAAAACCAAGGGGGGGAGGGGGAGAGGGAGAACAAAAAGGGAGGGAAAGAGAGGGGGGAGGGGGAGGGAACAAAAAGGGAGGGACTAAAAAGGGAAACATCAAGGGAGGGGACAAGGGGGACTGATTCAAAGTAAATCACTGGACTAAAAGGTAGAGCCGAAGAAGAAAAGGTTAGAATTAGGGAAGGCAATCAAAATGCCAGGGAGTCCACAAATGACAATCATAACTTTGAACGTGAATGGGATGAACTCACCCATAAAACGTAGACGAATAGCTGAATGGATTAGAATCCAAAACCCTACCATATGTTGTCTTCAAGAAACACACATGAGGCGGGTTGACACCCACAAGGTCAGAATTAAAGGATGGAGTAAGACCTTCTGGGCCTCAACTGATAGAAAGAAGGCAGGAGTGGTAATCATGATATCTGATAAAGCCAATGCAAAAATAGACTTGATCAAAAGGGATAGGGAAGGTAATTATATTTTGTTAAAAGGGACTCTAGACAATGAGGAAATATCATTAATCAACATGTATGCACCAAATAATATAGCACCCAAATTTCTAATGGAGAAACTAGGAGAATTGAAGGAAGAAATAGACAATAAAACCATACTAGTGGGAGACTTAAACCAACCATTATCAAATTTAGATAAATCAAATCAAAAAATAAATAAGAAAGAGGTAAAAGAAGTGAATGAAATCTTAGAAAAATTAGAATTAATAGACATATGGAGAAAAATAAATAGGGATAAAAAGGAATACACCTTCTTCTCAGCACCACATGGCACATTCACAAAAATTGACCATACATTAGGTCACAGAAACATAGCACACAAATGCAAAAAAGCAGAAATAATGAATGCAGCCTTCTCAGATCACAAGGCAATAAAAATAATGATTAGTAATGGTACATGGAAAACCAAATCTAAAACCAATTGGAAATTAAACAATATGATACTCCAAAACCGTTTAGCTAAAGAAGAAATCATAGAAACAATTAATAATTTCATCAAGGAAAATGACAATGGCGAAACATCCTTTCAAACCTTTTGGGATACAGCCAAAGCGGTAATCAGAGGCAAATTCATATCCCTGAAAGCTCATATTAACAAACAAGGGAGAGCAGAAATCAATCAATTGGAAATGCAATTGAAAAAACTCGAAAGCGATCAAATTAAAAACCCCCAGCAGAAAACCAAATTAGAAATCCTAAAAATTAAGGGAGAAATTAATAAAATCGAAAGTGATAGAACTATTGATTTAATAAATAAGACAAGAAGCTGGTACTTTGAAAAAACAAACAAAATAGACAAAGTATTGGTCAATCTAATTAAAAAAAGGAAGGAAGAAAAGCAAATTCACAGCATTAAAGATGAAAAGGGGGACAGCACCTCCAATGAGGAGGAAATTAAGGCAATCATTAGAAATTACTTTGCCCAATTATATGGCAATAAATACACCAATTTAGGAGAAATGGATGAATATATACAAAAATACAAACTGCCTAGACTAACAGAAGAGGAAATAGAATTCTTAAATAATCCCATATCAGAAATTGAAATCCATCAAGCCATCAAAGAACTTCCTAAGAAAAAATCCCCAGGGCCTGATGGATTCACCAGTGAATTCTATCAAACATTCAGAGAACAGTTAACCCCAATACTATACAAACTATTTGACATAATAAGCAAAGAGGGAGTTCTACCAAACTCCTTTTACGACACAAACATGGTACTGATTCCAAAACCAGGCAGGTCAAAAACAGAGAAAGAAAACTATAGACCAATCTCCCTAATGAATATAGATGCAAAAATTTTAAATAGGATACTAGCAAAAAGACTCCAGCAAGTGATCAGAAGGATCATTCACCATGATCAAGTAGGATTCATACCAGGGATGCAGGGCTGGTTCAACATTAGGAAAACCATCCACATAATTGACCACATCAACAAGCAAACTAGCAAGAACCACATGATTATCTCAATAGATGCAGAAAAAGCCTTTGATAAAATACAACACCCATTCCTATTAAAAACACTAGAAAGCATAGGAATAGAAGGGTCATTCCTAAAAATAATAAACAGTATATATCTAAAACCAACAGCTAATATCATCTGCAATGGGGATAAACTAGATGCATTCCCAATAAGATCAGGAGTGAAACAAGGATGCCCATTATCACCTCTACTATTTGACATTGTACTAGAAACACTAGCAGTAGCAATTAGAGAAGATAAAGAAATTGAAGGCATCAGAATAGGCAAGGAGGAGACCAAGTTATCACTCTTTGCGGATGACATGATGGTCTACTTAAAGAATCCTAGAGATTCAACCAAAAAGCTAATTGAAATAATCAACAACTTTAGCAAAGTTGCAGGATACAAAATAAACCCACATAAATCATCAGCTTTTCTATATATCTCCAACACAGCGCAGCAGCAAGAACTAGAAAGAGAAATCCCATTCAAAATCACCTTAGACAAAATAAAATACCTAGGAATCTATCTCCCAAGACAAACACAGGAACTATATGAACACAACTACAAAACACTCGCCACACAACTAAAACTAGACTTGAACAATTGGAAAAACATTAACTGCTCATGGATAGGACGAGCCAATATAATAAAAATGACCATCCTACCCAAACTTATTTATCTATTTAGTGCCATACCCATTGAACTACCAAAATACTTCTTCACTGATTTAGAAAAAACCATAACAAAGTTCATTTGGAAGAACAAAAGATCAAGGATATCCAGGGAAATAATGAAAAAAAACACATATGATGGGGGCCTTGCAGTCCCAGACCTCAAACTATATTACAAAGCAGCAGTCATCAAAACAATTTGGTACTGGCTAAGAAACAGAAAGGAAGATCAGTGGAATAGACTGGGGGAAAACGACCTCAGCAAGACAGTATACGATAAACCCAAAGATCCCAGCTTTTGGGACAAAAATCCACTATTCGATAAAAACTGCTGGGAAAATTGGAAGACAGTGTGGGAGAGACTAGGAATAGATCAACACCTCACACCCTACACCAAGATAAATTCAAAATGGGTGAGTGACTTAAACATAAAGAAGGAAACCATAAGTAAATTGGGTAAACACAGAATAGTATACATGTCAGACCTTTGGGAGGGGAAAGGCTTTAAAACCAAGCAAGATATAGAAAGAATCACAAAATGTAAAATAAATAATTTTGACTACATCAAACTAAAAAGCTTTTGTACAAACAAAACCAATATAACTAAAATCAGAAGGGAAACAACAAATTGGGAAAAAATCTTCATAGAAACCTCTGACAAAGGTTTAATTACTCATATTTATAATGAGCTAAATCAATTGTACAAAAAATCAAGCCATTCTCCAATTGATAAATGGGCAAGGGAAATGGATAGGCAGTTCTCAGATAAAGAAATCAAAACTATTAACAAGCACATGAAGAAGTGTTCTACATCTCTTATAATCAGAGAGATGCAAATCAAAACAACTCTGAGGTATCACCTCACACCTAGCAGATTGGCTCACATGATAGCAAAGGAAAGTAATGAATGCTGGAGGGGATGTGGCAAAGTAGGGACATTAATTCATTGCTGGTGGAGTTGTGAACTGATCCAACCATTTTGGAGGGCAATTTGGAACTATGCCCAAAGGGCGACAAAAGAATATCTACCCTTTGACCCAGCCATAGCACTGCTGGGTCTGTATCCCAAAAAGATAATGGACACAAAGACTTGTACAAAAATATTCATAGCTGCGCTCTTTGTGGTGGCCCAAAACTGGAAAACGAGGGGATGCCCATCAATTGGGGAATGGCTGAACAAACTGTGGTATATGTTGGTGATGGAATACTATTGTGCTCAAAGGAATAATAAAGTGGAGAAGTTCCATGGAGACTGGAACAACCTCCAGGAAGTGATGCAGAGCGAGAGGAGCAGAACCAGGAGAACATTGTACACAGAGACTAATACGCTGTGGTATAATCGAACGTAATGGACTTCTCCATTAGGGGCGGTGTAATGTCCCTGAACAACTTTCAGGGATCCAGGAGAAAAAAAACACCATTCATAAGCAAAGGATAAACTATGGGAGTGGAAACACCGAGAAAAAGCAACTGCCTGAATACAGAGGTTGAGGGGACATGACAGAGGATAGACTTTAAATGAACACTCTAATGCAAATACTATCAACAAAGCAATGGGTTCAAATCAAGAAAACATCTAATGCCCAGTGGACTTACGCGTCGGCTATGGGGGGTGGGGGGGAGGAAAAGAAAATGATCTATGTCTTTAACGAATAATGCTTGGAAATGATCAAATAAAATATATTAAAAAAAAAAGAAGTCCAATCACAATCAATAGTCAAATACAATCAATGCAAGCAATTATTCACCATCAACAGAAGGTACTCATTTTATATGGCTACAATGAGTCCCTCTCTCCAATTTTTATGGTTGTTGGCCTAGTTAATAGGACCTGGAATGGTCCATCATAAGTAGGTTCAGTCAACCCAGAACATTTGAAATTCTTTATGTACACACTATCACCTGGGTTTAAATCATGAAGCTAGAAATCAATGGGACCTGCTTGAAGAGCAGCTCCAGAGTCATGGAGTTCTTTCAATTTTGTTCGTAATTGTCTGATATATGTAGCAATGGTTGTATCCCCTTCTAACAGTGAGGCATAGGCAGGGGCAAATGGTTGTGCCTGAATAGGTGGGTGTCCAAATAACATCTCAAATGGTGAGGTGTGTAAATCACCTCTGGGTCTACTTCTGAGATAAAAGAGGCCAGAGGTAGAATTTCAGGCCACTTTAAATGAGTCTCCATGCATAATTTGCCAATCATAATTTTAAGTTCTTTATTCATTTGTTCAACTTGGTCAGAGCTCTGGGGATGATATGGTGTATGAAATTTAGGAATTATCCCCAGACATGAATAAATTTGAGATAACACCGAATAGGCAAAATGAGTTCCTTTATTCAAATCAATATGTGCTGGCAGGCCAAAATGAGGAATACTTTCTTTCAAAAGGATTTTAGCAACAAAAGGTGCTGTGGCATGAGCAGTAGGAAATGCTTCAGGACACCTGATCAGTTGATTGACTATGACCAGGCAAAATTTATACTGTCCAGCTTTTGGTATAGAGATAAAGTCAATTTGTAGGTGCTAAAATGGTATGTAAGCAAGAGGACATTCACCAATGGCTTTTCCTCAAAAGGCATGTTGATTAAAGGTCTGGCAGGTATGACAAGCTGTACATACCTTAGAGGCAATTGTAGCTATTCCAGGTGCCATTCATACTCTTTAAACAGAGTCTACAATGCCTTTGTTGCCAAAATGATCGTGTTTATGAAAAGAGTGACAAATCTGGTTATAGAAAGCTCTAGGGAGTAAGGGTTTGCCATCTGGTGATACCCATACTCCTTTTATCTGTTTTGCTTTAAATCTCTGCTTCCATTTTTCCACTTCCTTGTCAGTATAATAAAGGGATAGATCCAAATCACCAGTAATTATTAGTGGCATAATTAATTCAGGTCCTTCTAAGGCTGCTAGTTTTGCTGTGATATCTGTTTGGTTATTTCTCTTGGAGAGAGGGTCTTTGCCACCTATATGTGCAGAGCAGTAAATGACAGCTATAGCTTTGGGGAGCTGGATGGCAGAAAGTAGTTCAGTAATAAGGTTTGCATTGGCAATACATTTTCCAGCTGATGTTAAGAATCCCCTCTGAAGCCATAGCATGCCAATGGCATGACATATGTCAAAGGCATAGAGGGAGTCTATGTAAATTGTGACTCTTTTATCTTTTGCAATGATACAGGTGTGTTTCAAAGCTGTGAATTCTACAGCCTATGCGCTTACATTTGAGGGCAAGGAAGCTGACCACAGCAACTACTGTAGCTCCTGTATAGCACACACCATCCCTCATAAGTGAAGAACCATCTGTAAATAATATTAAATCCAAATCATCCAATGGGGTGTCCAATAAATCATTAAGAGGTTTATCAACAGTGGGCAGTAAAGATGTACAATCATATAAAGGTTTTCCAGAAATTGGGAAAATGGGGAGCAAGGTTACAGGATTAAGTAGTCCACAGCATTTTAGTGTGATATGTTCATTAATTATATAGGGTTATCTCATACCTAGTAATCCTTTGGTCAGTAAATGCCTGTGTCCTATGTCTTAATAACAATGCCTCGACCTCATGTGGGCACATTATGGTCAGAGGGCATCCCAATACCAGATTGCCAGATTTGGTTACCAGGAAAGCTGTGGCAGCTACTCCTATAAGGCATGGTGGTGCTCCAGCAACTACTGGGTCAAGCTGGGCTGAATAATATACTACTGGGCATTGAGCAGGTCCCAAAAAGTTGAGTTAGAACATCTTGAAGCTACCCCTTTTTGTTCATGGACATATAAGGCAAGTGGTTTATCATAATTTGGTATGTGTAGAGCAGGGGCAGACAGGATAGCTTGTTTTAAATTTGAAAGAGCTGTTAGGTGTTGTGTTTCCAATTTAAGTGGTTCAGGGACTGAGTTTTTGTAAGTGCTACCAGGGGCTTAGTGATTTCCCCATAGCAAGGGATCAACTGCCAACAAAATCCTGTTACTCCAAGAATAGCTGTCAATTTCTTTTTAGTGGTAAGAGCACTTAACTTTTTTATATTTTTAATATGCTTGGGAGAAATTAAACAGGAACCAGCAGTTAAAATAAAGCCCAAATATTGTAGCTTGGGGAGACACTACTGAACGTTGTCCTTGAAGACCTTGTGGCCTCTCTTATGTTGCTCTGAGTGGAGGTGTTTGCTATCCACTTGGCATGCTTCATTGTTTGGTGAGGCCAAGAATAAATCATCCATATACTGAATTAAATGAATGTATTTAAATTTTATGGCTTCTGTATCAGCAGTTAAGAATTGTGTGAACAAAATAGGGCTGTCCATGAAACCTTAGGGCAGACAAACCCAGGTTCCCTGGGAGCCCTGCCAGGTGAAAGCAAAGAGATGCCTGGAGTTCTAATGTATGGGTATAGAGAAGAAAGCTGAGCACAAGTCTACTACTATAAAGTATGTAGCTGTGCTAGGAATACAAGAAATAACAGTATTTTTGTTGGAAACTACAGGGTATCTCTTTATTATGTGATTGTTCACAGCTCTCAAATCCTGGACAAAGTGATAGAGATGCTTGCCATAGGGTCCCAATTTCAGTTTTTTAACAGGCAGGATGGGCGTATTTTATTCAGATTTACAGGGAATTATGATGCCTTGGTCAATCAGGGAATTTATTACTGGTGTAATGCCATCAATTGCCATCTTCAAAAGCAGGTACTGAGGAATGGAATGAGGTGGGCTAGATTTTGTTTGAACTTGGACAGGGGCAGCTGATTTAAGTAGGCCAACATCAGAAGATGATGTGGCCCAGAGAGACTGAGGTATATTAGTTGGGATCTCAAAAATAGGAGTCTCCTTTGTTTCATGAGTTTCTGAAGGAAATACAAGGAGTAAGTTAAGAATTCCTCAGGCAATTCCATAGAGCAATCTGGAAAGGAAGTTACTGTGACCCTAAACTTGCACAAAAGGTCTCTCCACAGAAAATTTAAAGGGGAGCCAGGCATTAAGAGGAAAGAGTATTCCACACTAAAGGGTCCTAAGGACACTATTCTAGGGAAAAGCTTGGGAACTTTTAGAGGTGTCCCTGATACCCTCTGATATTAACTGAGCAAATGGAACTGCAGTACGGATCAGGTGCACTCTTCAGTACAGACCGGAAAACTCCAGTGTCCAAAAGGCAACCACAATAGGTGTTATCAACCTATAATGTTACCTGGGGCTCATTAGTATGGGGGGGCAGTGGATAGGGACAACAGGTAGTAAGATGTCAGTGTCTAGAAAATCAAAGGTTGTATCCTCTGATTCCTGTGCCCCACCCCCCACCCCCCAGTACACCTTCATAATCTTTGGTTAGTACCTTGGGCTCCCCCCTGAAGGGCAGTAGCTCCCTGGGTGGTTTGGGGGTTAGCTTTACTCAAAATATACTGCTGTGGGGTCATTTGGTATGAGTTGTCAGATGCCTGATTTATGTCCCCAGGATTATTATCAGTTCTAAAATTAAGATTCCTGAAATCACCATTATATCATATATCATATATATATATATATATATATATATATACATCATTCCTATAATTGTTCCTTTAAGAATTTCTCTGGTTGGTAGAGTTCATCTACCTGGGAAAAATTCCTACAGTTCATCTTTATGTAGCCCTTCTTATGACAGAATTGACAGGTAAGGGACAGATAGTTAGGTTCTTGAAGAGGGTCTAGAGCCATTGGTTGATCATCATGCCCTTTGTTTTGTTTATCAGTCTTATCCTCCAAAAATTTGATTTGTTTTCTCAAGGTTTTTATGTCATTATTAGCCTCTTCCTGTTTTTCCTTTTGGCCTTTAAAGACATAAGAGGCAGTGTTTCTCAACTCTTCAAGGTCCATCTGAGGCCACCGTGGGCAATGCATCTTAATCTTAAAATAATCTTGTACCACCCTGCAAGAGTTGTTGACAAAATGTTTCTTTATTTGTTTATTATCTTTGTCTTAAGAAATATCAAAGTCTATGACCCCCAAGCTCAATGAGCTTTCTATGAATTGTGAGGGTGTCTCATTATCTAATTTCTAAGTCTTTCAAATTTTGACCATGCTTCCGTATCTTCAGAGCATTCTTGCATAACTGTTTTAATGACATCCCAACAGAGATGCAATTGCAACTAGTCCGTGGTACTGTAATAATCTCATACAGGATCTAGAGCTGGCCAGAGTGGTGCACTAAACCCCCAGACCTTGTTAAAATGAGAGATGATTTTATTTTTCTTACATTCTGTTAGAATAGCATTGAACAAATTCTCAACATCCTTATAGGACGGGTCATATTGATAAAAAATATCAGACATCTTCTTGGTCACAACTAAAGTTTTGCATTCAAATGAAGGTACATTATGTTTCAGTTCTCTAATTTCTTGGGGATTAAAAGGAACATGATATCTTAGGGTCACCACATCCCCATTGAGTCCTATTTTGGGCATTTCCCTTAAGGGGAAAAGGTGTTCATGGTAGTCATCTGATGCCTGTGATTCCTTAGACATTGACTGTGAGGATTCCAACATGGATAGGAACAGGTATGGTAGCAGAACGAAATTTCTTTGGAGTTGGGGCTGGTCGTGGGGTGGGAGAAAAGGCAGGAAAGGATGGGGGGTTAGAAGAAGGATAAGGGGAGGTAAGATCAGTCAGGAGTTGCAGAGCATGAGAGAGATGTTGCAGAGGACAAGAGAGAAGGGTCTGTACCTGATGTATAAGAGAGGGGCGTCTCATCTCCATTTTGGGAGAAAACGGATCATCCTCTGTTTGTGCTTCAGGAGCAGGCTCACAAAATTCAGACTTGTTTTGGGTGGGATCAGTATTTTTCATTAGGTCATGTAAGTGTTTGAAATTCTTTGATTGAATTTTACTGTCAGCCTGCATTTCTGCTTTAATCTCTTGTATAGAGGCATCTTTGTCTTAAGAATGAAGATGAGAAAAATTAAGTATCCTAGTAGTATGAGGAGGAGGAAATTTGGAATCTTACATGCTTCTAATTGGATAAAAAGCAAAAGGCTTCCATGCATGGTAGTATTTATGCTACTTAGCATTTTGATCAAAAAAGGAGAAAAATGTATATAGTTTTATTGATTTATTTTTTTAATTATTATTATTGTAAGGAGTAGGGCTAGAAGGTGAGGGTATTTAGCTTATTTTACTTTATTATGATTTTATTGGAATTTTATTTTAAAAAAGGGAAAATTTTTTTAAATTATTTATTTATTTATTGCTATCATCTAATGACAGCAAACAACCACTGTAGCTAAACAAGAAAAGGGGAAAAAATAAAGAGAAGAGAAAGAGAAAAAAAAAGGAAGAAGAAAAGAGAGAAGAAAAAAATCAATGTTCAATATTGACCTCTAGTGCCCAAAAAGCAGCACTATAACTGGGAGGGTTTAGGGGCATGTTTAGGGATGGTTTTTCAGGGTAAGGGATATGGGTAGGGACTGCCAGAAACCAAAATGGAGGATATGACTACAAAATCCGAGGGAGACAGAGAGATGGAAGTAAGGCAAATTTGCTAAAGAAAGGAGGGGTAGGAGTTAAGCTGGGGTGATTAAAAAGAGGGCTAGGACCCTCCAAGACAAGGCAAAGAGCCTGGTGGAGCCTAGGGAGCAGTCCAGTGGGGAAAGGGACATCCCTTCTGAGCTGGCTAGGGAAAGGGAAGCTTATACCCATCAGCTAGAATGGGGATCAGGGCAGCAGAAGTAGCAGCAATGAGGGTGGGGCAAGGCTGGAACTAGTTCTGGCTAAAAAAAAACAACAAAAAAATCTGACAGCAGCTTTGGGTCATGGGTAGGAGAAGCCAAGCCAGGTGTGACTAGGCTTCAGCAGCAGCAGGACGCATTAGAAGCACCAGGTTGGGCTTGGGGTGCTGCTGCTGAGGTAATAGTTTGAGGCAGCAGGGAAAGAGTGGGCCTGCTTCTTGGCCAGGGTTTGGGTAAGCTGCAGGCAGGAATGGTCAATCAAGCTGATAGGATTGCTCTCCAGGGCATGGGCGTGGAGAGGCTTCTCCACCAAGTCCCTTAAATTAAGGCAGTTGGGCCAGTAGGAGAGCCTGGTGTAAAAATACTCGCATCTGCCAAAGACTCGGGAGGCAGAAGGAGAGCTATTGGAATGAGCTGCATGCAGCTGGGCAGCTGGTGAGGGGGTTTGAACACTCCCAGCAGAAAAGCAGCTTTGGTTGCAAACCAGTAACAGTTTTAAATTGCAGGGTTGCTTGGCTATAACCTTGCTGCTGGCTTTAAAGAAAAGGAAAAGAAAAACTGAGTTTCCGAGTTCCTTAGTGGTCGCAAAAAAAAAATGTAAAGATTAAAATTAATATCCAATACTCCAAGTATTATTTTAAAATTATTTACTAAAATTTTAAACAAACCTCCAGCAATCACCCAAAAGGCTCCCTCCTTCCCACTAATACCAAGCCAGAGAGAGCTGCGTGGGCTGAAACAGAAACTCCAAAACTCCCTCCAAATAAGGAGACACACAAACAGGAAAAGGAAAAGGGGACTGTGGGAAATGTAGTGTCTAGGGTCTAAGATTCTAAATCAATACAACTTACTTGTCTATCAGATATTCTGTATACGATTCTCCATAACTCTACTCCCAAAGTTCATCGGATTACTATTTTCTTCTTATTTAAAGGTCATGCCCTGCCTTAAGTTACTTCAGGCCTCACAATTGCTTTAGGTGCTTTGGGAATCCATCTTCAAGAGGGAAGGTAAGTAACTTCCCCTTGGTTGAGATCTAGGACTCTCTCTTGGGTGAGCAAAGTTATATTGCTTCCAGTAGAAGAGATCGAGAGCCTTAATTCTATATTGTTTAGTATATATTTTCCTATACATATACCCATTGATTTCTTTTTTGCCATTAAACTGAATAAATGGATTTCTCTGCTACTTACCATGTGTATTCACTGTGGAAGTGCTAATTGAGAGAAAGAGCATCAATTGATAAATATAAGGCTGGAGTCCTGCTTCTCCCCAGAGAGGAACAGCTATCAGAAACTTGAAACTGAAAACCTTATCTACTAATATTTATTTTTGCAGATAGATATTATTCTTTCCCAGGACCCCCTGTCTCTAAGGAGGGAAGAACGGCCATCAGCCCCATGTTCTGCTACCCTTCCTGACAGGAAATAAAGTCTCCCTCAGAGGGGTAGGGGAAGAAGAGCCTAGAGACATCTATTCTGCCTCCTTTTGAGCCAGATACCAACACCCTTATGCTACAGATAGGTGAATAGACCCCTCATAACATATGGATCTTGCTACACTAGCATATAATACTTTCCAACCTCAAACTCTTGGAATTCTGATTTCCTTTGTGACTCACTCAAGTGCCACCTTTTACCTTCAGCCTTTCTTGATCACTCCTCTAATAATACCCCGTATACATTTTGTATTTTTTTATATTTTTTAAAATATATTTTATATATTATTTTATATATTTTATATTTATATATTAAAATTATATATATTTATATATTAAAATATATTTCATATATATTTTATATATTCATATATTTATGTATGTATATATTACATGTTCTCTCTACTATTCGAATGTAGGATCCTTGAAGATAAAGACAGTTTCACTTCTATAATTTCATGCTCAATATCTTGCACATAGCAGGAATTTAATTACTTGTTTATTGAAGGAATAGGGGATGAGGAATGATGAGGAATGGACATGTGGCTTGTTAGGTAACTCTCAGGTTAATAAAATGCCTCTCTCTGTGCATTTTCTGCGACTTACTGTTTCAGAGAGTTACAGGCAATTTTCAGATAAAGAAATCAAAACTATTAATAAGCACATGAAAAGTGTTCTGAATCTCTTATAATTGGATAAATGCAAATCAAAACAAATCTAAGGTACCACCTCATACCTATCAGATTGCCTAACATGACAGCAAAGCAAAGTAAGAAATGTTGGAGGGAATGTGGCAAAATTGGGACATTAATACATTGCTAGTGGAGTTGCGAATTGATCCAACCATTCTGGATGGCAATTTGGAACTATGCCCAAAGGGCACTAAAAGACTGTCTGACCTTTGATCCATCCATAGCACTGCTGGGTTTGTATTACAAAGAGATAATAGTGATAAAGAGGCTACCTATTTTGATGAGAATCACCAAAGAATTGGAAAATATACAGATGAGGAGATTAAGACTGAGAGTTTTTAAGACTTATTTTTACCACGTTATAGTCTCTCTGACATCAAAAATGAAATAGGAGCAAAAGCAACTACTTTTTTTTTAAATGCTCCTGTCACTTACATACAGTTGTTCTTTGAGGATTAAGTTATAAAAATAGGGAATACCAATTTCCATCACTGATTCAAATATCATCTAAATAATCAACTGCTGAAGCAGAGAAGTCAAACACATATTTAGCTTTTAAAAGAATGAGATGTCAAAGCAAATAAGTCTCTCATCATTATTATATTCATCTTGATTCAACTTTGTATCTTTTCCTAGGAAAATCTATCCATATTTGGATTGTTGATAGAATATTCTTGTAACAGCAACTCATATTTCTCTCATCTTTTACCCACAAACAAAAATGTAAAGCATATTCACATCGATGACTTAATTAATTTCCCTATGACTATATTCCTTCCTAATATAAAATGCTATTCATCTGACCCTTTTGATGTTATGATCAAATTACTCTTTTCCATTTCTTTATTTTACTTAAAAAACCTATAAGTGGATAGTTATATGGTGTTGTTACTAGAAATTACCACAGGTAATATAATTTCTATTTACTTCTTTTTGCCAAATTTCAAGTTTATTTTGTTTTGTTACACAAACTTGTATATATCTGCTATATTTATGCAATATCTTTCACTTTATACCTTATATATATATATTGCCATATATATATATATATACATTATATAACCTTAATACCTATTTTTCCCTCATGATAATTATTGGATAACTCTTTCACAAAATTATACCTTTCTTTGTTATGCCTTTATTCTCAGTAGTTCCAAGTTTTACAATTTTATCTATTTCTCTCTCTCACCCTCAAATTTCAACTAAAAATCCCCTTGATTATGGTAGTAAGTCCACTGCCAAACTTGCTAAGTGAGATGCATTCCATCCCTTGAAAAAAGTTCATCATTTTGGTACTATAAGTACTGCTCCAGAACAAAACAAAACAAAACAAAACAAAAAAACATCATCCAGATAATGAGGTTTATTTTATCTTTCAAAATTAAAAAAAAATAGATTTAAGTTAAGTTTAGGAGAAGGAAAAGCTGAACTCATATCTTAAATCTTTACATTTTTTGCTCATTTAGTAGTCAAATAAGCCTTGCTTTTCTCCAATCAAACTTGGGAACATACAATCACCTTTGTGTTTCTATAAAACCCTAGCCCACACACACCTGTTATAAAGCAAGACAATTGGGGTTGGGGGTAGATAACTCAAGAAAGGAAAAGCTCTGATAATTTAACTTGGAAAAGATTCAAGAATCGCTTATTTGATTCTCTTATTTGCCCAAATAATAGACAATTTCAGATGCTTTAGGGAGTTAGAAAATACTTTCAGATATCACTTAGATGGCAAAAGGAAATATTCAGGGAGGACTATTACTTCCAAGTCATGAATTTAAACAATAAAAATGTGAAATTAACAGAAAAAAGTAGAGGACATTGTTGAGAAAAAAGTATTTGATGTGTCAGTTAATGGATATTTTGTTTTTCTTTTTTTCTTTTTTTTTTTTTAAGAAAAGTAGTTAAATTCACTTCAAAAAAACCATTTACTGAAATAAATGTCCAACCAATTTTCATAAGAAGGATAACTTAAAAAATGGAGGATTGAAGAAAGAGTGGTATTAGGGTATTAGTGAATTAATAAGGAGCTTGAAGGTAGAGTAAAATTATATTTCTGAGTAGAAACAAGGTAAAAAGAGAGGCAAAAAAAAGGAAAACAGTGAAGGAAAAATAAAATAAAATACACAACTAATATTTTTAACTTTGAATGTAAATGGAATGAAGTCATTCATTAAATGAAAATGGATAGGAGAATTAATTTTTAAAAACCAATGATATGTAATTTACAGAAAACACAGTGAAAAAATAAGAGACACATAAATTAAAAAAAAAAAGGACTGGAGTAGAATATATTATGCTTCAGATAAAAATATAAACAAACAAAAAAACCAAGGTGTAGCAATAAGGATCTCAGACAAAGTAAAGCTAGAAAAGATCTGAATAAAAGAGATAAACAGAGGCATTGGATATGCTAAATAATGAATAATTATCCATTTTAAATATATATGCACCAAATATTATAGCTTCCAAATTTTTAAAGGAAAATGTAAAGGAGTTATAAGAGTTATAGAAGTAGAAAACAAAATTATAATATTGAGGGATTTAAAACTTCCCCACTGAAAAATGAATAAATTTAACCATAAAGGAAATAGGAAAGATGATTAGGAAATAAATAAAATCAAATAAACAAGATATGATAAATATCAGGAGAGTACATGGTACTTTTATAAAAACTAATCATATAAAACACCAATATATTATAATTAAATTCAAAATCCCCCAGAAATATCAAACTCATCCTTTTTAGATGGCAATGAAATAAAACATATTTATATGAAAGAACATGAAATCACAGTAGAGCCAGAAGTTATTCTATTTTGTATCCAATCTGCCTAACTTAAGATTCGTTCAAAATACTTCAAAATTAAACTAATTGTATTTCTCATTTCCCATAATCCAGTCATGTTATAATATCATAAACTAATCCATGACTCATGCAACATGAGTCACAACTGCAAAATCCACAAGATACCACACTGGAATATTTTGTTATTCCAGATTAAGGAATCATTAATGCATTGTCATTTGGTAAATGACAAATGTTCATTTCAGTCTTTCTGTCTTTTCAGTCTTTGGTCTTATCCTTTTTTTTTTAACATTATTTTATTTGGTTATTTACAAACATTATTCATTGGAAACAATTATCATTATCTTTTCCTCCCCCCGACCCCCCTCCCACCACTTCTCCCATAACCGGTGCACAATTCCACTGGGTTTCACATGTGTTCTTGATTCGAACCCATTTCCATGTTGTTGGTATTTGCACTAGAGTGTTCATTTAGAGTCTCTCATCAGTCATATCCCCTCCACCCCTGTAGTCAAGCAGTTGCTTTTCATCAGTGTTTTTACTCCCACAGTTTATCCTCTGGTTATTGGATAGTGTTTTTTAGATCCCTGCAGATTGTTCAGAGACATTGTTCTTAGTGGAGGAGTCCATTACCTTTGATTGTACCACAGTGTATCAGTCTATGTGTACAATGTTTTCCCAATTCTGCTCCTCTCACTCTGCATCACTTCCTAGAGGTCGTTCCAGTCTCCATGGAATTCCTCCACTTTATTATTCCTTTTAGCACAATAGTATTCCATCACCAACATATACCACAGTTTGTTCAGCCATTCCCCAATTGATGGGCTTCCCCTCATTTTCCAGTTTTGGGCCACCACAAAGAGCGCAGCTATGAATATTTTTGTACAAGTCTTTGTGTCCATTATCTCTTTGGGGTACAGACCCAGCAGTGCTATGGCTGGATCAAAGGGTAGATATTCTTTTGTCGCCCTTTGGGCATAGTTCCAAATTGCCCTCCAGAATGGTTGGATCAGTTCACAACTCCACCAGCAATGAATTAATGTCCCTACTTTGCCACATCCCCTCCAGCATTCATTACTTTCCTTTGCTATCATGTGAGCCAATCTGCTAGGTGTGAGGTGATACCTCAGAGTTGTTTTGATTTGCATCTCTCTGATTATAAGAGATTTAGAACACTTTTTCATGTGCTTATTAATAGTTTTGATTTCTTTATCTGAGAACTGCCTATTCATGTCCCTTGCCCATTTATCAATTGGAGAATGGCTTGATTTTTTGTACAATTGATTTAGCTCTTTATAAATTTGAGTAATTAAACCTTTGTCAGAGGTTTCTATGAAGATTTTTTCCCAATTTGTTGTTTCCCCTCTGATTTTAGTTACATTGGTTTTGTTTGTACAAAAGCTTTTTAATTTGATGTAGTCAAAATTATTTATTTTACATTTTGTGATTCTTTCTATGTCTTGCTTGGTTTTAAAGCCTTTCCCCTCCCAAAGGTCTGACATGTATACTATTCTGTGTTTACCCAATTTACTTATGGTTTCCTTCTTTATGTTTAAGTCATTCACCCATTTTGAATTTATCTTGGTGTAGGGTGTGAGGTGTTGATCTATTCCTAATCTCTCCCATACTGTCTTCCAATTTTCCCAGCAGTTTTTATCGAATAGTGGATTTTTGTCCCAAAAGCTGGGATCTTTGGGTTTATCGTATACTGTCTTGCTGAGGTTGCTTTCCCCCAGTCTATTCCACTGATCTTCCTTTCTGTTTCTTAGCCAGTACCAAATTGTTTTGATGACTGCTGCTTTGTAATATAGTTTAAGGTCTGTTTTTCTTTTTTTTTTTCATTATTTCCCTGGATATCCTTGATCTGTTGTTATTCCAAATGAATTTTGTTATGTTTTTTTTCTAAATCAGTAAAGAAATATTTTGGGAGTTCAATGGGTATGGCACTAAATAGATAAATAAGTTTGGGTAGGATGGTCATTTTTATTATATTGGCCTATCCATTTTGATCAGGTCTATTTTTGCTTTGGCTTTATCAGATATCATGATTGCCACTCCTGCCTTCTTTCTATCAGTTGAGGCCCAGAAGGTCTTACTCCATCCTTTAATTCTTACCTTGTGGGTGTCTACCCTCCTCATGTGTGTTTCTTGAAGACGACATATGGTAGGGTTTTGGATTCTAACCCATTCTGCGATTCGTCTACGTTTTATGGGTGAGTTCATCCCATTCACGTTCAAAGTTATGATTGTGACTTGTGAATTCTCTGGCATTTTGATATCCTTCCCGAATTCTAACCTTTCTTCTTTAGCTCTAACCTTTTAATCCAGTGATTTACTTTAAATCAGTCCCCCTTGTCCCCTCCCTTGATATATTTCCCTTTCTAGTCCCTCCCTTTTTGTTCACTCCCCTCCCCCCTCTCCTTCCCTCCCCTTTTGTTTTCCCTCCCCCCCTGCCTCCTTTGGTTTTCCCTTCTCCCTACCCTTGTTGGGTAGGTTAGAATTCAAGATCCCAATGGATCTGGGTGTTTTTCCCTCTCAGAGTTGATTTCCCTGAGATTAAGGTTTAAGTAAAAATTCTCTTCCTCTCCTTCTTATAGGAGTTTCCTTCCCCTCCCCTTCCCATGTGAATCTTTGTGTGAGAAAGATTATTCTATTTGGTCTTTCTTTTCCCCCTATTTACACATTTTATTTCCCCACATGTTAGTTTACATAGATTGATATAAATGTAGTCCTTATAGAAGAGAGTTTGAGTAAAAAAGAAGATAACATTTTCTCCTTTTCCCTTTCCTTCATATTTACCTTTTCAGGTATTCCATGCTCTTTGTTTTTCAATATCGAACTTTCCACAGAGCTCTGGTCTTTTCTTTGCAAAAACTTGGAAATCTTCTATTTTGTTGAATGCCCATACTTTCCCTTGGAAGTATATAGTCAGTTTGCTGGATAGCTGATTCTTGGTTGAAGACCCATCTCTCTTGCCTTTCTGAAAATCATGTTCCATGCCTTATGATCATTCAGAGTGGAACTTGCAAGGTCTTGTGTGACCGTGATTGGCATTCCTTTATATCTAAATTGTCTTTTTCTGGCTTCTTGTAGGATTTTTTCTTTTGCTTAAAAGCTTTGGAATTTGGCAATTACATTCCTGGGTGTTGTCTTTTGGGGATTTAGTGTAGAGGGTGTTCTGTGAGCTCTTTCAGTGTCTGTATTGCCCCCTTGTTCTAGAATCTCTGGGCAATTTTATTTGATTATATCTTTTATTACGATGTCGAGTTTGCGGTTTATTTCTGGCTTTTCTGGTAGTCTAATTATTCTTAAATTATCTCTTCTTCCTCTATTTTCCAAGTCTGTCACCTTGTCAGTGAGATATTTTATGTTCTCTTCTAATTTCTTGATCTTTTGGCTTTGCTTTATTGATTCTTGCTCTTTTACCTGCTCGTTGTTTTCCAGTTGGCTGATTCTGACCTTTAAAGCCTGGTTTTCCTTTTCAGTTTGGTCAAACCGGTTTTGTAATTGCGTGAAATTCTTTTGAATTAATTCCCACTTTTCCTGCCAAAAGACTTCCATCTTTGTGATCATTTTCGATTCAAATTCTTCAAAAGTTTGTGGAGAGATTCCATTTCCTTTGGAAGGTTTCAGCACATTTGCTTGTGTTTCCTCTTCTATCTCCTCTGTATTTTGTATTTTTGCTCCATAAAATGTGTCCAAATTTGCCCCCTTCTTGTTTTTCTTGTTGTTTTGAGGCTTTTTTGCTTCTGTGCTGTATGCCATCTCTATCTGAGTGTGGGGGGCAGGCTCTTCTGTTATCTGTCTAGTGTTCAGTGGCTTTAGCCCCAGGCAAATTGTCTGTCTTCCCCAGGAAGCCCGGAATTGCTGGTGTTTCGGTGTTACTCCCCTCCTCAGTTCCCTCCCAATGCTTCTCTGTTGCCTTACTTCTATGCTCTGCGCCTGGCTTGACACTCTCAGATGTATTTCAATGCCTTTGCTGGCCAGAGGAACCTGCACTCTGAGGGGGAGGGGCCGTGGCTTAGGGGAGCTCCAAGGGCTGGTGATAGGATTAACCTCAGATTGAGTATGCCCTGAAGCAGGGACCTTCGGTGAGACTCAGATGGAAGGATCTGGTCAGAGGGGCTACAGGCTCCCCCCATCTCTCTCTGTTTCCCTGCTATCTGGGTGCCCCTGTGACTGGCTCAGGCTGCTCCCAGGGTGTGGCTTTCAGAATAGCCGGCTCCCGAGGCCCTTTTGCCTGCCCTGAGGTTCCTGCTGCTGCCTCGGATTCAGCGCTCTGGGTTGGGGGGGATGGGTCCTGGGACCTTCCTTCTGCCTACCCCTTAGATTGGAGCGATCTCTGGTTCTGACCTTTGGGGGGACCGTACCTTTTGATCCAGGTCCAGGAGGAGTGTTCCCAGGGTCTATTCTGTTGTTTGTTTTGAATTTCGGTGCCCTAGGAGCATTCAGTTTGAGATCGGTAAGGAAGGGTTTCTGGAGCTCTGGAACTTTAGCTTTCTCTAAGCTGCCATCTTGACCGGATATCCCCCTGGTCTTATTCTTAAAGAGTGCATGGGTTAAAAAACAAGTCATATAAACAAAAAATAATTTTATTTAAAGAAATTATAATAATAATGAACCTATATGCCAAAACTTGGAGTAAAAGCAGTATTCAGAGGAAAATTAAATTTCTGTCTCTAAATGATCATGTCAATAAAATAAAGAACAAATCAATGAATTGTGTATAAAATTTTTTAAATTAGAAAAATGAAATTAAAATCCTCAATTAGATACTAAATTAGAAATCCTAAAAATTAAAGATGAGATTGACATAATTGGATATAAGAAAGCCATTGAATTAATACATATAACAAAGAGTAGGTTATATAAAAAATAGACAAAACATCATAATGTGATTTTTATAAAGAGAGAAGAAAACCAAATCACTCACATCAAAAATGAAAAAAGATCAAATTACCACAAATGAAGATGAAGTCATAGCTATTTTAGAAATTATTTAGCTGATTTAATATGACAAGAAATTTAATAATTTGAATACAATGGATAAATATTTATAAAATATAAATTGCTTCAAGTAACAGTGGGGGAAATAGAATATTTAAATATATTTGTTTTAGAAAAATAAATTAAACAAGCTTTGAAAGAACTTCCTTAGAAAAAATATCAGAACTAAGAGGGATTTACAAGTGAATTTTACCAAATATTTACCTAATTTCAATAATAAGTTATTTAGCACAATTGGTAAAAGAATCCTACCAAACTACTTTTATGAAACAAATTTGGTACTGATAACTAAACCAGGAAGAGCAAAAGCAGAGAAAGAAAACCATAGATGAATGTCCCTAATGAACATTGATCCCAAAATTAAAAAAAAATTTCCAGGAGACTATAATAATGTATTGTAAAGATTATGTATTATGACCAAAGAGGATTTAAACCAGGGAAACTTAGATGGTTTGTTTTAAGTAAAACTATGAATAAAATTGATCACATCATCAAAAAGTAACAAAAATCCTATGATATGAATAGATGCAGAAAAGGTATTGAGAAAATATGAAATTCTTATTAAAAACACTGGAAAGCATAACTATAAATGGATTTTCCTTTTATTAACAATAAGCATATATCTAAAACCATTAGTAAACATATGTAATGGGGAAAAATTAGAAACTTTCTGTATAAGATGAAGAGTAAAATAAGGATAATCATTATCACTAATACTATTTAATATTGTGCTAAAAATAGTAACTACACCAATAAGAGAGAAAAGAATAGGGATAATTACCAGATTTATGGATAGTAGAGGAATTTATGAATAAGCAAGTGATAAGAATTAAATTAAATTAAAGACATCTGAAAAGACACAAAGACAGTAAAATCTTTGAAAATATAATCCTATGAGTTCAATTAAAATTAATTGAAACCATCAATAATATTAGGAAAGTAGCAGAAAGTAAAATAAATCCACATAAAACTTTAGCATTCTAATTATCATTTCCAATATCTTGCAAAAGGTATTAAAAGATAACTCTTTCAAACTAACCTTTGATAGAATAAAATACCAAGGAGTTTATATTCCAAAACAATTCCAGAATCTATAAGAATAAAAGTATAAAACTTTAACAGATAATATAAAAATGAAATAATTTGAGAAATATTAATTGTTCATGGTTGGGCAGAGCATATATACTTAAAATGAAAATTCTACCTAAAATAAACTACTTATTCAATGCCATTCCAACTAAGTTACCAAAAATTATTTTATTAAACTAGAAAAAATTATAGCAAAATTCATTGGGAAAAATAAAAGGTTAACATCATGAAAGAAAATAATGAAAAATATTAAGAAAAGACATCTTGCAGTACCAGATTTCACACTGTATTATAAAATAGGAATTATCAAAACTACCTGGTACTGACTAAGAAACAGAAAAGTAAACTAATGGAAATGAATAAACATATGGCAAATGTGTAAAAAATTGTAATAATCTTGTGTTTGCCAAAGGTAAAGATCTAAGTTTTTGGAATATGAAACCTCTCTTTGGTAAAAATTATTGAGAAAACTGGAAAGCAATTTGGCAGAAATCACCAATATTGACCAATTTCTTATACCATTTACTAAAATAAGATAAAAATGGGTATATAGTTTAGGTATAAAGAGAGATATAAATAAATCAGAAGAATAGGTATCATTACTTATCAGATTTATGTATAGTAGAGGAATTTATGAATAAACAAGTGATAAGAAGCATTGTGAATTAGAAAATCAATAATTTCAAATATGTTAAGTTGAAATATAGTTGTATAAATAAAAGTAAGTTTTTAGATTAGAAGGAAAGCAAAAATTGTGGGCAAAATTTTTATAGACAGTTTTTTTGAATAGAAGTCTCATCTAAGAGGTATTTATCACATATAAAATAAGAATATCATCCATTTTCTAATTGATAGTCACATAGGAACAGACAACAATTTAGATGAATAAATCAAAGCTATATATGACTATATGAAAAATACTCTAAATTATTATTAATAAGTATTAGAGAAATTGCAAATCAAGATAAATCTGAGATATCATCTTACCCCTGCCAGATTAGTTAAAATTATACAAATGTAAAATAACAAATGCTGGATTGATTGTGGGAAAATAGGTACACATATATATTATTTGTAGAACTGAACCAATTCAATCATTTTGGAGAGCAATCTGGAATTATATTCAAAGAGTTATAAAACTTTACCATTTGAATCAGTAATACCAGTATTAGGTTAATTTCCTAAAGTGATCAAGGAAAAAAAGGAAAAAATGATTTGTTTTAAAATATTTATAGTAGCTCTTTTTGTGGTGTGTAAAGATTAAAATTTAGGAATATGGGGAGACTGAGGCATCTGGGGCAGGTAGAAATTAGTTTCTCTCTGCAAGGAGTATTATATTTTTTAAAGGTTTATTGAAGATTAAGGATTAAAGAAAATACAGGATAAGAGACCGTGCCCAGGCCATAGAGAGGCCTAGACACAACCTCACCTACATTATGAAAAAAAGCCACGCCTGCCCCAAAGTGGAAGTCCAAGAGCCGGAGAGAGCCCTCAAAAGCCTTTGAATCAGCTTAAATACCTCTAGATCACGGCCCAGGTGAGATTACAAGGCATTCTGGGGAAGTGGAGCAAAGGCTCATGGGGATTGTAGTCCTGTATTTGAGTCTATTTTTTACAGGTGGCAAAGAATTGGAAACTAAAGGAGTTTCCTTCAATTGGGGAATGACTGAACAATCTGTGGTATAGGAATGCGATAGAATACTGTTCCAGCATATAAAATGCCCAGGTTCACAAAAAGTAAAACAAAATAAAATCTCAAAAGCCTTCTGTGAAATGACACAAAGAGAAGTGAGCAGAATCAGGAGTACTTTATACACAATAATGTATCATGATCACTTGTGAATGATTTAACTATTATCAACAAGGCAAGGATCCAGGAAAAAAAGGAATAGATAGAATCTGAATACAAATGGAAACATACCATTCTTCACTTTATTTTCTCCATGAATTTTTCTCTAAGTATAAGCAATATATGTCTTGTTCCACAACATGGAGCACTAGGAAATGTGTTATATAATAATATATGTACAACCTATGCCATATTACCTGCCTTCTAGTGAGGTGTGGTGAGGTGTGGGATGGAACAGGAAAAAAGGAATGAGATACATTTGGGGGCATAGCTAATGTTAGAATTTGTTTCTCTTGGATGAGTATATTTATCATAACTTGTTGCATATTTGTTATAAATCAAAAATATTATATTGTTTTATTTTTATTGTTATGAAATAGTAACTTGAAAAAAGAATAACAACACAGATTTTTGACTGCACAATGAAAAAATAAAAGGAGTTTTGGAATTAATCATATTGATTTAAATATGTTTAAATCTTTAAACCATTTCAATTATCTTCTCTAGCCAAACCTACTTCTATGTGTTCCTTTATGGAGATGAATCAATGTCTGCTCTATCTTTTGGCATTTGGCTTGATTTGTCCTTAGTTAAATTAAATCCCTGCCTCAGTGGCAAGGACCAGCTGTCCATGATTTACACTTTCAAACAGAAGCCCTTGCAATATCCAGGCAGTCCTTGTGCTCACAGGTTAAAAAAATTGTAAATGATAGTTTGCAACTTCCTGTGTCAGTTACTGTTTCCTTCCATTACACAAAGACAAGGAAACTCACCTCTGTGCTATTCACCACAGAAAGATCTTTGCTAATGACTTCCCCTTTCCCGTTTCAAAGAGCTGAGTTCTCCTTTTGCTGACTGATTGACATGTATACTCACTCCCTAGTTGTAAGTCAGTTTCCAAAGCAATAGTCATTGTCTTATAGGCTACTAAAATAATAACTTACTCAATTCAGAATTTTTCAGTAAGCCAGCCTAATAAAAGAAATCAACCTCAAAAGAGATATAGTTGCATACTTATGAAAGCCCTACAGTGAGAAATAAAAGCAAGCTTATAGACAGCAAGACAGAAAGTAATGGGGAAATAAGAGAGAAGATGAGGAATTTATTCTATCACTGTTAGGGCAAAGCATTAACAGCTCAGTGAACATTAATTGCGCATTAAAACTAAGCAGTTTTACGCTGAGAGATTTTTTTTTTATGAGCTACTTATGCCTCATCTTAATTCACATTTCTTGCAAATGGAACAGAAGAAACATTTAATGATCCTCTTTATGCCATTCTGACTAGCCATTTATTACTATGGGTAATACATTGTACATAATGGGGACAACCATTTATAATTTTGCCTTTTTTTCTTCTTAATGAAATGTTTGCATAGCCTCTGGATAAATGAAAGATCATAAATTGCAAATCATCTGAAGTAGACGCTTAAATAATTAGGCAAGTCAGTCAACTAATTCAAACTTTTGAGTGAAAAATCAAACCTCAGAACTATTCTATCTTGCCTATCAAATTTCCCCTCCTTTAGTGCCAGAACCGTAGATTAAAAATAAAATGGATAATGTATTTTAATCTGACATTCTACTTTACTTTAAAATATAATTTGGTACTCCTATATACTTTGGTAGGGGAAGGGTATAAGTTGAATCAATATTTCTAATAATTTTAACAGAGATCTTATTACTGACATCCTGGTCAAAATTCTCCTAAATCATCCTCTTGCCCCCAAAACATTTTTTATTATTAAGCGTACTTGAATCTCTGTCATTGGAGGTCTCAGGATATTACATTTAAATTTAAGAAATCCTTATCATTCATTTTTATGTGTGAAAGAAAATATTGAATCGTGGATAAAAAGGCAAGTTTGGATTTCAAGAATAACCAGCTTCAAAGGCCTCTTCTGATATATACTAGCTTTGACTGGGGGAAAGTCATTGTATCTTTCAGTGCCTCATATAATTCCATAGAACTATAAGTTACAGACAAGTTCCCATTCTGCATCAGTTGAGGATAATTTTACATACTAGGATTTCTTTATAGTAATAAATTTTCAGATCCAGACCAAAAATGACATGTAGAAGCTTCTATTAGATACTAGAGATACAAGGAAGTTGTATGACCTTTATGCTTAAGGAGTTCATAATTTAATTGATCAAATAATTTTATTCACTATGATTTCATTTTTAAAAATGGAGTATAGTTTAGAAGGGGAAAAAACTTTAAAGTGCAGCAAAAATATGCACCAAGTCATTTAACTAGAGACAAATAATAGGAGCAAGCACCAACATTTGGTGACATTTGAAGTATTTTTTTTCTGGAAACTATCTTTAATACAATAGTCAGAAACATTATCTTCTTTCACTATTTGACATGCATAAGCCTTCTTAGATGGACTTTCAAAATATAAACATTTGCTGTTCCCTTTCAGAGAGGAACTCATTGCCAGAAATTGCTTCCAAGTTTGCATTTGTTTATTGGATCTCACTATCAAGATGACAAGGTTACAAGGTAAAAAATGACACATTTCACCTTCTGGTCTTTTTGTTCCATGTGCACTTGAAATATATAATATCCAGATATTATATATTTGTCAGAGAAAGAAAAGGAAAAGCACCTGGTTTTTTTGTTTCATAGCATTTATCACCACAGCCAAGAATGTTAAGCTAACAAGTCACATTTAATGAATGGTAAAGACTTCTTGAATTTGAATTAATTCCCCCTGCAGCTTCCAATGAGATCAGCTTATGAACTACAAATCTGAAGGTATATCATGATGATAAAATCAAGACTTCTGAAAATGAATCTGTATTCTATATACTGATTTCATTCCCCTAATGTATAAGAAATCTATTATCTTATTAAATTCCTTTTTCAGTATCTCTATGGTGCACATGTATGTAATCACAAAATTCCTTTTTCAGTGACTATTGTATATATGTATACATGAACATATATCTATATTATATATATATATATTACTTTTCATAGAATTTAAAAGTTAATTTAATTGGTTATTTTAATAATTAAATATATCTCTATATTAATGTGATGTGTCTATTTCTACTTAAGGACAGAAGACTTTTAAATAATCCATTTAGTAAAAGAAGCATTGTTTAGAATAATACAGTTTTCTTCCACACTGCAAGGAAAATAAAAAAAAAAACATGAATCTTCCCAAATATCAACAATAAAACATTGTTTCCTATTGGGTTTTAAATGTGTGTTTACATCTGTACATAGTTTTATTTTTATGATTCTCATCATCTAAGAATTTTTTGCACTTTGAACTACCAGGGTTATACAACATCAAGAAATACCTAAAAAAACCTCCTATGTCCCCTGTTATATTGTGCCTCCTAACTTTACAGGGGGCCTTTTTGAAGCTTCCTCGAACCCCCGAGAAGCCTCAAGATAGGAAGATAGAGGAAGGATAGAAGTTCTGTATGCCGCGAGGCGGGTGGCAGAGTCAAGTTAGAGATATGAGGTGGCAGGAATGAGTCAGAAATCCAGGCCTTATTAATTATCAAGGAGCCACAGCAAAAACTCTGATCAGTGGACTACTCAGAAGGCTTATACCCGTCCAGTGATCCAAATTTAATACCACACAGGTTGGAGACATGATAGAGAAAAGAAAGTGCCTGGCCGAAGGCCAGGTCCCAGGTGGGAGAGGTAGATCAGGAAAGGAATCAAAGATGGAGCTTGGCCAGAGGCCAAGGTCCAGCAAGGACAGGCATCAGTGAGAGCTGAGATCCAAGTGAGGAAGAGAAAGGTGGAGCTTGCTGTGGCCCGGTATTTAATCTCTTTGATATGACACAATACATAGGGATGATTATCATTGGTTAATGACAAAGTATAGGTGTGGTTTCTCTTAGCCAGGTGAACACAAAGAAACCTGTTTTCCCGCCTAACCTGGGGGAAGCAGGGGTCAAGGGTCAGAGGCTTTCCCAGCCATGCGCAAGACTGAGCATGCTCTCTTCTAAGCCATTCTGTACACACTAACTGTTTCCCTTGCCCATAGATAGGGGTGGACTGCTACACTTTTCTACACCATTTACTCCATCCTGGAGATTTCACTTCTGCAAAGTACTATCTTGAACTAAACTTCTATAATTTTACTTTATTTATTTTGCACTACTTTTTCTGTTGTCTCTTTGCTATGTCTATTTAATAATAATGTATTATCATTGCATGCTACTGGGTTGCAGGGTGCATTGCAATAAGAATAAAGATGAGAGATGATTAAACTCAGAAAATAATGTAATAACCATTGTTTCTCAACTTTAGTGGTGCAAATTTGAAAGTAATTCATCCATAGTTAATTACATTATGGATAATTCACCTTGTCTAATTGAGAGTTTACTTCAATTAATACATGGCACACTAGATTATCTCTCCTTAAACTAAACAACAGAAAATCTGTCAATTCCACCTACATCTAAATGCCTTTTATACAAAATAAGAATAAGATATCTTTAAGTCTGTAAAGAGATACTAAAATTCCACCCAATAACGCTGAGTACATGTTTTCTCAATTTTGTGACTCTTATCCCTGTCCTCCTGTAAAATTTTTACTGGATATCCACCCAGTGAGCTGGGAGTCTTCCTCTAGATCTCTTGAAACTGCATAAAAGCAAATGGAGAAGTGATCTGTCCATTCAGTTATCTTTTACTCTTTTTTTAAAGCTTGATTGTTATTTTTTAAATTTTCTTTATTGTTATTTTTAAATAGTTTCCATGTTTCCATGATTCATTTTCTTTCCTTCCTTCTTCCCTCCCCAATTTACTCTTGCTCCATGAGATGTTTACCTTGTTTTCTGGCCATACAGTTCTCTGATAACATTTTTTATAGCCATTGTCTTTAGGGTGGAGTGGGGACACCCTTAGTGAGTACAAGGTGATCCATCTAAGTGTGGGAACAAAATACTACAAGTGAGGAAAATGGCATAAGACTTCAGCACATTTGTGTGTACTATTTACCTGTATTATTCTCTAAGCACTCATCTTCTTCCCCAGACCATGGGCAGGAAGTCCTTACCTGCCTATTCCCTGTGTACTTTAGATGCAGTGACAACTTTTTCCCACTGTCAGGGCTCTTCTCTCCTCTGCTCCAATTTGAATAAAAGAGTTTTAGGAGAAGTTGCAGCAATAAGAACCCCAGATAATAGGTTTAATAGCAACATCAGGGCCAGAATCAGCAGCAAGCAACTAGCAAATAGTGAAAATCTGAAGCAGCTCTGAAGCACAGATCTATAATTCCCTGACAGGTTTGAAACAAATGAAGAATGCATTACACCATCAGGAAATCAAGGCTTACTTTAGCATTTTGTCACATACCTTTCTCCTCATTTGAAATAGTCAACTCCCAAACCTGGTACCAGGCTTCCAGACAATGTACATTTCACATTTCACCTTATTTTCTCTCTATCTCTGTCTGTCTGTCTGTCTGTCTGTCTGTCTTTCTCTTTCTCTGGAAAATGAAAATTTGCCAGACAAATTTCAACAGAAAACCTTAGCAGAGGGAATTGTATGGATGACTAAGTATAATTATTTTATAACCATTGCTAAAGATGCCTTTTTTTACTTAAATCTATATTTTTGGTAAATATGCTTTTCAATTATAACAGCCTTAAAATGAAGATTTGAATAAACTGAAGAATTAGACCTCCAAATAAGGTTTTCCAAAACAATGATAAAATTTCAATTTCATTGTTCTCACCAAAATAGTATTATTGGTAATAAACAGAATATTACTAATAATTTAATAATAGTAAAATGTAACAATTAAAAATAAAATTATTTTAAAAGAGAGCATAAATGACTTTGTATAATTTACAAAGTATATTAGTATAATTAAATGCCACCCTTTGCCTTCTCATCTCTTTATTAGGAATGTCTAGTTTTCATTTATAAATTATTGTTAGTAAAAGAAAAGGAGGTGACAATAAAGTGTGCATTTATTTTTAAAAAATCAAATATTTAAAACTCTTTACAGCCTAAATATAGATAATAGTCATGAAGCTTAATGGATGCACAAACTTTTCCATTTAACAATAACAAAAACCAGTAATGTTTAAAACATATAAATCCACATAAATGCATTTATAGAGTGTAAAATTAAAATATCTATAATTTCAAGGTATGGGTGTTAAAACTTTATAGATTAAATATAGATTAAAATAGTCTTAATACTTTTGGAAAATTCAAACACATACATACATTTTATACATGTTGTCATAGGTAAATGAATATATTATAAACATATGTTTTAAATTTATAAATTTATTCATAATATAAATGTTTTATATTTATAAATCTTATTAATACAGATATTACAATACTCTATATGTATATGCACATACCTATTTTTGCATGTGTATACATTTATGAATACATCTATATATACATGTACACACATATATGTTGACCAACTTTTTACATCATATATTACCAAATATTCCAAATAAGGACATGATTAAAAGATCATAATTTTAAAATGCTGCCTCTTATAACTGGTTAAGAGAAAATCTTAAGTGAAGAAAAGATAGAGGGAATCAGATATGGTAAAACATAATTTAAGTTATTTGAAATTCAATTCAACAAGTTCTTATCCGATATCAGGCTTTATTCAAGTTTTGAAAATGCAAACCAAATCAGTAAAAGATTATGAAGAAATATTTTAAGTGTTAAGTATTTTGCTAATTATTAAGGTTCCTAAGACATGGGAAAAAGCAAGTCCTTCCCTGAAGGAAATATCTTCAAAAATTGGTGAATAGAATATGGAATAGATGGAAAGCAGAATCAGAAAGGAAATCACTAAGGGACTGGAGAGTGAGGTACAAGGACAGGCCTCCAGTAGTAAATGCACCTTATGCTGTCTTAAAAAAAATGACAAGAATTCAGAGGAAAGGGAAGGAGAAAGTGAAACCTATGCTTGAAAGACTAGTTCAAAGACACATAGTTGAGACATTAAATATACTATGTGAGAAACATCAAGTAGGATAGTATGGATTAACTACAAAGTATATGGAGGGACATAAAAGAAAACTGGAAAGAAATGAAGGAGAAATGGGGTGAAGAGCTTTAAATAACAAAAAGAGTACTTTTTATTTGATACTAGAGGTAAGAAGGAACCATTAGCATCTCTTGCACAATGTACATGAAACTACCCTTTAGGAAAAAAGAATTTTGTAGCGTCATTCAAATGGATAAAAATGTTGATGATGATAATTTATTTAGAGCTTTAAGGTCTGAAAAAGTGTTTTACATATGTTATCCAATTTGATCCTGTTTACAAGATAGATGCTTTCACTAACTCCATTTTATTTTATTTTTTTTAATTTTTTAAATTTTTATTTGGTCATTTCCAAACATATTCATAGGAAACAAAGATCATTTTTACTTCCCTCCCCCCTCCCACCACCTCTCCCATAGCCCACGTGCAATTCCATTGGGTATCACATGTGTTCTTGATTCAAACCCATTTCCATGTTGTTGGTATTTGCATTAGAGTGTTCATTTAGAGTCTCTCCTCATTCATATCCCCTCCACCCCTATATTCAGGCAGTTGCTTTTCATCAGTGTTTTTACTCCCACAGTTTATCCTCTGCTTGTGGAAAGTATTTTTTAGATCCCTAAAGATTGTTCAGGAACATTGCATTGACACTAATGGAGAAGTCCATTACCTTCGATTGTACCACAGTGTATCAGTCTCAGTGTACAATGTTTTCCTGGTTCTCCTCTTTTCGCTCTGCATCACTTCCTGGAGGTTGTTCCAGTCTCCATGGAATTCCTCTACTTTATTATTCCTTTTAGCACAATACTATTCCATCACCAAGATATACCACAATTTGTTCAGCCATTCCCCAATTGATGGGCATCCCCTCGTTTTCCAATTTTTGGCCACCACAAAGAGCGCAGCTATGAATATTCTTGTACAAGTCTTTTTCCTTATTATCTCTTTGGGGTACAAACTCAGCAGTGCTATGGCTGGATCAAAGGGCAGACAGTATTTTGTCGCCCTTTGGGCATAGTTCCAAATTGCCCTCCAGAATAGTTGGATCAAGTCACAACTCCACCAGCAATGAATTAGTGTCCCAACTTTGCCACATCCCCTCCAGCATTCATTACTTTCCATAGCTGTTATGTTAGCCAATCTGCTAGGTGTGAGGTGAAACCTCAGAGTTGTTTTGATTTGCATCTCTCTGATTATAAGAGATGTAGAGCACTTTTTCATGTGCTTATTAATAGTTTTGATTTCTTTATCTGAGAACTGCCTGTTCATGTCCCTTGCCCATTTATCAATTGGAGAATGGCTTGATTTTTTGTACAATTGATTTAGCTCTTTGTAAATTTGAGTAATTAAACCTTTGTCAGAGGTTTTTATGAAGATTGTTTCCCAATTTGTTGTTACCCTTCTGATTTTAGTTACATTTGTTTTGTTTGTACAAAACCTTTTTAATTTGATGTAGTCAAAATTATTTATTTTACATTTTGTGACTCTTTCTAAGTCTTGCTTGGTTTTAAAATCTTTCCCTTCCCAAAGGTCTGACATGTATACTATTCTGTGCTCATCTAATTTACTTATAGTTTCCTTCTTTATGTTCAAGTCACTAGGGTTTTGGACTCTAATCCACTCTGCTATTCGCTTGCATTTTATGGGTGAGTTCATTCCATTCACATTCAGAGTTATGATTACTAGCTGTGTATTTCCAAGCATTTTGATTTCTGCTCCTTTTCCTGCCTTTTCTTCTTTCACTATTTCCTTCTACACCAATGTTTGCTTTTGAACAGTCCCCCTTGTTTCCACCCTTATTTTACTTCCCTTTCTACCCCCCTCTCTTTTTATCCCCCCCCCCTTATTTTCCCTATAGTCTTTCTAAAATTAACCCCCAACTCCCTCCCTCTCTTGTATTGCTTCCCTCCCCAACAGACCGTTTGTTACCCTTCTACTCCCCTATAGGGTGCAATCTATTCTCTGTCCCCAATGGATTGGATTGTTTTTCCCTCTTTGAGTCACTTTCAAATCACGTAAAAGTTGAGTATTTCCTGTCTCTGACCTCTTTACCCTTCCAGTGTATTGATGTTCTCCCCCCTCCCACCATGAGCTTCTTTATGACATATAAATTTACCCCCATTTGTTTCTTTTCCCATTTCTTTTAATATTAACCTATTTTTAAGCTCTAGTTATATATATGCATACTTATGCGTATATATTTTTGCATGCATATATCTATATACCTATTTATGTCTTGTCCTTTCATCCTATACAGTTTGTTGCTGTTCCCTCTAAGTATACTTCTTTTGGCTGCCCAGGTAATAACAACAGTTTTTAAGAGTTACCGATGACCTCTTTTCTTATAGGTATACATATCATTTTAACTTATTGAGTCTCTTAAAAAATTTTTGTTTTGTTTTTCTTTTTTCCCCTCTTTTTTAATTACCTTTTGATGATTATCTTGAGTTCTGTGCTTGGACATCAAAATTTCTGTTGAGGTCTGGTCTTTTCTTTACGAATTCTTGGAATTCTTCTCTCTTGTTGAATGACCATACTTTCCCCTGTAAGAATATACTCAGTTTTGCTGGGGAGTTGATTCTTGGTTGTAGACCTAGTTCCCTTGCTTTCCGGAATATCGTATTCCATGCCTTTCTTTTTTTCAGTGTGGATGCAGCCAGATCCTGAGTTATCCTCACTGTGGTTCCTTGGTATCTGAATGACTTCTTCTTGGCAGCTTGTAATATCTTTTCTTTGTTCTGATAGTTCTTGAATTTGGCTATAACATTCCTGGGTGTTATCAGTTGGGGATTAAGTACAGGAGGTGATCTGTGGATTCTATCAATCTCCACTTTTCCCTCTTGTTCAAGGATTTCGGGGCAGTTTTCTTTAATAATTTCCTGTAATATAATGTCCAGGCTTTTTCTTTTGTCATGGTCTTCTGGTAGGCCAATAATTCTTAAATTGTCTCTCCTTGAATGATTTTCTAAATTCTCTGTTTTGTGAATGAGATGCTTCATATTTTCCTCAATTTTTTCATCCTTTTGGTTTTGTTGCTGCCTTGTGAAGTTGCTAGATTCTAGTTGTTGTATTCTGGATCTTAAAGACTGGATTTCATCCTTAGTTTTTTGGTCGTCCTTTTCCTTTTGGTTGGATTTTCTTTGGAGGTCATCTTTCATCTTCTTCATCTCATCTTTCATCTCCTTTGCCTCATTTTCCAGCTGGTTGATTTTGGCTTTCAAGACAAAATTTTCTGTTTCTAGATGACTTATCTTAGTTTTTAAGTTCTTTTCCCAATTGTCTTCAGCCTCTCTTAATTGTGTTTTGAATTGTATTTTGAGTTCTTCCAAAGCCTGTATCCAATTCACTGGGACTTCTGATTTTTCCTTTGCTGATCCCTCCCCCTCTGTTTCATTCGCTCTTTGCTCATTACCTGTGCAGAAGCTGTCTATTGTAATTTCTTTCTTCTTTTTCTGTTGTTTGCTCGAGTTTACCCCTTCTTTGCTCACCGTATTTGGCTGTGCTCTTGCTCCTCTCATTTTGTTTTGGTTTTGGGGCTGTCAGTCTCCCCTCTTGGAGCTTTGTCAGATCTCTTGGTACAGTCTCTAGGGGAGGAATGTTAGCTTCCCTACTAACTCCATTTTATACATAAGAAAAGTAGGGTTAAGAGAGGTTAAGTGATTTGTTCAATGTTACACAGCTAGTAAAGTGCCTAGAACAAAATCTGAATTCAGTTCTGCCTGATTCCAGTTCCATTTTCCTATCCACTATGGCAGTAAATAGAAATAAAATCTGAATTCAGTTCTGCCTGATTCCAGTTCCATTTTCCTATCCACTATGGCAGTAAATAGAAATAAGATCAGGAGTTCAGGTTAAAAAAATAATAAAGCAATAGTCCAGGCAAGAACTGATGAGACCCTGAATGACAGAGGTGAAATAAGGGAATCCATGTTAGAGAGAAGAAAATGAAAAAAAAATTGGTAACTGATCAGAGATGAATGAGAATAAAGAATGAAGATGACTTAAAAGGTTTAAAAGTTGAGAGACAAATAGTATGGTAAGGCTTTTGACAGGAAGAGAGAAGTTCAAAAGAGTAGACTTAGGACAATGGTTCTTTACCTATTGTCCATGGATATGTAAAGTCGATCGATAGATTTCTCAAGGTTTCTGAAGTTAGATGATAACAATAAAAAAATTTGGTTATTAAAATTTAATAAAATTAATTTTCATTGCAATCCTAGGTACTTTCTTCATTAATGTAAAACCATTATTCTGTGAAGGACTCTGTAGCCTTTATTAGATTCCCAAATGGGTTCCATAGCACACATAAAAAGCTAAATACCACTGGCTTAAAAGAAAATCTAATTTCTGTTCTGTACATGTTGAGATTTAGATGCTTAAATGCTTTTAGATGCTTACAATGTCAAATAGGTGTTATATGTTATATGCCTAGGGCTCAAAAGAGAGATTAGGGAAATATATATATATATATATATATATATATATATATATATATTTGAGAATCATCTACATGGAAATAATCATTAAACCCATGGGATTAAAAGACAAAATGAAATGGGAGGGAAACTCTTTGTACATAGATAATTAAATAAAAAACAAATTGATGACTAACAAGTCTAAATTGAAGAGCATATCACTAAATATAGGAAAGGAATCCCAGTGGGTACAAAGGAAGAGTCTGGTTTTCAAGATAAAAAGAGAACTAACACAGAGTTATAAGAATAAAATGTATTCCTCAATTAATAAGTGATATGAAGATTTAATAATATGCACATGTTAACAATTTGAAATGTTATTCAAAATTAATAATAAAGAAAATGAAAGTTATTCTCAGATTTCACATTATACATAGGTTGAAAAGCTGAGAAAAAATTTAGAAGGAATACTAGAAGTAATCACACAATTATAATACATTCAGTATAGATAGGAATAGATAGATTCCATCACTCTAGGAAATAAAATGCTATTAAGGGGAAAGTGACTAATCTACCCATGCTCTAATGGAGAGATATCATTGATAGGTCTTAGGGCTGCAAATATATTTATAATAGAATTTCAGTGATTGCAAAGAACTATTCTTAACTGGCATTTATCAACTGAGGAATGTCTATGCAAATTGTAATACTTGAGCATAAAGGACTAGTAATCAATTACTATTGATAAATATGAAGAATTCAGCAAATCATGAAGGGATTTATGTAATCCAGTGCCCAAATCCATTTTTGTAGGATTCTGTCCTTATTGATGGAGATCAATAACCTGCCTCACTGAGAAAGGGCCAATTTCTCTCCAACCTCTGGAGTAATTTTGAGTCTTCGAAATTTTTAGGTTCTTCAGTCTCTTTGGGTACTTCTGGCTTCCAGCTACAAGACAGAAGATAAACATGGCTAATCTCATTTCAGATTTCTGAAGGAAAAGACTCTGGGAAGAAACCAATATAAGAGGAGATGACAGTAATCATCATGGCCCTTTTGCCATCTTGCCATACTAGAGACTTTAGTTCTTGCTAGTGGATATATGAGATGTTGGGGTCAAAAGAGGTGTTGGGCTAGAAACATATATGTTCCTTTAAATATTGTTAAGTCTAGGGGTTGTGGTTTTCAGTTTCAATTGGTTTCCATTTGACTGCTATTTCTTTAATGGAGGAAGAGAATTTCTATCCAAAGCTGAATCTTTTCCCATCAAATATCAATTTTATAATGAAAACACAAACCAATTATCAAAGAAACCCATTTATCTAAATACATAGTAAAACAGAATTAGAGAAAGCATCCATGGGAGAATATGTTCCACACCAAAAAAAAAACAAAAACTGAAAAACAAAAACTCTCCTGTTCTCTTCCTGAGAATGGTGGTGAGAGAGAGAGAGAGAGAGAGAGAGAGAGAGAGAGAGAGAGAGAGAGAGAGAGAGAGAGAGAGAGAGAGAGAGAGAGAGAGAGAGAGAAAGATAGAAAGACAGACAAAAAGAGAGAAACCTAAATCTCATGTTAGGAGAAGTTCACTAAAGTCTCTAGTGTAATAAATTAGGAATTATAAACTGATAGAAATTATCAGTTCCTCTTATAGTGGCTATTTCCTCTGGGTTCTGTTAATAACTTGAAGTAGAATTGTTATCTTTCATCTTTCTTGAAGCTGAAAGCCAGAAACACTCAAAGCAATTGAAGAAATTGAATAGAGCCAAAATAGACTCAAAATAGATTCAAATACTTAAAAGTTTTCTTTTTTCCCATTTCCAAAAAGTCCATCCTTTTTCTCAGCTATGCTGTAGCATTGATCTCCACCAATAAAGAGAAAATCCTTTATCAATTCACACTGGAACTGGGGTTACATTCCTATAAACTCAAATATAGTTTGATTGTTTGAACTAGGGAAAATATGCATAATCAAAATAAAAATGTAAAGGAAAAGAATACCAACATTAAATCAAGTAATGTTTGGTTGTAACGAACAATTCTGGCTCCAGAAAAGAGAAAAGGGGAAAAAAAAGCATGTTCATTTTGTTGGAAAAGTGGGGAACAATGGATGTGGAATAATGCATATATTTTCAGATGTTGTTATCTTGGTTAATTGTATTCACTTTCTCTGGTTTTTTTTTCTTCTTTGTTATAATGAAAGATTCACTGAGTGAGGATGATAAGTTTGTTAAAATTACCAAAAGATGTTAAAATACTTTAAAACTAAATAACTATATTAGGTAGGGGGAAACTGAATAGGCTAATTGATTTAGTTGACTTAAAATATAGATACTTTATTAGCAAGGTAAAATGTACCCAGAGGTTTTGAATTCATCCATGATTAAAGTCCTCAAAAACTTAATATATGTTGAATGATTGGAAAATCCTTTTCTAGTGTCAGTGTACTTAAATTACAAATGTTCTTATTATTTTAAATACTATTTTAAGAAGGTCAAACTCTGTATTCCTTTCCATCTAAAATTGTGTCTCTTTCCTCTTTAAGCTTTTAATCTCTGAAACCAATTCCTCCATTGTAGGATTTATTATAATCTGATTAAGGAAATGGTTTGGAGAGATTTTTTTTAATAACCAGACACAACTGAAGGTACCCTGGCAAACAGACTGCATCAGGAATTTTAAACAATTGCTTAGAGATTTCTGATATAATTAAATTCTAGAAATATTCTAATTTGTGTTAGTTTACATGAACCACTTGATAAGACTACAGCTAAATCTTTACACACAAAATCCAATTAGATTTTTAAGCAACTGTAATGCTATCTCAAAAGAGCTGTGAAATAATTCAGAATTGTGCTAAAAATGTGACTAAAATATCTGTATCCTTTGATATGATATCACTTCTAGGCATAAATCAGGAAGGAAGGAAAGAAGGAAGGAAGGAAGGAAGGAAGGAAGGAAGGAAGGAAGGAAGGAAGGAAGGAAGGAAGGAAGGAAGGAAGGAAGGAAGGAAGGAAGGAAGGAAGGAAGGAAGTTTTCATGTATAACAAAATATTAATAGCAACAGTTCTCATTGTAGCAAAGAATTGGACACAAAGTCAATGTTAATAATTGGGCAATATTTTAAAAACAGTAGCCTAATCTTCACCATTTCTGCTTCCACAATATCTCTTACATTCGACCCATTTCCTCTAAGTATACAGCCTCCACTTATTCCAGACCCTCATCATTGTTTGCTTAGACATCAGCCTTTCTACTTTTCTCTTTTTCTTTCCTTTCCCCATTCCAAACCATATTCCATATTTTCTGTAAGCCTAGATCTGATCATCCTTATATAATTTCCTGGTTAAATCAATTCCAGTAGGTCCCTATTGAAGTACTGAAAACGGCAACTTGGTATTAGAAAGTATGTGTTCAGGCTGTAACTATTGGTTTATGGTATTAGAGGAAGGAATATCCTATAGGTCTAAAACCAAATGTTTCTCTAGGAGTTGGAGATTAGATCAGAAAATGTCATTCTCTAAAATTGAAACTATCAGTTCAATATAAAATGGACTTTTTCATTAGCCTCCTATTTGTGCTCCAGTTTCTGTCATCTCCAATACATTATCCAGAGATAGCTGACATAAATGTTTAAATCCATCTAATTATATATATGGAGAGGTAGACACAGATATTATGTATGTATATATTTATATGTGCAAAGGTACACATTTATACATATGTATTTATACAGACACTTACATATGTATTCATGCATATATATATATATATATATATATATATATATATATATATTCCCAACTCCACTCCATACTCCACAACTGGAGAGCTAGGGTTTTTTTTTTCTGTAAGCCCACATCTGCCCATTTTTATATAATTTCCTGGATATATGTGTATACATGTGAGTCTATGACATCAGAAAAATATTGAAATACTTTTGTAGAATTAGTTTGTTAAGACAGATTAGATAGAAAATGTTATAATTGCATGTAGTATCTTCTATAGTAATACTACTACTAGATTTGCATCCCAAAGAGATTTAAAAATAGAGGGATGGAGAAGGACCCATTTGTGTAAAAATATTTGGATCTGCTCTCTGTGATGACAAAGAATTGGAAAATGGGAGGATGACCACAAATAATGATGTATAGTTGAAATGAAATATTATAAGAAATTATATAAGAAGTGCTATAAGAAATGACATGAAGGATGATTTAAGAAAGACCTGGAAAGACCTACATGAACTGATGCAAAATGAAATAAGCAAAGGCAGGAGAACATTGTACACAGTAACAAAATATTATGTGATTAACATTTAGGAATGATTTAACTATTCCTACCAATACAGTGATCAGAGAAAATCCTCAAGGATTCGTGATAAAAATGCCATCCACTTCCAGAGAAAGAACTAATAGAATCTGAATGCAGAAAGAGACATCCTATATTTCAATTTATTTCTCCACTTTTCTTTCATTTGTTTGAGTTCTCTTTTATGAAAAGTACTAATATTGAAATATATTTTATACTATTACATATGTAAAATCTATATCAGATTGCAATCTCAGGGAGGGGACAGAGAAGGAAGAGAGGGGGGGAATTTAGATCAAACTTGAAGAAATTAAGGTTAAATTATTTTTTTTCACAGAATTTAGTTAAACAGAAAATATGAAAAAATTTTAAGGAGTAAATAATACACAGGGAAGGTAAAAAATGTAATGTCTTCTTACTATTGTCCTTTCTCCTACTTTGACATTTATTTGCCATCATCTAATCAATAATGGAACTAAAGATAGGAGAGGCAAAAAGAGCAATTTTATGGGAAATTGTCATCCAATAAATGGGGAAATTACAGAGGCATTCTATATAATGATATTAACAATATACAACAATAATTTGAATTCTTACATTTTGTTTATTCAGGAATCATTAAATAGAACATATAAAAAGAAACTAACAAGATAAACTTATATATCAGTAAATCAGCTTTTCTTTCCTACAAAGAAATTTTTTATAGTTTTCATTTATCTTTCCTGCTTCTTTAACTGCAATAAATGTTGCTGCTTATCAATTTTGCCTTCACAACATCTCTCAAATATGTCCCCTTTTTTCTTCTGATAATGCCACTGCTCCAGAAAAGGCTCACACCTAGAATATTTTAATAACCTAATGGTAGGTCTGCCTTACTCAAGTCTTTCCCTACTCCAATCCATTCTCCATTTTACCACTATAGAAATGTTTCTAAAATGAAGGTTGGGCTATGTCACCTCCCCTGACCCAATAATTTCCCTTGGCTCTATATCACCTCTAGGATGAAATACCAAATCTTTTCATCATCCAGCCTCTATTCCTCAGTACTTAATAACCTAGTCACTTCCTTCCATTCTCTTCTTTTAGATCTTATTTCACATGAATTGATGATTTTGGTTATTTTGAGATGAATCTACATCTGCCATTGAATCCAAGTCAGTCAGATCATTTTATTTTTATTTAATTTTTGTCTTATTTTTTCTGCTGAAGAGAACTTGAGATAGAACCAGTTTTCCTGCTGTGTCTTCCCTGACCCTACTGAAACTTTCCCCTCACCTCATCATTCAACTTGACTGGCCAGCTTCCCAGATTCAACTTCCTGGTCTGGGAACATAAAAAATTCCAGTCTAGTCATAAGTCATCTGGGCCTCTCAGACTTTGGGGTTCCCAATACTCTACCATGAAAAGTGACTAATCAGTTGCATTTCAAGATAGAGAGTAATGTAGCAGTGCCCAAAAATGTTAAGTGCCACCATATCATTGTTGCATATCCTTGTAATGTTATAGAAAAGAAAACTTCTTTATTTAATGTTCATTAACTTGTGCAGGTCTCATTTTGTCAAACTAAGAAGTTGCTGGGTTTAGTCATGCCAACAAAAGAGTTTATGAAACATTCTTCCATAATAATGTCTTTCAACTTACTTTATATAGTGATTCAAGTTAATATTGTTTTTTTCTTCCAGTAATGTGTCAGTTCCTTGGTTATGAGACAAAAATTATGAAGACCGATAATTAAGTTGTAGATGGTCAAAAATCTATGATTTTTAAAAAAATATCCTCCCCACCCTGTTTTCACCACTTAACCAGTGTCCCCATTAAATCATGAAAAGCCAAACAAATCTGATGACTCTTTCCTATTTTTAACTATATTCATGGTTCACTTTGGCCAAAAGATGAATCATCACATGTCTAGCTTTCTCATGATAAACCTTTTCATATTTAGTTAGACTGTTTCTTAGAGAATCTGTCACTGTTCAAATTAAAAGACTTTCCAGTTTGTTCTGTCCAAAGCTGTGTACTCTTAGTGTATAGCCTTATGAATCCAGGGTTACGTCCACATTATTATAAAAAAAAAGTAGCTTTGAAAATAAATGAGATATTGGAAGTTATCCAGTTTAAAGTCGTCCTTATTGTAGAAAAGAAACTGAAGCCCAGAGAAGTTAGATGACTTGCCTAAGGAGTAGGTAGTAAAATCAATACCTGAGCCAGTCCTCTGACCCAAAATTCAGCATTCTTTCCCATATGACAGTTTATACATGTCTATATAAGTAATGATGTTTAATAATCAACATAAAATTTCAGAGTAATGCTATTTAATGAGAAGTGATATCCAATAATGGTTTAAAATCATACATTCTGTTCAGGAATCATTAACTAAACTATTTGAGGAGAAAATTTACTAGGAAATTTTTCAATAGAAATTGATCCATTCTTCTAATTATACTATTACATGTCTTCGCCATTTTGTGGCAAAACTGATTGAGTAGGTCCTGTGCAAGTGATACTTCCATTTACTTTCTTTGTACTCTGTGGAGTCTGATTTACAATGCCACTATTCAACAGAAACTGGTGCCTGTAAAGTTATCAATGATCTCTAGGTAGCCTTGTCTAAAGACCTTTCTACATCCCTATCTGCATCCTTTCTTGACTTCTCTACTGTCTTTGACACTATTCTTTGTTGTCCTCTGCTTTTTCTTTTTTCTTTTTTTTATTAATTTATTGAGTCAATTTAGAACATTATTCCTTGATTACAAGAATCATATTATTTCCCTACCTCACCTCCACCACCCTTCCTGCAGTTGGTGTGCAATTTCATTGGGTATTACATGTGTTCTTGATCAAAACCTATTTCCATGTTGTTGGTGTTTGAACTAGGATGTTCATTTAGAGTCTACATCCTCAATCATATCCCATCAACCAATGTAACCAAGCAGTTGTTTTTCTTCTGTTTCTACTCCCACAGTTTTCCCTCTGAATGTGGATAGTGTTTTTTCCTCACAAATCCCTCTGAGTTGTTCAGGAACACTGCACTGCCACTAATGGGGAAGTCCATTATAATTGATTGTACCACAGTGTTTCAGTCTCTGGGTATATTGTTCTCCTGGTTCTGCTCCTTTCGCTTTGCATCAATTCCTGGAGGTCATTCCAGTTCACATGGAATTCTTTTGGTTTATTATTCCTTTGAGCACAGCAGTATTCCATCACCAATATATACCACAATTTCTTCAGCCATTCCCCAATTGAAGGGCATCCCCTCATTTTCCAATTTCTTGCCACCAGCAAGAGTGTAGCTATGAATATTCTTGTATGTCTTTTTCCATATTATCTCTTTGGGGTACAAACCCAGCAGTGCTATGGATGGATCAAAGGCCAGACAGTCTGTTAGCACCCTTTGGGCATAGTTCCAAATTGCCCTCCAGAGTGGTTGGATCAATTCACAACTCAAGCAGCAATGCATTAATGTCCCAACTTTGCCACATCCCTTTTCCTTTGCTATCATGCTAGCCAATCTGCTAGGTAGGAGGTGATACCTCAGAGTTGTTTTAATTTGCATCTCTCTGATTATAAGAGATTTAGAACACTTTTCATGTGCTTATTAATAGTTTTGATTTCTTTAACTGAAAATTACCTATTCATGTCCCTTGCCCATTTATCAATTGAAGAATGGCTTGTTTTTTTGAACAATTGAATTAGTTCTATAAATTTGAGTAATTAGACCTTTGTCAGAGGTTTTTATTATGAAGATTGTTTCCCAATTGGTTGCTTCCCTTCTAATTTTGGTTGTATTGGTTTTGTTTGTACAAAACCTTTTTAATTTGATGTAATCAAAATTATTTATATTACATTTTGTGATTTTTTTCTAGCTCTTGCTTGGTTTTAAAGTCTTTCATTTCCCAAAGATCTGACATGTATACTATTCTGTGTTTGCCTAATTTGGTTATAGTATCCTTCTTTATATTCAGGTCATTCACCCATTCTGAGTTTATCTTTGTGTAGGGTGTGAGATATTGATCTAAACCTAATCTCTCCCATACTGTCTTCCAATTTTCCAAGCAGTTTTTATCAAATAGTGGATTTTGGTCCCAAGAGCTGGGATCTTTGGGCTTATTATAAACTGTCTTGCTGAGGTCACTTACCCCAAGTCTATTCCACTGATCCTCCTTTCTGTCTCTTAGCCAGTACCAAATTGTTTTTATAACCACTATATAGTTTGAGATCTGGGATTGCAAGCCCTCCTTCCTTCTCATTTTTTTTCATAATTTCCCTGGTTATCCTTGATCTTTTGTTCTTCCAAATGAACTTTGTTATTGTTTTTTTTCTAATTCAGTAAAAAAGTTTTTTGGTAGTTCAATGGATATGGCACTAAATAAGTAAATTAATTTGGGTAGGATTGTCATTTTTATTATGTTAGTTCATCCTACCCCTGAGCAATCAATGTTTTTCTAATTGTTTAGATCTAGTTTTAATTGTGTGGAGAGTGTTTTGTAGTTGTGTTCATATAGTTCCTGTGTTTGTCTCATGTGTTTATCAGATAGATTCCTTAGTATTTTATATCGTCTAGGGTGATTTTAAATGGAATTTCTCTTTCTAATTCTTGCTGCTGAAATGTGTTGGAAATATACAGAAATGTTGATTACTTATGTGGGTTTATTTTGTATCCTGCAACTTTGCTAAAGTTGTTGATTATTTCAACTAGTTTTTTGGTTGATTCTCTAGGATTTGTTAAGTAGAACATCATGTCATCCTCAAAGAGTGAGAGCTTGGTCTCCTCTTTGCCAATTTTAATACCTTCAATTTCTTTTTCTTCTCTAATTGCTACAGCTACTGTTTCTGGTACAATATTAAATAATAGAGGTGATAATGTTTCCTTGTTTCACTCCTGATCTTATTAGGAAGGCTTCTAGTTTACCCCCATTGCAGATGATGTTTGCTGATGGTTTTAGATATATACTGTTTATTATTTTTAGGAAAGGCCCTTCTATTCCTATACTTTCTAGTGTTTTCAATAGGAATTGGTGGTGTATTTTGTATAAGGCTTTTTCTGCATCTATTGAGATAATCAAGTGATTTTTGTTGTGGTCACTTGCTGGAGTCTTTTTTCTAGTATCCTATTTAAGATTTTTGCATCTATATTCATTAAGGAGATTGGTCTTTAGTTTTCTTCCTCTGTTTTTGACCTGCCTAGCTTTGGAATCAGTACCATATTTGTGTCATAAAAGGAATTTAGTAGAACTCCTTCTTTGCTCATTCTGTCAAATAGTTTGTATAATATTGGGATTAGTTGTTCTTTGAATGTTTGATAGAATTCATTTGTGAATCCATATGGACCTGGGGATTTTTTCTTAGGGAGTTCTTTGATGGCTTGTTTAATTTCTTTTTCTGATATGGGGTTGTTTAGGTAGTCTCTTTCTTCTTCTGTTAGTCTAGGCAATTTATAATTTTGTAAATATCCATCCATATCACCTAGATTTCCATATTTATTGCCATATAATTGGGCATAATAGTTTTTAATGATTGCCTTAATTTCCTCTTCATTAGAGGTGAGGTCTCCCTTTTCATCTCGGATACTGTCAATTTGGTTTTCTTCTTTCCTTTTTTAATTAGATTGGCCAGTACTTTGTGTATTTTATTTGTTTTTCTAAAGTACCAGCTTCTAGTCTTATTTATTAAATCAATAGTTCTTTGACTTTCAATTTTATTAATTTCTCCTTTGATTTTTAGGATCTCTAATTTAGTCTTGTTGTCCTCTGCTTTTTGACACTATCATATCACCCTCTGTTTCCTAATACTCTCTTCTCGTAGATTTTAATGACACTACTCTGTCCTGGTTCTCTTCTCACTTGTAAAATAGTTCCTAATGCTTTGATGCTGAATTTTAAACAAGGTCATTCCCTCTATATACACATGTCTACCAGGCTCTATCTTGGTGCCTTTTCTCTTCTCCTTTTATACCATGTGACTTAGTGATTAAGTCCTATGAATTCAATTATTATCTCTTTGCAGATAATTACAGATCTATTTATGCAGTCCTAACCTCTCAACCTCTAGTGTGACATTTTTAACTGATGTTCAAACTGGATAGACATCCAGACCATAGACATTCCAAACACAGCATGTGCCTGACCCATATAAGGCATTTCATAAATTAGTCTTGCTTGATTGGATTGATTGAATAAAAGTAGGAATCTTTTAAAGAAATCACTGTGGCTATACAGCAAAGTTACCAACCTACCTAGGCAAATTTTAAGACTTATACAGAAAATGGTTGCATGAGCAAGTAGCTGGACAATATTTTTAATGCCATGAAAGTATAGGAATATTGACAAGACAACAAAATCTCAAATAAGGCTGAATTTGACTAGAATGTTTTATCAACAAAAAATATTTTTTTGATTATTTGTTTTAGTAATGTTGGAAAAAAGAGGAACATTTGAGAAGGTATAGGATCTCAACTTGGAGAAGATGAAATGATGACAAAAAGAAGACAGAAAAAACTAATTTAATATCTTCCTTATATTTCCTCTGTCATTTAGAATTGTCTTTTGGTCTGGAAGGACAAAACAAAATTAGTAAATAGGGCAGTGTTATCAAAGAGCAAGTAAGACCAAGTAGCTCTCGAGGAGTTCAATTGTATATCACTGCATAGGAGTGATGGTGAACCTTTTAGGAATGGAGTGCTGGGCCCCACTCTTCTCCAGACCAAGTGCCATGCCTGCTCTCCTTCCCATCCCCCCAGAATCTACCAACTTACCCCAGACAAGGGAGGGAGGAAGCACTTCCATTGGGCTGCTAGGCAGAGGGGCAGGTGATGAGAGGGGCATGTAGAAAATGGGAAGAGTAGCCCCAGCACTCCTCTCCCCTCTAGTGCTGCTCCCCTTCAACTATGTGCTATGCTATGAGCTATGCTCCCCTCAAAACTACCTCCTTTCCAACCACACCACAGGAATTACCTTCACTACAGACTCAACATGCTGCCATCTGTACAGTACTCTCATGTAGCATATGAACCCCACCGCTAAGCACTTTACCCCAGATATGGGAGGGAAAAAGAGCTCCCATTTGGGGTGCTGAGCAAAGGGGGGATGAATGAGGAATATCCTCAGGTAAATGGAGAGGAGAAGAGGAACAGATCTGCCCCAAGTCACCTTGGATTTCTAGTACTGAACTTTGGCAGGTGATAGGCATACCCACGGAAAAGGCTCTGAGTGTCCTTTTTGGCACACATAACATAGGTTCATCATCACTGCTATATGCTATCCATTTTATGTTTCTGGACTCATCTTGTGTTGCTAAAAGATGTGACAGATATGATTGTGGTGTCACTGTCACTGAAATCTGAAAGTTAATGGAGAGCACAAGAAATTGGAGATGATTGGAAAAGGACAAGCAATAACTTGAGGCATACATGATCATAGTTTTGAAACATTTTTACACAGTCAGATTTAAATAATTGGAAAACTATTCACTGTTCATGGGTGAGCAGAGCTAATATAACTGAAACGACAATCCTACCTAAACCAGTACACTTATCCAATGCCATCTCAACTAAATTACAGAAAAAATATTGAACTATAAAATTATAAGAATTATAAGAAAATTAATTTGGGAGAACAAAAGGTAAAAATGTCAAAGGAATTAATGAAAAATGTAGAGAAAGGATAGGCTAGCAATACCAGATTTTAAACAATATTACAAAGCAGTACTGCTTAAGAAATAGAAATGTAGATGAGTGGAACAGAATAAATAGAGAACAAACCCTTGTAAAACATTAATGGCAGAAATTAAGTATAGACCAATCCCTTATATCATTTACTAATATAAGATCAAAATGTATACCTGACCTAGACATAAAGGGAAATATCATGAGCAAATTAGAAAAACTGAGAACATATTACCTACCTGTCAGATTTGTGAATAGTAGAGGAATTTATGAAAAAAAAAGAGATCAGAAGCATTGTGAGAAATAAAATGAGTAATTTTGAATACATTAAATTAAAAAGTTTGGTGCAATAAAACTAATGTGGTCAAGATTAGGAGGAAAAACAAAAATTGGGGTTAGGGGAATGTAGACAGTTTTTTGGATAGAGGTCTACCTAAAATATATGGATAACTATCAAATTTATAAGAATATGAGCCATTCTCTTATGGATAGTCAAAGTATATGAACGAATAAGTTTTTGAACAAGGAAATTAAAGCTATATATAGTCATATGAAAAAAGCTCTGAATGAATATTGATTTGAAAAATGAAAATCAAAACACTTCTGATATTCTGATTGGATAAAAATGATAAAAGGGCAAAAATGACAAATGTTGGAGGGGATGTGGGGAAATGGCTTTACTAATACACTCTTTATGGAACTATAAACTGATCCAACCATTTTGGAGAACAATCCGGAATTATGCCCAAAGCGTTATAAAACTTAAATACTTTTTTGACCTAAAAATAGCACTATTAAGTTTGTTCTCTAGAATGGACTAGGGAAAAGGAAAAGAACCTATATTTTCTAAAACATTTATAGCAGTTCTCTTTGTAGAAGCAAAGAATTGGAAATTGAGGGTATGTTCATCAATTAAAGGATGACTAAATAAGTTGCAGCATATGATTGTGATGGAATACTACTTTAAGAAATTATGAGCAAGTAAATTTTTTAAAACCATGAAAATACCTACAGGAAATTATGAAGAACAGATTGAACAGAACCAAGAGAACATTATATAAAGCAATAAAATATTGTTTGAAGAATACCTTGTATATTCTCATTTCCAGAGAAAAATAATCTTTTGAAATAAGCAAGACATAATTTTTATGTAAATTGTTTGTTCATTTTTTTTTGTCAGATGATGACTTCTCTACTTCCAGGAGAGAGGGAAAAATGAAAAGAAATACACACACATATTGTATGATTGAAAATCTGTTACCCTAAAAAAGAACTATATATCCCAAGAGCCCACTGACTTCTTGTCATTACTTACTTTCTGTAGACAGAGGATAAAGGGTGTGGGCTTTTGAGACTCCCTCTCTCTGATGTAGAATCTGCATTGATGGTGGTGAGTGGGGTTGACTAAAAAATGGCTAACCAGCCATGGGCATGTGGTCTTTATTTTGTATGTTCTTTATTCCTTGATTTCTAATGATCATTAATAAATCTCCTAAAATATAATATAATATTAGTACTGAGATTTAATTTTAACTTTTACATTGATGGAAACCACTAGTTGGAAAAGAACCTCTCAAATTTTTAATATAGCCTAGATAATTTTTTCAAGTCACATTTCTCCTGCCAAGGCTTTTTTCCCACCTCACCCACCCTTGCAAACTCCAACTCTCTTTGGAGCTACTGCATTTTTCTTTTACTACCTTTTGCCTGGTTGCTTGCTCTTCCTATTAGTTGGGCTATTTTTATTGGGAGGAGTCTTGGCAAAGAATAAATAAACTGCTTCTCTCCTCCAACTGCTTAAGTCCTTTGTTATTCATTCCTCCTTCTTTCCTCCTAGCTGCTGACTCCAGCATTGTTGGTACTGTTTCCTCCTGATCTTCTGGAGGGTGAACAATCTCTTCACCTGGCCCTAGCCCCTAGCCTCCAGAAATCCTCCTCCTGATGTCCATCTCTGATCCTAAACCAGCCTCCACCCTGACTCTGATCCCTGTTTCTGCCCCTGATGGACTGATTGCTGCCACTGAGAAGATAGGAGTCCTTGGAGTCGCTCCTCGGGGCATATGGTAAAAAACAACAACCAGTGTCTTTTTCTTTAGGCAAAGATTAGCCTCCTAACTCCCTCTGGGGAAACTAGCATTTTACCTCGGGGGGATAGGGAGAAGGAAGAGATTCTTCAAAACAGGAAGCTAATTACAAGCATGGCGTATTCTATGAAAGATCAGTGCATTGCCTATTTCAAACAACTTCTACCATTCATGAGTTCACTGATCCTTTTACTTATCTTACCTGAGATTCAGGGGAGGAATTCATCTCCCTGCAACTCTTTGCAATTTGGGCCTGCCCAGTTTGAGATTCCTAAATCCCATGTTCTCCTTCTATATGGAAGATACCACAATGTTGACAATAGAGATCTGAATTTTAGAAAAAGGAACTTTAAAGGGTCTGGAGGTAAAATTTTAAGCCTTTTCAGACTCCATTTTTTTAAAATGAAAGTTTCTGTATCTTATTGTATTTTGCTGATAATTTTGTTTAAGATTTAATTTTGGTGGTTTAAGTTCATATATTAATGTATTCGATACTGTTTTGTTAAACTGAATCATTTTAATCTACTGTGTTTTAACTATTAGATATATTCTGTTACCTTTCCCTTAGGACTACTGAACAAAATATTGTAAAATATTGTAAAAGCCCATAAATAGCCTTTTTTTCACCCATTTTGCATTTATTGTCACATGGATGAACTCAACCTAGCTAACAACCTTTAGAGAATTTAATAAGCTAAGAATTCAATAGAAATGTTAAGGGGTCTTCAGAAATAATTTTAATTAACTAGTGGTTTCTGAAAGGATGTGGTTTTTTTTAGATTTATATTTTAAAGAATGTTATATTAAAGGTAGAGAAACAAAGAAGTGTTCCTACCAAGGTATTTCTATGAAGCAGGAAGCCAAAAAGAGTTCCTGCAAAATTCTTCAGTTTAATTTACTTCCCCAGAACAATCTAGATTTCTTCATGATTTTCTAGACCCAAATAAATTTTACTTTGTTAAAAAATATACTTGCCAAGGTTGAAAGATTTGCTATGTCTGTAAAAATTGTGATAAATATCCATCATTTCATAGGAATTTTTTTGTCATACAGCAACTTATATGAAATATGACAGTGGGTTTGTTTGCTATTCTCATTAAATGGGTTATTATAATTTTGGGGATTTTGTTACTTTTTGAATGTGCATTACATGTTGTACTATTGTTCTTTATTTAAAAAACTGTTACTTTATGAAAATCATTTGCTTGTACTCACAGTGGATCATGGTCAGGTTTGAAGAGGAAATGGATCTCATTTTTGGTGAGAAACTTTTGTATTCTACATTTCCTTAGCTGACAGAGTATCAATGATTGTAAGCTATATATTTTTTGTTTTTAAAACTCTTTTATTATTGTTGTTGCTAGCAATATACTATGTGCAATATAATGCAATATGTGCAATACAATGTGCAATATACTATTTCAGTTTTATTTTTTCTCTATGTTTTGTATTTGAAGCACTTCACCAGCGTTGAGAAGATTTTCTTTAATTTTTTTTTATTTTGCAGTAATGTAAGTTTAAAATATATTTGCTATAATGTCAATGCATGCCCCCAAAAGCTTGAGACTATAAAAATTATGCCACTGATTGTTTAAAAAAGAATTATGGGTCTTTGCTTAATGATTCTGTCTGATTCCAGGACAAGAGAATATAAAAAGAGCCATTGCATAGTGCCAAAGCAGCACAAAGCTAAACTGCATAGCGCCTATTGAGCAAAAGGTCAAAGAGACTAACCAATCCCAATGGGATTCATGAAAATTTTGAGCCAAGACAAGAGGATTTGAACTTGTTTGGGGTTTGAGGTTGTGGCTGTTTAACATGTGTTAAAGGCAGGTCTTCCTTGTCCCACATTCTACCAAGTATCTCAAATTTGGGTCCTACCTGGCTCCTATAATGCAGTCCCTTTTCTGTCTTTCATGGTGTGGCAAAATTTCTATAGGCCTGGCTACTGATTTAGTAAATGCATAATTGCTTAAATCATTTTAATTGGGCCCTGATTCAAGGACCTGTTATGGATTTATTTTTCCTTTACTTAGAATTTTTACACATAAGACTTTGATAGTCTATATTTCATCCAGAACATTTTAATTTGGGTTTTTTAAATACTTTTTATTTCTCTTGCCAATTGATTCATATACTTCATAACTCTGCTATGCATCCCTAAATGATCCCTGTGTTTTTCAACACCCTCTTCAGGGGGAGATGTATTATTATTATTTATTATTTTAAATTGCAAATTTTAAATTCTTTTTTAGAATAATATTAGGTTAAGAAACATGCTACCTCTCCAAATCCAGAAAATGAATTCTTGTTAGAAGGCACCATGAAGATCCCTCCACAGACCACTAGCTACTTCAAGAAGATCCAGAATGATCTTTTGGGTGTGGTTGATTGAACTGAAGGTTGATTGAACATTTAATTTGAATGTTTACTCTTATGCCAAAAGGGGACTGCCCCCTAACTGGCTTTTTGTCAATGTGTCTAGCAATTATTGGTTTTATTTTCTTTTCCTCTTATCCTCAAATCATTGCAATTTCAAAGTTGGTATGTTTACAAGACCCACTGGAGAGACTAGTCTTCCTCAGGTCTCAGGGAGGGATGTATGATTGAAAATCTGTTACCCTCAAAAAGAACCATATATCCCAAGAGCCCACTGACTTCCTGTTATTACATACTTCCTGTAGACAGAGAATAAAAGGCGTGGGCTTTGGAGGCTCCCTCTCTTTGATGTAGAATCTGCATTGATGGTGGTGAGTGGAGTTGACAAAAAAATGGCTAACCAGCCATGGGCATGTGGTCTTTATTTTGTATCTTCTTTATTCCTTGATTTCTAATGATCATTAATAAATCTCCTAAAATATAATATAATATTATTATTGAGATTTAATTTTAACTTTTACTATATATATATATATATGTACATATATATATATTGATGCAATGAAGAAACCAATTAACATAATTTGAGAGGTAGAAGATACTGTTACCTAAAAGTTCACCAAACTGTAAACCAGTGAGTTTGACTTCAATTACTAACAAAATGTTAGGATTTATTTTAAATCTCATCCTCTTGAATCATATATCAAGTCCCATCCCTTGAATATAAATTAGTATATCAATTTTTTAATCATTAAAATAAATCTCAAGTTGTTGAAGATTTCCCATATATTGCAAATAACTAATAAAATTGCTATATTAACTAGGCAATCATTTTAGAATAATTCTTTTGCTTGATGATTTTGTTTTTTCCCACATTTTATTGTATGGGGAGAGATGGGGCAGAGAGTAATCTGATGGAATTTCTCTACAGCATAATGAAGATCAAATGGTTGTCAAGCATCACAACAAGCATGTAAAAAGAAGCAAAGTCAAACCCCAGACAATGATCAATGATTTGGATGACTACAATTTTAAAATCTATAAAATTTAGTTATCTAATGCCTAAAGGGTGCCTGCCCTTTGATCCAGTCATAGCACTATTGGGTTTATACCCCAAAGATAAAAGGAAAAAACGACTTGTACAAAAATATTTATAGCCATACTCTTTGTGGTAGCAACAAATTGGAAAATGAGGGTCTGCACTTCAGTTGGGGAATGGCTGAACGAATTCTGGTATCTGTTGGTGATGGAATATTATTGTACTCAAAGGAATAATCAACTGGAGGAATTCCATGTGAACTGGAAAGACCTCCAAAAATTGATGCAGAGTGAAAGGATCAGAACCAGAAGAACCTTATATACAGAGACTGATATATTGTGGCACAATCAAATGTGATGGACTTCTCTACTAGCAGCAATGCAATGATCCTGGACAATTCTAAGGGACTTATGAGAAAGAAAACTATCCACATTCAGAGGAAGAACTGTGATGTAGAAATACAGAAGAAAAACAACAGCTTGATCACATGGGTTGATGGTGATATGAGTGGGGATATAGACTCTAAACGATCATCCTGGTACAAATATCAATAATATGGAAATAGGTCTTGATCAATGACACATGTAAAATTCAATGGAATTGTGTGTCAGCTATTGTGGGGAGGGGAGGGGAAAAATGAATTGTAACCATGGAAAAATATTCTAAATTAATTAAATAAAATTTTTAAATTCAATTTTTTAAATTTATTTATCTATTTTTGGATGAGAATGATGATTTTCCCATTCAATATTTTCCAAGTTCTTCAGTGTTTCATAAATAATGCAATTCATGTAAAGGGCTTCTTCTTGTGAAAATTAAATGAGCTTCATGTAAAAATATTATTTTTACCAATATTACTATAGGCTTAATTTTCCATGTGAAAGTAGTTAAACAAATAATAGGGGGAGGGAATCATTGTTAATGTGATTATCTATTAAATGCATTTTAAATTTTATTAAATTGAATTAATATATGTGCATATATATGTATATGTGCTAAAATTACATTTTATTGATTTTTTATGATTCTCTGAATTCTATGAACAATTGAGTTCATAAAGTACTCCAGACAACAAACTTGATCATTTTCCTGATATATTTCAAAGAGTCTTTCATAGAATCCAACATTATATTATTGACTTCCTTTATACGCATCAAAAATGACAAATTGAAGAGTTTGAGAGGAATGGATTCTGATCCATTCCCCAAATTTTTTCTTGTAATTCCTTATAAAAATGTAGTAGGAACTAGTAATGATATTCAGGGAATTAAAATGAGCACACATTTGTGGGGAGTGACCTAGTTAAGTATAATCTGATAAAACTGTTTTGATATAAATAATTGATATCTTAAATAATTTCAGATAAAAATTCCATCTCTATATAGAATTGTCCACAAGTCCAAACCTGAAATATTATCTTTTTCTTAATGGACTGAATATCCAATTTGTATTTAACCTTTACATACAGAAGATATGACAGGGAATGTTCATTTTATAAATTAATCTCTCATATTGCTCTCTGAAAATTGAAACTCCATCAACTATACAGCAGACATGCTCTTAGAGTCTCAAAATCCTTCAATGCTACCAGCCAGTTTGGTTTGACATCAAGCATAGTCTCCTGTCAGATTGTTAAAAAATCATTTTATCATATTACCTAGAAGCTTTGCCATTAGTGATATTTTTGTGCTTTACTACAGGGGCCTGCCATTCCTAGTGGTAGCAAAGCAATTAATCACCTTACAATGAATTGAGACAGAATCCCTCAAGAAAGGTCTAAAAGAGAAATCTTTCCTTGTCTGTTATTGGGCATATTGACGAGTCACCTAGACAGACAGACACCAGCATGCAATACACTCACATACAGAGTTTTTTAGATGGTTTTAAATTAATGGAGGTCAGATCCACATGTGGGGTGTGTGTGTGTGTGTGTGTGTGTAGCACTGAATTTAATTTAACACTATTTACGTGTCTACTAAATGCTAAACACCATTCCTGCCATTGAGTATACAATGATGAAAATAAGAGTCAAAAAGCATGTAGATAGATAAGTGCAATATATATTTAAATCAAATCCAAAAAAATTCCAATAAGGGTGGGAGGAATAATAATTGAAGTGACTGAATCACTGAAGTCATCTTATTGGAAGTGGTACTTGAAGTGGATCTTGAAGGGAATCTAGTGATTGCAAGATGTAGAGGTTAGGATAAAGACAATTCCAGGTAGATGTGGCACTTTAGGCAGAAGCCTGGAGGGGAGATGAAATGTGATATGAAAAGAATAGGACCTAGTCAAGGCAAGTGATGGGAAATCATTATTACTTTGTACAGAGTTGTCCAGATTCCATCAGGAGGTCTGTCATTGTCCAATTAATTTTTGTTAAAAACATTTACATCATCTAAAAAGATTGAGGTGACTAAGAAGGATTGTAGAGGGGAGTAGTCATGCAATAGTAGAATGATTTCTCTGCCAATAGTCCCAATTTAGTGGTTAAACTAAAGAAATTTTCTGATGTAACTTTGAACATAACTCGATCTTTGGTCCTACTGCTTTGGGAGAAATGGGGAATCAAGTTGACATGAACTGAGGGAATCCTTTTGACAAGTATACAGGTATATCTCAGAGATATTGTGAGTTTGGTTTCAGACAACCATAATAAATCAAATATCACAATAAAGGGAATGTTTTGTTTCCAAGTAAGTATAAAAGTAACATTCACATTATGCTGAGGTCTATTAAATATGTAATAGTACTACGTCTAAAAAATGTACATACATGAATAAAAATTTTTTATTCCTAAAAAATTCTAACTATCATAGGAGCCTTCAGCAATTCATAATCATTTTGTTTTGAGGTCTTTCTTTGATGTTGATGGCTATTGACTGATCAGGGTGGCTATTGCTGTAGGTCAGGGTAGCTGTGGCAACTTCCTAAAATAAGAAAACAATGAAATTTGTCATATCTGCTGACTTCCTTTCACTTAGAAAGCATTATCAAATATTCATTTCTTGTAAGGTATTTGTTGAATATCACAAAAAAGGAGAAAGAATGGCAAATTAAGTCCAGAGTAGTTGGAGAAACAAAGGGGAAAAAAGCAAAATAAGAGGAGAAAACATTCAATGAAATTATTAGTGTCCTTTGGATGATATCAGTTTACTGAATGGGAAGCAAATTCCAGGCATGGGGATTAGCCAGTGAAACTGTACAGTTAGGATACAGGTTGTGATAGGCACACTAGGAAATTTTTAAAAAACGAAATGTGGTCGTTGCCTTCAAGGAGCTTTCAATCTAATAACAGTTTCTCCCTCCCAGACCACATAATTTTTTTGAGCAAATAGTATGCAAAAATGTATGTATCAACTACAAGCATACATGCATATGTGTGTGTATCCTCATCTATGTAAACACACATATAAATATGTGATGAATGGGAGATCACTTCAGAGGGAAGGTATTATTATTAATAGAAGACTATGAAAGACCTGAAGGAATCCAGGGAAGGCAAGAGTGAGAGAGAAGGAAAAAATAATTCCATAAATTATGAGTACTCAGTGAAAATACATAGACTTGAGAGATGGATTGTGCTAAATATTAGGGGAGATAAAAAGGCAAATAAGCATAGTTTCTGCATTCTAGTGCCTTATAATGCAAAAACTACCAGCATGATGAAAGCCTTTGGACTCATAGCACATAAGGTTGAAGCACCAAAGAGTTTTGAGCCTAGAAAAAAACTCATGAAAAACATGGTAGCTTTCATCAAATACTTAAAATATTATCTTATAGAAGAAGGATTGTTCTGTAGCTCTTTAGGGCAGACTTAGAAGAAATATGTGGAAATTGGAGAGGGGTAAATTTAAGCTTCAAAAAAACTGTAGTTAGGTACCTTAGTATGTAACAAGTTCCCAGTAATGATCGTCAAGAAAATTCTGGGTGATCAGCATATGTTGGTTACTTCTTACTGAGAGTACTATTTTAAGTACCTAAAGAACTAAATAGCCAGTGAGGTCCTTCCCAATTCTGAACATCTGTAATTCTGAGATTCTATTATTAATGACTACAAGAAAGTATAACCTGAGCACTTTGGAATGAAGAAAAAATGCTGACAGAAGAAATTGTGACAGAAGTCAGAATATATTTTCTAGTATCACAGTTATAAGAATGAACATTATGACTCTAGTGGGTAGTTTTGAGCTGGGAAGCTGGCTGGCAGGTTGCTCATGAATTTGAATGATGGATGAATAGGTGCCCAACTCAAGTTCGAATTCAAAGTGAATGACTCAACACCAAGACTTTGCAGTAGCCCCAAGACTTTGAATCAGGAAATTTTTCTTCCTTGTAGCAGAAGAAATGTAGGAGACTGATGTGGCCAGGATAATCAAGGGCTTAAACCACACAGGTACCACCTATGCCAAGAAAAAGAGATTATGGCTGCTTGATTGTACTGAGACAGAAATTAAGGACATTCTCCTTTCTTGTCCTCCTCCCCTTTTTTATTCTCTCATTCCAGGAAAATAAGTTGATGTTCCAAAGTTTTCTTTTCTTTAATGTTATGTTAATTCCTTTTTTTAAATTAGTACCCAAACTAGCTTTAACCAGATAAAATTAATTTTAACATTTATGGATTTTTTCCATATCCTTAATTGTAAAGGAAAAGATTGAAAAGGGAAAGAATAAATATAATCATTGATATACAAAAAGTAAGAAAGAAATCTGATCCCTCTAGTAAAACACTAAGATTTTCTCTTTCTTTGGAGCTCCAAGTAAAAAAAAAATAGAAAAAATCTTAAAGTTTTAGATTACTAATTTTTTCATAAACTTTCTAAAAGGGAGAATTAAACTTCATCCACGTTTTTAAAAAAAATTTGTTGCCCTAAGCTAAAAATGAATCATTGTCATTTTTTCTCTCTATGACAAGGCTTGTCAGTTGAAAACACATGGCTTCACTCAATCCTCTCAACCACCACTCCCTCCCTCAATGCTTGTGTAGGGAAAATTTTTGGCAAGGGTAGAAAAGAGGGTGGTAATGAAGGGATTAGACACTGCCCCATGTGAGGAAAAAGATCCTAGTTGTCCTGACAAGCTCAACACCTATATATTTCAAAGTGGGAGACCATACAAGTACTTTTTGTCATAAATACTTCTTAAACACATAAGTACTTTTTCATAAATAAGTCCTTCTTCATTTTGCAGTTCCAAACCTGTTTCCAAACCAGCTCCTATGACTACACAAGTAACATTAATGTGCATAGCACTAACATAACCCAGTGAAAAATAATCCTAATCACCAATAGTACTCAAGCTACAAATCCAAACATTGAGTTTCCTCAAGTCAATTGAAGATAAGTGAAGCAGGTGTTCTCCTAGAACTTTTTATTCCATAAGAACCAATTCATCTTCTTGTTGACATGATACAGAAACTTTGAACTCTCTATTGGGCTTCCAAAAGAATTGTGCTGTACTGTTTGTTTGCTATCAGCCCTGCACAAAAGTGATTGTGAAGTAGTCTCCAGCTATCTCGGGGTTAGTTGTGACAAGTGAGTTAATAAGCATTTATGAATCATTTCTTATATTCCAGGAACTTTAGATAAAAAGAAAGAAAGAAAGAAAAATACCACCATCCCTGGCCCAAAAGGGTGTACTTTCAAATAGGAAAGGGAGTCTGAGAACAGAAGGTATTAGCTGTTTGAGGGGTGAGTTGGGGACTAGGCAAGTCTTTCTGAAGAAAGTAAAGATTTGAGCTGTGGAAAGGAAAGTAGGAACAGTAAGAGGCAGAGGTGAGCAAGGAGAACATAAGGCATGAATAGTCTTGAAAAGAAACATAGTCAAGAGATGAATTGTCATTTCTGAAGAATAGCAAGTAGGCCAGTTTGCATTGGGTTATAGAGTGTGTTGAGCATATTGAGGTATAATAAATATGGAAAAAGTAGGAAGATTCAGCTTATAAAAAGCTCTAAAGAGATAATAAAGAATTTTGCATTTGATCCTAGAGATGATAGTCACTGGAAACTGTTGAATAGGAAGGTTACACAGTTAGACCTAAGCCTTATAAAAATAGCCTTGGGAATTGAGCAAAAGATGTACTAATTTGAGGAGAGAGACACGTTAGGGATACTTTTTAGAAGATTATTACAATAGTTCAATTGAGCAGTGATGTGAATAGAGAAAAGGGAAAATATATAAATCATATTTTACAAATAGAAATTGAAAGATCTAAAAAATAATCAGCTATTTGAGATGAATAACAGTGAAACTTAGAGGATGACACCAAAGTTGTTGGCTTGAGTGGCTCAGAGATTTTCAAGCACTTAACAGTAAGAGGAAAGTTCAGAAGAGAGATAAGTTTAGTGGAAGGAGTGGGAGATGAATCCCATTTTGATTATGCTGGGTTTGAGATGTATATGAGACATTCAGTTGGAAATATTTTAAAATCAATTAGTGATGGGGGCAACTGGGCAGATGGGGCAGTGTATTGAGAGCCAGGCCAAGAGATGGGAGGTCCCTGGTTCAAATCTGCCCTCAGACACTTCCTAGCTGTGTGAGCCTGGGCAAGTCACTTAATCCCCATTGCCTAGCCCTTACCACTCTTCTGCCTTGGAACCAATACCAAGTATTGATTCCAAGATGGAAGGTAAGGGTTTTTAAAAAGTCAATTAGTGATATAAGAATGGAACTTGGAAGGAAGACTAGAGATGGATCCATAGATCTGGAATTTATCTTCAGAGAAATTAAAATTGAATCCATAAGACTTGATCAAATCAAGTCAACAAGCCTTTATTAAGTACCTGTGTGCCAAGTACTGTGCTAAGCACAGAGGACACAAAGCAAGGCAAAAAATAAAATCCTGTTCTCAAATAACTTAAAACCTAATAAGGGAGATAACATGCAAATAACTATGTACAAACAAGATATATACAGGATGAATTGAAGATAACTTTAGAGAGAGAAAATGAAGAATATTTAAGACTGAGAAAGGTTCCTTAGAGAAGGCAGGATTTTAAATGAAACTTAAGGAAGCCAGGAAATCCAGGAGATGGCTATATAGAGAGAAAGAGTTCAAGGAATGGGGGATAGCCAGGAATAATGCCCAAAGGCAGGAGATGGAATGTCTTATGTGAAGAATAGCAAAGGGGAATGGTATCACTAGATTACAGAATAGATATAAGAAACTAATATCTAATAATACTGGAAAGATACAAAGAGGCTAGGTTCTGAAGGGTTTTTAAGAGACAAATAGAAGGTTTCTTATTTGATCTTAAGTCTAATAAGATGCTGCAGGGGTTTACTGAAGAGAGTGACATAGTCAAATCTACACATTAGGAAGATCACTTTAATAGTGGAAGATGAACCAGTGTGGGGAAATTTGAGGAATGGAAGCCAATGAAAAGGTTATTGCAATAAAGTAGTTAGGAAGAGGGGAGATTTGGAAAAGAAAGATAATCCATTCAGTTTTGGACATGTAGCATTTAAAGTATCAATGAGACAATCCTGTTTGAGGCAGTTTGATATATGAAATTCAAAATCAAGTAAGAATTTGACTGTAGAAACAGATCTGAGAATCATCTGCATAAAAATAAAAATTTATCCTATGGGAGCCAATAAGAAAACTAAGAGAAATAACAGAGAGCGAAGAGAAAAGGGTCCAGAACAGAACCTATTGATACACCCTTGATTAACAGACATGACCTGAATGAACATCCAACTATGACGAAAATATATGATCGGACAAGTAGTAGGAGAATGAGGAGATGCCCGTGTCATTAAGAGGAAGATCAACAGAATTAAAGGATATACAGAGGTTAGAAATTATGATGATTAATAAAAGATTATTAGATTTAGAAATTAGGATATTATTAGTAACTTTGGATTAAATAAGAGAGTAAAAGTAGAGAAGAAAAGAAGACCAAGGACAGAAGTTTATGGGGGAAACTATAGTTATTGGGAATATCCTGGATGAAAATTCCAGCAAAGAAGAATTAGAAGAGGTGGTCAGGAAAGCAGAAGAAGAATTGAGAAAAAGTAGGGACATGAAAACCTAAAGAAGAATATATCAAGAAGGAGATGTCAAATGTTTCAGTATGGTCAAGAGGTATGAGGTTTCAGAAAAGGCTGTTAGATTTGGCAATTCAAATATTTTTGGTAACTATGAAGTGGTCAGATCCATAAGATTAGAAGGTAATTTGCAAGTAGATTAGAAGGGAATGGGAAGAGATGAAGTAGAAGAAATAATTATAGATGACTTTCTTAAAGAGTTTAGAAAAAAAGGAGAGGAGAGAGATGATCTGATATCTAGCAGAGATATATGAATTAAGCAGGGATTCTTTAAGGACTAGAGAAACATAATTTTGTTTTAGGCAAATTCATTATTAGCAGGGCTCTTCTGTCCTACTCATTATTCAATACTAACCTTTTTTTTTAAAACATCATATTTCAGTTTCTTCACTCAGTTTTCAACCACGTACCAATCATCACCAATGACACTCCTCAGCCATACTGACTCCCACAAATATATGTGTAGGTGGGCAAAGGTGGCTAATTTTTTGTGTTTCTTGAACAACTCAAGGTTCTAATTCACTTATCAATTACTTTAAGAGGTTGAATGTAGACAAAACTATTGAGATTCCTCTTGTACTCCTGAAAACTACTTCAGTACCTAATAACTCTCATTTATAGGGTCAGTTAAAATTATTTAAGGAAAAACCAAAACTTGATAATTTCACTCCTGCTTGCATTTATCAGACAGAAGAATGATTATTATTTAGACACATGAGAAAATACTAACACACATGCACATGCATACACACATATCTTTCAAGCCAACTTGAAGTTGCTTCCCAAATTCAACAGAGGTAAGTGAATACTTATATTCTGTTCAAAAGTCCAAAACTTCACAGCTGACATGAAAAATAAAATCTCTAAAGTCACGTCAACATTTCAACAGGCAATTTTAGTGTAAAATATTATTTATTTTTCAAGGATTGCTCTTGTTGCTTTTTTCATTATTCTTTTTTCCACAACAAATGAAAAATTCACTTCAGGATAATGTCCTTTCTCATATTTGATTTTATGGATCAATTTAACAGACATAGATGTTCCATTACAATTCCCCCATATACTGTTTCTTATTTTGACATCCATCCCTTGAATTTGTTTGCTACTCTGGAGGTAAAGAGTAATTAACTTTAATGTGCTGAAAGAGACACAACATTGAAAATGAATATAGGAAAATATAAGGTTCATATCATCTATAGTTGACAATGCTGGTGCACAAAAACATTTGATAAAATAATTAATTAAATAGAGGTTTCAAAAGAACCATAATACAAAAGCTTTGCTCATGACTCCAAAAGCTGAAATGCTTGTTTATCTTCAGCAACAGCCTTAACTTCATGAATTAGAATCATTAATACCCATTAAATAAAGCATTTGCTTGTTTTGGAAATGACTGCCACATGCATGCTAGATGTTGGCTACTTCCCAACACGATTTTTGGATACTTGTCCTCCCAAAGCTTTTAAACCATTGTTTTTATTATTATTATTTTGTGAATTCCTGAAAGCTGAAAATTATCAAAGGCATATGCTTTTGGGAATAAATGAAATAAAATATATTGGCATAGAGAAATTGTACTAGTGAGACAAACATAAAAAAGATGAGTGTGAGTATTGATGATGATGATGATGATGATGATGATGATGATGATGAGTATTAAGGTGTCAATTTGGGGACATTTGGTAGTCTCCAGCAGGATAAGTTAAATTATCCCATGGATCTGTCTATCTGTTTCTGTTAATTCATTCTTCTTTTGGGGCCTCCTTTTTCACTTTCAGTTGCCCTCCCAAGCCTCTATTCCCCACATTTCAGCAAATCCAAATTTCCTCTAAAATACAAATTTATGAATAACTTGAAAATAATTCACAGGTCAGGAAGTACTTTGCCAATTTTTGCTACTGTTAACACCAAGTCACTGTATTTCAACTGTTTCCTAGGGACTGTACACCCATTATTGGACCTAATTTTGTATACCCAAACTAGAGCATTGCAATAGAAAGTACCATGTTCTTTGGTTCTTTTGACATGAAGAACTGTATATTAACTGTAATTTATAGGAGCAAATAAAATAGCTTCCACAGAACCAGACAGTTTCATTTGATCACCTCTTAAATAAATTAGATAATGTAGGAGGCAGACAGTAGAATGCTCTTATTTCCCTTAATGAAAAGAACATTACACGCTCTGAGCATTGTAACATATATAATGAGGATAAAAAGAAATGTGGAACAATTTAATAAGAGGAGAGATTAGCAATCTATATAAAAAGAAAAGGAATATGTACAACGCCCACAGATGTGTTATGCATGGAAAAATGTTATAGAAAACAAGGTCATTGCTGTTAAATTGATCATAAAGTATTCACTTCAATAAGAAAATAGCATAAATGTAGAATTGAAATTTTAATAGGCTGCTATGTTGGAGATGGAAAGTTTTTTTTTTTCCTTTCAAAGAGCTTAATATTCTAAATCTAAATAAATTAGGTGACGTTTAGCAATGCTGAAGTGAATGACCCCCATAAAAGTTGCCATGGGGATAATTTGCTTGTAGTGAGAAAATCTCCATAGTGATACTGTTGTTTGATCCTTCCATGTGAACTGTAGCATTGTTTATTTTAGGAGGGAAAGACAGAGAGAGAGAGAGAGAGAGAGAGAGAGAGAGAGAGAGAGAGAGAGAGAGAGAGAGAGAGAGAGAGAGAGAGAGAGAGATGCTATATGAGTTTAAAAGATTCATTATATGGAAATCATTTAATTGATAAAATAATAAATATATGCATATTTCATAGTTAAGAGAGAAAGATCTGAGTTCAAGTTCTGCCTCTGGTTCATCTTAGCTATATGCCCCTGGGAAAATTATTTAAGGCCTTGGTAATCAAGGTGACTCCTAATACCAGAAAGTTGTAGAACAGCGGATGCTCTGTGCTGTTAGAGGAAGCTTTCTCAGTCACTAAGAATTCCTTATACCAATGAATCACAAGTCCAAAAAATTGTCTGTATTTGTGCTCGTTGCATATTATCAATGATAGATTAAGACAGAAATACAAATGTAAGCATAGATAATATACATTTCTTTGAATTAGGGCTAAATACTATGAAATATGCCATATTTTTTAAACAATTCAATATATTTTATGAAATATTCTAGAACAATCATCATCCTCAAGTTTTCAAATTCACAATGATTGGGACCTACAAAATACACAATCATTTTTGCTATTTCCCCAGCACTGCTCTGGGAGACTTTACTATCAACCCTTGCTTCATGGAATTCAAAGACTCATCTCAACCCAGGGTAAAACCATGTAATATTAGTCAAGTCAAAAATGAACCAAGAAACTGAAATTTGGGGAAGTTGTGACTTTTCCAGGGTCACACAGTTAGGAAGTAATAGAGCTGAGTTTTGGAATCAGGTCTTCTGGCTCTCAATATAGTTTTCTTTCACTAAGACACAGCTTTTATCTTGTATTCATCTAACCATGTGGATTTGCAAGGGTTTTGTGCAATAGCCCTTATGATAGTTTCTTATTTTTCATGGTAAATACATAAAGTTATAGTAGCTAATAATAATAGGAATTTATGTGGTGTGGCGAATAGAATGCTGAACTTAGAGGTAGGATGATATGAATTCAAATCCTCCTTCAGGTACTTACTAAATGATTAACCTTGGGCAAGTCTCTCAAATTTTTTATGACTTGCTTCCTCATTGGGATAATTCATAAGTTGTGAAGATTAAAAGTGATAACATAAGTAGAGTACTTTGTATACTTTATAGCACTATCAAAACTGTTTCATTTAATGGAGAAAAAAATCCAGGCTTTTATTCTCTTCCTAGTCCTTATCATCCCTAAATTTGTCAGGTGTCTCAGTCATTCCACAGGCTGTTTTAATCTTGTTGTCTTTTCCAGAAATTTAATACCTAAAAGAAAAGGATTGACACCTCGAGAGTTTGATTCATTCCAGCAGAACTAGGATATAGCTGTCCCTACTTGTTCACCATTTCTCTGGATCTTTCTAGGGAGATACAATATTTTTCAGAAAGTAACATTCTGAACTTCTAGACACTTCTGGATATCAATCAATCAGAGGTTCATAGTAACAAAGAGCTAGAACTAGAAGGCATTTCAGAGTCCATCCAGTAAAGCAATTTCAAAATACCAGGTACTAGGGATAGAAAGACAAATACAAAACAGTCCCTCAGATCAGTGTCGCAGTATAGTCAGAGGGAAGATCATTTGTGAAAATCCTGTGGAAACTCTCCTTCCTCTTTAAGTAGCACTTATAGGGATGGGCTCTCATAGTCTTCCTCAAGGGAGGGAGGGATGGAAAGAGGGAGGGAGGCAGAAGGGAGGAGGGAGGAAAGGAAAGAGAGAGGAAAAATAACAAACATTTATTAGCATTTTACTGAGTGTTAGGAACACACACACAATCTAACAAACTTGTTTCTACTTTCAGGGACCTTACATTCTAATGGAGGGAGACAGCACATAAAGCTAACAATTAGTCAGAAGATAGGATGGGAAAAAAGAGGTAGAAGAGTAGTTTTATAAGGAGAATGAACAGTAGCAGCATTTGAAGAATTAGAACAATATCTTGATGAGGATGTAGATTTGAAAATGTTCATTTCATATTTTCTGTTTCTTTTTAC